>NC_136062.1:246541794-246901794 GCF_964261635.1 Lissotriton helveticus | reverse complement strand
ACCCTCCAACTCCACCCTCCAAATCAAAAGCCAACTCCACCCTCCAAATCAAAAGCCAACTCCACCCTCCATCTCCACCCTCCATCTCCACCCTCCAAATCCAACTCCACCCTCCAAATCCAACTCCACCCTCCAAATCCAAACCAGTATTTGTAATATCAATACATGCAAGTCACATAAATACAACACATATTGCATTACAAATGCTATAGGTGTCACATTTAAAAAAGTTATAACTATTAGCGTTGTAAATGACAAGGCAATTATTTTCACTATTTTGCACAACAAAACATTAAAATAAAATTGGTCATTTACAATAGCAATAGATCAAACTTTCCAAATGAGAAACATATTGCATTGCATTTTAACTCCCTGTTAACTTCTGCTGATCTGATGCTCACTTTCACCACACCTCCTTCTCTAACTCCCTATTCTATTATCTTCTCCTGTGCTGATCTGCTGCTCTCTTCCACCCACCTCCTTCTTTAACTCCCTGTTCTCTTCTGCTGTGCTGATCTGTTCCTCTCTTCCAACAAACTCCTTCTCTAACTCCCTGTTCTCTTCTCTTCTCCCGTGCAGAACTGCTGATCTCTTCCACCCTGCCTCCTTCTCTAACTCCATGTTCTCTTCTCATGTGCTGATCTGCTGCTCTCTTCCAACCCGGCTCCTTCTTTAACTCCCTGTTTTCTTCTCCTATGCTAATCTGCTGTTCTCTTCCACTCGCCTCTTTCTCAAACTCCCTGTTCTATTCTCCTGTGCTGATCTGCTACTCTCTTCCACTCAACTACTTCTCTAACTCCCTGTTCACTTCTCTTCTCCAGAGCTGATCTGCAGCTCTCTTCAACCCGCCTCCTTCTGTACCTCCCTGTTCTCTTCTCCCGTCCTGTTCTGCTGCTCTCTTCAACACCACCTCCTTCTTTAACTCCATGTTCTCTTCGCCTGTGCTAATCTGCTGCTCTCTTCCACCCAACTCCTTCTGTAACTCCCTGTTCTCTTCTGCTCTGCTGATCTGATGCTCTCTTCCACCCACCTCCTTCTCTAACTCCCTGTTCTCTTCTTTTAGCCCTCTGCTGACCTGCTGCTCTCTTCCACCCCACCTCCTTATTTAACTCCCTGTTCTCTTATGCTGATCTGCTGCTCTCTTCCAAATCGCATCCTTCTCTAACTCACGGTTCTCTTCTCCTGTGCTAATCTGCTGCTCTCTTACACCGCACCTCCTTCTTTAACTCCCTGTTCTCTTTTGCTGTGCTGATCTGATGCTCTATTCCAACCACCTCCTTCTCTAATTCCCTGTTCTCTTCTATTCTCCCGTACTAATCTACTGCTCTATTACTCCGCCTCATTCTCTAACTCCCTGTTCTCAGCCCTCTGCTAACCTGCTGCTCTCTTCCACCCCGCCTCCTTCTTTAACTCCCTGTTCTCTTATGCTGATCTGCTGCTCTCTTCCACATCGCATCCTTCTCTAACTCGCGGTTCTCTTCTCCTGTGCTAATCTGCTGCTCTCTTCCACCCCACCTCCTTCTTTAACTCCCTGTTCTCTTCTGCTGTGCTGATTTGATCATCTCTTCCACCCACCTCCTTCTCTAACTCCCTGTTCTCTTCTCTTCTCCTGTGCTAATCTGCTGCTCTCTTCCACCCGCCTCCTTCTTTAACTCACTGTTTCTTCTCCTGTGCTAAACTGCTGTTCTCTTCCACCCGCCTCTTTCTGTAACTCCCTGTTCTCTCCTCCTGTGCCGATCTGCTGTTCTCTTCCACCCGCATACTTTTTAACTCCCTGTTCTCTTATCCTGTGCGGATCTGCTGCTCTCTTCCACCCCAAATCCTTCTTTAACTCCCTGTTCTCTTCTGCTGTGCTGATCTGCTCCTATCTTCCACCCACCTCCTTCTCTAACTCCCTGTTCTGCCCTCTTCCTCTCTGCCTCCTTCTCTAACTCACTGTTCTCTTCTCCTGTAGTAATCTGCTGCTCTCTTCCACGCCGCCTCCTTCTTTAACTCACTGTTTTCTTCTCCTGTGCTAAACTGCTGTTCTCTTCCACCCGCCTCTTTCTCTAACTCCCTGTTCTCTTCTCCTGTGCCGATCTGCTGTTCTCTTCCACCCTGCATCCTTTTTAGCTCCCTGTTCTCTTATCCTGTGCTGATCTGCTGCTCTCTTCCACCCGCCTCTTTCTCCAACTCCCTAGTCTCTTCTCTTCTCCCGAGCTGAACTGATGCTCTCTTCCAACTGCCTTCTTCTCTAGCTCCCAGTTCTCTTCTCCTGTGCTGATCTGCTGCTATCTTATACCTGCCTCCCTCTTTAACTCCCTGTTCTCTTCTCCTGTACTAATCTGCTGCTCTCTTCCACCCGCCTCAGTCTTTAACTCCCTGGTCTCTTCTCCTGTGCTGATCTGCTGCTCTCTTCCACCCCACCTCCTTCTTTAACTCCCTGGTCTCTTCTCTTCTCCTGTGCTGATCTGCTGCTCTCGTCTACCCCAAATCCTTCTTTAAATCCCAGTTTGCTTCTCTTCTCCTGTGCTGATCTGCTCCTCTCTTCCACCCCACCTCCTCCTGTGCTGATCTGCTGTTCCTTTCCACAAACTCCTTCTCTAACTCCCTGTTCTCTTCTCACATGCGGATCTGCTGCTCTCTTCTTCCAGCATCATTCACTAACTCCCTGTTCTCTTCTCCTGTGATAATCTTTAAGCTATCTGCATCCACCTACTTCTCTAACTCCCAGTTTTTTTCCTCCTGTGCTGATCTGCTGTTCTCTTTCACCTGCCTCCTTCTCTAACTCCCTTTTCTCTTCTCCTGTGCTAAACTGCTGTTCTCTTTCACCCCGCTCCCTTCTCTAACTCACTGTTCTCTTCTCCTGTGCTAATATGTTGTTCTTTTCCACCCGCTTCCTTCTCTAACTCCCTTTTCTCTTCTCTCGTGCTGATCTGCTGTTCTCTTCTCCTACACATCCTTCTTAAACTCCATGTTCTCTTCACCTGTGCTGATCTGCTGCTC
This sequence comes from Lissotriton helveticus, assembly GCF_964261635.1. Classification (NCBI taxonomy): domain Eukaryota; kingdom Metazoa; phylum Chordata; class Amphibia; order Caudata; family Salamandridae; genus Lissotriton; species Lissotriton helveticus. The sequence continues at coordinate 246,898,809 of NC_136062.1, read as the reverse complement.
TCTTCCACCCGCCTCCTTCTTAAACTCCATGTTCTGTTCTCCCGTGCTGATCTGCTGCTCTCTTCCATCCGCCTCCTTCTCTAACTCACTTTTCTCATCTCCGGTACTGATCTGCTGTTCTCTTTCACCCCACCTCCTTCTCTAACTCCAGGTTCTCTACTCTACTGATCTGCTGTTTTTTCACACCGCCTCCTTCTGTAACTCCCTGCTCTCTTCTCCTGTGCTAATCTGCTATTCTCTTCCACCTCACCCCTTGTCTAACTCCCTGTTCTCTTCTCTTCTCCTGTGCTGATCTGCTGCTCTCTTCCAACCCACCTCCTTCTTTAACTCCCTGTTCTCTTTTGCTGTGCTGATCTGATGCTCTCTTCCAACCACCTCCTTCTCTAATTCCCTGTTCTCTTCTATTCTCCCATACTAATCTACTGCTCTATTACACCGCCTCATTCTCTAACTCCCTGTTCTCTTTTGCTGTGCTGATCTGCTGCTCTCTTCCACATCACCTCCTTTAACTCCATGTTCTCTTCTCTTCTCCTGTGCTGTTCTGCTGCTCTCTTCCACCCGCCTCCTTCTTTAACTCTGTTCTCTTCTCCTGTGAGAATCTTTAAGCTGTCTTCCATCCGCCTACTTCTCTAACTACCTGTTCTCTTTTCCTGTGCTGATCTGCTGTTCTCTTTCACCCGCCTCCTTCTCTAATTCCCTTTTCTCTTCTCCTGTGCTAAACTGCTGTTCTCTTTCACCCCGCCCCCTTCTCTAACTCACTGTTCTCTTCTCCTGTACTAATATGTTGTACTCTTCCACCCGCTTCCGTACTTAACTCCCTATTCTCTTCTCATATGCTGATCTGCTGCTCTCTTCCACCCCACCTCCTTCTCTAACTCACTGTTCTCTTCTCCTGTACTAATATGTTGTACTCTTCCACCTGCTTCCTTACTTAACTCCCTATTCTCTTCTCATATGCTGTTCTGCTGCTCTCTTCCACCCGCATCCTTCTTTAACTCTTTGTTCCCTTCTCCTGTGATAATCTTTAAGCTATCTTCCATCCGCCGACTTCTCTAACTCCCTGTTCTCTTCTCCTGCGCTGATCTGCTGTTCTCTTTCACCCGCCTTCTTCTCTAACTCCCTTTTCTCTTCTCCTGTGCTGATCTGCTGTTCTGTCACCCGCCTCCTTCTCTAACTCCATTTTCTCTTCTCCTGTGCTAAACTGTTGTTCTCTTTCACCCGCCCCCTTCTCCAACTCACTGTTCTCTTCTCCTGTGCTAATATGTTGTTCTCTTCCACCCGCTTCCTTACTTAACTCCGTGTTCTCTTCTCATGTGCTAATCTGCTGTTCTCTTCTACCCCGCCTCCTTCTCTAACTCCCTTTTCTCTTCTCTCGTGCTGATCTGCTGGTCTCTTTCACCTGCCTCCTTCGCTAACTCCCTTTTCTCTTCTCTCGTGCTGATCTGCTGTTCTCTTCCACCCCACCTCCTTCTTCAAATCCCAGTTCTCTTCTCCCGTGCTGATCTGCTGTTCTCTTCCCCTACACATCCTTCTTAGTCAAGTCAAGTCAAGTCAAAGAATTTATATAGCGCACTACATACCCAGAGGGTCTCAAGGCGCTTAGGGAGGGGAGGAGGATTACTTATCAAATATCCACGTTTTAAGTTGCTTTCTGAATGCTAGGTGGTTCTGGGTAAGGCGAAGGTAAGTGGGGAGTGAGTTCCATGTTTTAGCTGCCAGGTATGAGAAGGATCTACCTCCCATGGTGGTCTTGTTGATGCGAGGTACAGTGGCGAGGGCTTGGCTGGAGGAACGTAGTTGGCGGGAGGGGGTGTAGAAGGACAGTCGTGAGTTGAGGCATTCTGGTCCGATATCGTAGAGTGATTTGTGTGCGTGGGTTAGAAGTCGGAAAGTGATCCTCTTATTGACGGGTAGCCAGTGGAGGTTTTTCAGGTGACCAGAGATGTGTTCGTTACGCGGGATGTCTAATATGATCCTGGCTGAGGCGTTTTGGATGCGTTGGAGTTTTTTCTGGAGTTTAGCGGTAGTACCTGCGTAGAGGGTGTTTCCGTAGTCCAGTCGGCTCGTGACCAGAGCATGGGTGACTGTTTTTCTGGTTTCGGTGGGGATCCAGCGAAATGTTTTTTTGAGCATGCGAAGAATGTTGAAGCAGGATGAGGAGACGGCGCTGACTTGTCTGTTCATTGAAAGTGAAGAATCCAGGATAACGCCTAGGTTCCGTGCGTGGTCTGTCGGGATGGGTGCTTTTCCAAGGGCTTCCGGCCACCAAGAGTCGTCCCATGCAGAGGGGGATGTACCTAAGATGAGGACTTCTGTTTTATCTGAGTTCAGTTTCAGACGGCTGTGTTTCATCCATTCGGCAACTTCTTTCATTCCTTCGTGTAGGTTAGTTTTGGCGGTGCTGGGGTCATTGGTGAGAGAAAGGATCAGTTGAGTGTCATCCGCGTAAGAGATGATGTTGAGGTTGTGTTGGCGGGCGATGGCCGCGAGGGGGCTCATGTATACGTTGAAGAGGGTGGGACTGAGTGAGGATCCTTGTGGTACACCACAGATGACTTCAGTGGCCTCGGACTTGAATGGTGGAAGGCGGACTCTCTGGGTTCTTCCGGTGAGGAACGAGGTGATCCATTCAAGTGCTTTTCCTTGTATTCCGATGTTTCTGAGGCGTTGTAAAAGGGTGCTGTGGCAGACTGTGTCGAAGGCTGCAGAGAGGTCGAGGAGGATGAGGGCGACTGTGTCTCCATTGTCCAGCAGAGTTCGAATGTCGTCTGTTGCTGCGATGAGGGCGGTCTCAGTGCTGTGTTTTGCTCGGAAGCCGGACTGTGAGGAGTCGAGGGATTTGTTGGCTTCGAGGAAGGCGGCGAGCTGGTTGTTGACAGCTTTCTCGATGACTTTGGCCGGGAAAGGAAGGAGCGAGATGGGGCGGTAATTTTTGAGTTCGGTGGGGTCCGCTGTGGGTTTTTTCAGAAGGGCGGTGAGTCGGCGTGTTTCCAGCTTTCCGGGAAGGTGGCGGAGTTGAGTGAGCAGTTGATGACGTCTCGGAGGTGCGGTGCTATGACGGAGTCTGCTTTGTTGAAGATGTGGTGAGGCCATGGGTCTGTGGGGGATCCTGAGTGGATGGAGTTCATCAGGCGGATGGTGTCCTCAGTGGAGATTGGGTTCCAGTCGTTAAGGGTGTTCAAGGGGGGAGAATGTTCAGCATATGGTTGGGTGGGTTGGTCTCCGGGTTGGTTGTCGAAGCTGTTGTGGATGTCTGCAATTTTGTTGTGGAAGAATAAAGCCAGGGAGTCACAGAGGGCTTGAGAGGGGGTGATGTCGTTGGAGTTGGCCGAGGGATTGGTAAATTCCTTGACGATGTTGAAGAGTTCCTTGCTGTTGTGGGCGTTGTTGTCTAGTCGGTCCTTGAATGCTGATTTCTTGGCCTTTCGGATTAGTTGGTGGTGTGTGCGGGTGGCGTTTTTGAAGGCGTCCTTGGTGCTAGTGGTTGGGTCTTTTTTCCAGGCCTTTTCAAGGGAGCGGCAGAGTTTCTTGGACTTCTTAAGATCATCGTTGAACCATGAGGCCTTCTTGCTGCCAGGTTTGCTTTGACGTTTTTTCAGTGGTGCTAGGATGTCGGCGCTGTTGGATAACCATAGGGTGAAGTTGGTGGCGGCTTGGTCTGGGTTAGAAGAGTGGGCTGGGGTGTTAAGAAGGAGCGATGAGGAGATCTGGTCGATGGTGATTTTGTTCCAGTTTCTTTGCAGAGTTGGTTGGGGGTGGTTGATGGGTTTCGGCTTGTTGTAGGTGAAGTGAACGCAGCTGTGGTCAGTCCAGAGGAGATCCGTAGTGTGGCTGAAGGAGACATGGTTGCTGGAGGTGAAGATAGGGTCGAGTGTGTGACCAGCGATGTGGGTGGGGGAAGTGACCAGTTGTTTAAGTCCGAGGTTGGCGAGGTTGTCCAAGAGGGTGGTGGTGTTGCGGTCGTTGTTCTTTTCAAGGTGAAAGTTGAGGTCTCCCAGAAGGATGTAATCTTTGGAGGGGATCGCGTGTGGAGTGATGAAGTCCGTGATGTCTTCACTGAATTTTGCGCGGGGTCCTGGTGGTCTGTAGAGGAGGGTGCCTCTGAGTGTGGTCTTGGGGTCGATGTGGATCTGGAAGTGAAGGTGTTCAGAGTTGGCGAGATTGACGTCAGAGCTGGTTGAGATGTGGATTGATTTTTTATGGACGATAGCGATTCCTCCTCCTGTGTGGCCGGTACGGTCCTTGCGTGTGATCTTATATTCTTCAGGGATGGCAATGGTGATGTCTGGGGCGGAGGAAGCGTTCATCCATGTTTCAGTTAGGAAGGCGACGTCTGGAGAGATGGTGTCTAGTAGATTCCATAGGTCAATGGCGTGCCTGTGGACCGATCGGGTGTTGAGAAGGATGCATTGTAGGTGGTTGGTGTCGGGAATCTGAGGTGTGATCGTAGCGGAGTTGGTGACGGTACCGACGAATTTGCAGGAGTAGCAGGAAAAGGGTCCATGGGTGTGTCCAGGAGCGGCTTGGACGCAGTTGGGGGAACGGCCGGGGTTGAGGGCTAGGAGGGTGGTGGCATCGTAGGTAATGCGGGAGGGCTGGGCAGCGCGAGGGGCAGGGGGTCTGGCGCTGGGCGCGGTCCAGGCGCGGACGGGCGTAGACGGGCTTACCTTTGGCGCACCTTCGGCGCGGATTGGGCGCGGTCGCTGCGCGTGAACGCTGCGCGCGGGAACTACTGTCATAAATGGATAGTGGAGGGGGAGGGGCGAGGGCGGCTCAGCTGGGAGGCGGGGCGGGCTGCACAAGACGACAACAACAAACAAAATGGAGGAGGGGGGAGCACAACAGAGCGCTTGGGGAGAACGCGCTAACACAGCAGATAAATTAACAATCTAGAAGCCAAAGCGCTTTAAAAGCAAAGCGGCAGCCAGGCAGAGCTGTAGGCAATATTAAGGAGGCAAAATCGACAAAAAGCGCTGCCCAACGATACCAGTAGACGCCAGGGGCACTGGGAGCGACCACTCCGGCCGAAGCGAAGAGCGAGTCACAGCGCTTCTAGGTAGGGAAGCGCTGTTTGTAGTCTGTGGGAGGGCGGCTCAGCTGGGAGGCGGGGCGGGCTGCACAAGACGACAACAACAAACAAAATGGAGGAGGGGGGAGCACAACAGAGCGCTTGGGGAGAACGCGCTAACACAGCAGATAAATTAACAATCTAGAAGCCAAAGCGCTTTAAAAGCAAAGCGGCAGCCAGGCAGAGCTGTAGGCAATATTAAGGAGGCAAAATCGACAAAAAGCGCTGCCCAACGATACCAGTAGACGCCAGGGGCACTGGGAGCGACCACTCCGGCCAAAGCGAAGAGCGAGTCACAGCGCTTCTAGGTAGGGAAGCGCTGTTTGTAGTCTGTGGGAGGGCGGCTCAGCTGGGAGGCGGGGCGGGCTGCACAAGACGACAACAACAAACAAAATGGAGGAGGGGGGAGCACAACAGAGCGCTTGGGGAGAACGCGCTAACACAGCAGATAAATTAACAATCTAGAAGCCAAAGCGCTTTAAAAGCAAAGCGGCAGCCAGGCAGAGCTGTAGGCAATATTAAGGAGGCAAAATCGACAAAAAGCGCTGCCCAACGATACCAGTAGACGCCAGGGGCACTGGGAGCGACCACTCCGGCCGAAGCGAAGAGCGAGTCACAGCGCTTCTAGGTAGGGAAGCGCTGTTTGTAGTCTGTGGGAGGGCGGCTCAGCTGGGAGGCGGGGCGGGCTGCACAAGACGACAACAACAAACAAAATGGAGGAGGGGGGAGCACAACAGAGCGCTTGGGGAGAACGCGCTAACACAGCAGATAAATTAACAATCTAGAAGCCAAAGCGCTTTAAAAGCAAAGCGGCAGCCAGGCAGAGCTGTAGGCAATATTAAGGAGGCAAAATCGACAAAAAGCGCTGCCCAACGATACCAGTAGACGCCAGGGGCACTGGGAGCGACCACTCCGGCCAAAGCGAAGAGCGAGTCACAGCGCTTCTAGGTAGGGAAGCGCTGTTTGTAGTCTGTGGGAGGGCGGCTCAGCTGGGAGGCGGGGCGGGCTGCACAAGACGACAACAACAAACAAAATGGAGGAGGGGGGAGCACAACAGAGCGCTTGGGGAGAACGCGCTAACACAGCAGATAAATTAACAATCTAGAAGCCAAAGCGCTTTAAAAGCAAAGCGGCAGCCAGGCAGAGCTGTAGGCAATATTAAGGAGGCAAAATCGACAAAAAGCGCTGCCCAACGATACCAGTAGACGCCAGGGGCACTGGGAGCGACCACTCCGGCCAAAGCGAAGAGCGAGTCACCCATGTTCTTAAACTCCATGTTCTCTTCACCTGTGCTGATCTGCTGCTCTCTTCCACCCGCCTCCTTCTTAAACTCCATGTTCTGTTCTCCCGTGCTGATCTGCTGCTCTCTTCCATCCGCCTCCTTCTTAAACTCCATGTTCTGTTCTCCCGTGCTGATCTGCTGCTCTCTTCCATCCGCCTCCTTCTCGAACTCACTTTTCTCATCTCCGGTACTGATCTGCTGTTCTCTTTCATCCCGCCTCCTTCTTGAACTCCAGGTTCTCTACTCCTCTACTGATCTGCTGTTTTTTCACACCGCCTCCTTCTGTAACTCCCTGCTCTCTTCTCCTGTGCTGATATGCTATTCTCTTCCACCTCACCTCCTTGTCTAACTCCCTTTTCTCTTCTCTTCTCCTGTGCTGATCTGCTGCTCTCTTCCAACCCACCTCCTTCTTTAACTCCCTGTTCTCTTTTGCTGTGCTGATCTGATGCTCTCTTCCAACCACCTCCTTCTCTAATTCCCTGTTCTCTTCTATTCTCCCATACTATTCTACTGCTCTATTACACCGCCTCATTCTCTAACTCCCTGTTCTCTTTTGCTGTGCTGATCTGCTGCTCTCTTCCACATCACCTCCTTTAACTCCATGTTCTCTTCTCTTCTCCTGTGCTGTTCTGCTGCTCTCTTCCACCGCCTCCTTCTTTAACTCTGTTCTCTTCTCCTGTGTAATCTTTAAGCTGTCTTCCATCCGCCTACTTCTCTAACTCCCTGTTCTCTTCTCCTGCGCTGATCTGCTGTTCTCTTTCACCCGCCTCCTTCTCTAATTCCCTTTTTTCTTCTCCTGTGCTAAACTGCTGTTCTCTTTCACCCCGCCCCATTCTCTAACTCACTGTTCTCTTCTCCTGTGCTAATATGTTGTACTCTTCCACCCGCTTCCTTACTTAACTCCCTGTTCTCTTCTCATATGCTGATCTGCTGCTCTCTTCCACCCCACCTCCTTCTTTAACTCCCTGTTCTCTTCTCCTGTGCTGTTCTGCTGCTTTCTTCCACCCGCATCCTTCTTTAACTCCTTGTTCCCTTCTCCTGTGATAATCTTTAAGCTATCTTCCATCCGCCTACTTCTCTAACTCCGTTCTCTTCTCCTGCGCTGATCTGCTGTTCTCTTTCACCCGCCTTCTTCTCTAACTCCCTTTTCTCTTCTCCTGTGCTAAACTGCTGTTCTCTTTCACCCGCCCCCTTCTCTAACTCACTGTTCTCTTCTCCTGTGCTATGTTGTTCTCTTCCACCCGCTTCCTTACTTAACTCCATGGTCTCTTCACCTGAGCTGATCTGCTGCTCTCAAACACCCGCCTCCTTATTTAACTCTGTTATTTTCTCCTGTGCTAATCTGCTGTTCTCCTCCACCTGCCTCCTTCTTTAACTCCCTGTTCTGTTCTCCCATCCTAATCTGCTGCTCTCTTCCACCCCACCTCCTTCTCCAAAACCCTTTTCTCTTCTCCCGTGCTGATCTGCTGTTCCCTTCCACCGCCTACTTCTCTAACTCCCTGTTCTCTTCTCTTCTCCTGTGCTGATCTGCTGCTCTCTTCCACCCGCCTCTTTCTTTAACTCCCTGTTCTGTTCTCCCATCCTGATCTGCCGCTCTCTTCCACCCGCCCCTTCTCCAAAACCCTGTTCTCTTCTCCTGTGCTGAACTGCTGATCTCTTCAACACGCATCCTTCTTTAACTCCCTGTTCTCTTATAATATGCTGATCTGCTGCTCTTTTCCACATACATCCTTCTGTAACCGCACACTCACATACAACCATGCATGCACACATACAACCACACACATACAACCACACACACACAACCACACACACACAACCGTACACATACAACCACACACATCTATCGCCCTCACTCTATCTATCGCCCTCACTCTATCTATCGCCCTCACTCTATCACCCTCACTCTATCTATCCTCTATCTATCGCCCTCTATCTATTTATCGCCCTCTATCTATCTATCGCCCTCACTCCATCTATCTATCGCCCTCACTCCATCTATCTATCACCCTCACTCCAACTATCTATCGCTCTCACTCCATCTATCTATCGCCCTCACTCCATCTACCTATCGCCCTCACTCCATCTATCTATCGCCCTCACTCTATCTATCCATCGCACAACAACAGCATCACTCAGGGGCACCACAACATCACTATGCGTTACCACAGCATCACTGAACGCCACAGAATCACTGGTCGCCACCACAACATCACTCAGCGCCACCACAGTATCAATCTGTGCAAACATTCAACAACAACTGGTTCAAATATGTTCTCTCAATGTTTCAAGCTTTATTACAAATGTCACAAAAAAAGTTGATATTTAACTTCTGTTCTTATATTTTAGTCACAATAAAATACACTGAACATAATCTTCACAAAAGTTATTTACTAAAGTTTAAGCTATTGCCATTATAAATTACAATAACTTTTATTAAAGTATTATTATTTTTTTAAAACATTATTTGTAAAATCAATACTTATAAGTCACGTAAATACAAAACATGTTGCATTAAAAATGCTATAGGTGTCACATTTTCAAAAAATAAAAGAATTACCATTGTAAATGGCAAAGCTATTAATTTCACAATTTTCAAAAATAACACATTTGTCATGTGCAGGACAAATAACTCAAACTTTCCTAATGCGAGACCTATTGCCTTGCAAATGCTTGTTTGATGGGTCGTGGTGACCCGGTGCTGTTGTATGGGTACGAAGTACTCTGGCAGTGTGTTTTTATATATCTATATATATGTGTGGTGGATTGGCCTAGCAGATAAGGTGTCGAACTCTTATGCCGAAGGATATATGTTCACATCCTGGTGTTCCTATGGTTGTGGATTCTGTAGTACATTTATAATAGATGATACTTTCTCTGGTATAAGATGGATTATATTTTAAGGGCCTGGCTGCTTTCATTGGTTCCAAGTGATTCCGTTGTCCATTCTGTGGGCGGCTAAGTCATTGGTTTCCCCCATTCTGTACTGGTGTTGACGTGCCTGCTTCATAATGCATTCTTTGAAGGCTCTTAGGAGTTTTTCGCTTGTTGGTGGTTCTTCTGCCGCTGGTGGCACTGGCTCACCCAGGACGTGAGCTCGTTTCCTGCCTGGGCTCCTCATTATAGGTTTGTGCCTGCTTTTTACCTTGGGTTTTGGTACGGGCTTTGGGTCAGCGTTCGCTCCCCCACCAGTGTGCCTTCCCGGTGTCTCTGGCTGTCTCGGTGTGGTCGGGTCATGGATCATATTTTTCCTTGGGGTTGCTCCTGTTGAGTCCCCTCCGCTGCGCTACTGTTGCCGGGGCAATAATCTCGCCCCCTGGCTGTCCGTCTCTCTGGCAGTGTGGGCGGTACCCTGAGCCATGGGGTCCCAGGGCCCCTGGGTTTCTGGTGGCGGAAGGGTTTGCTTTTACATAGGACTGGGGTGCGCTGTCCCTTGTTTCCAGCTCCTGTCTTCTGCCTCTCTTTCTTGTGAGGCTCGGTTGCCTGGTATTCAGCCTCTACTTGTGCGTGGCTTTTCGTCCAATTCCTGTTTCTTGATGGGGTTCCATGGTGCTATGTCTCACTGGTCGTTCTTGTGCCTCTGGTGGCACAGGCTCTCACGGGACTTGGGTTCGGTGATTTGCTGTGGATCCCTGGTTCGGTGGTCTTTATACCTGTGTCCGTATTGCTCTGAGCATGTCCGCTCTCGTCTCCCTCTTGTGCCTTCAAGATGTCACATGGTGGCATGGTTTCTTGCGGTGCTTTTGGTGCTCTATTGGGGGGCGATCCTTTGCCTCCTCTCGCGTCCTGGGTGACATCTGTCTTGGGATTGTGGATCCTGCCTCCTGCCTTGCCACCCTACTGCCGCCTGTTTTCTGTTTGTGGGCTCCCCTGCTCTTGCCCGGTGGCGGTGGATCGTTGGTAGGGCCACTGCTTTTCGTGGCATCTGCTGTGTTTGGTTGACCAAGGTGCTATAGCTCGATGGTAAGCTCTGTGCCTCTGGTGCCGCAGGCTCTCGCAGTACAGGGATTTGAATCCTGCCAGTGCTGTCTAAGTGTCCTAGGTTGATACATTTTCAATCAGTGCTCTTCTGGTGCGGGTCCTGTCTGGGTCCCGTGGTTGGGGGTACTGGTGTTGCTCCTGCTTCTCCCTGTTCCTCCTCTAGGCTTCAGTTCGCTGTTGCGCGGTGGTGCGCCTTGTGCCTCTGGTGGCTCTCACGGGTCGATGGTACGGATCCTGCCGGCCTCTTGCTCTGTTCCCTTGTGGGTGCCTACGGTTGTTCCGGTGGTCTCCTTGTCCCTAGGATTCCGTTCATCCGCTGGTTATGTGTCCCCACGGTGTTGGTCCGGTTTGGGTTTGTGTTTATTGGTGTGCTTTCTTCCCCTTCTGGGTCGTGGGCCGGGTGTAGGGCGCTGGCCTATCATGTCTGCAGGTACGTCCTGTGGTCTTCCTTTTCTGGTGTCCCCTTCCTGGGTGGTTGCGGCCTCTTGCTGGCCTGGGGGGCTGAGGCAGTGGCTTGTGTTCCTGGTTTGTGCGGGGTCGGTTGGTCGGTTGGTCGGTTGTTCCTCCTTCTGTCAGGTTTGTTGTCCCACCTTTTTTGTTGCCCATTCCTTTGGTTTGTCCGTGGTGTGCCCAACCCTGCGGGGGTTGTTGGTTTCTGGGCCGGCTTGTTTTTTATTTGCCTGCCTTGTTCTCTAGGGGTTTTCTTGGGTTCACTCCCATTGGCAGGGTCCCTGTTGGTGGCTCTGTTTGGTTCCTCGGGGTGTGGAGTTTGCCTACCTGCTTGTGCGGTCTGCCTATCTTCAGGGGATCCAGGTTCGTGTTTCGCCAGGGTGCGATGGTTCACTGCTCATTGCCTCTCTTCTGTTCGCTGCTCCCGTGTCCGGGGGCTTAATGGCTGATAGTGCTGTCTTCCCGTTTTCCAGGCTCCGGCTTTGAGGTTTTCCTCACTCCCCTTTGCTCCTGCGGATGCTGTGCTTGTTTGGCCTGGTCGGGTGTTTATTCTTTTGGTGGTACTCACCGGGGTCCCTATTCCTTGCTGTCTGCTCCTGTTGGCGTTGTTGGCCCGGAGGTGCAGGGCATCCCGGTTCTCCCTTCGCGGCCCTCTGCTTCCGGTGGGGGTTCAGGCATCCTCTTCTTCTTCAGCCCTGGCTCTTGGGTGTTTGTGCCTGCTAGCTCGAGGTTTCTCCCTGATGGTGGTGTTGGCGTTGATGTGGGGCTCTTTTCGCCCGGCTCTTCTGTTTTCTCCCACCGTTGGAATGCTTCTGTGGCCCCGTGGTGGGTGTCCCCCTACCTTCCTGGTTCCTTCTGCTCTTCTGGCTCCCTGGTGGGCCTTGCAAGCTTTCTGCTTGCTTCCAGTTTGGGTCCTCTGGTGGCTGGGTTACCTTGGAGTTGTTCCTGCAGCCCGCTGTGGCGGTTTTCCTTCCACCATCCTGGGTTCTTTTGTTGGTTTGCGATCCGTTTGTGCCACTGGGGTTCGTGGCCTGCCGGCTACTCGCCTTCTGGGTGGGGTGTCCATCTGGTTCTCAGTTGGATTGGGGTGCTGGGTTCCCGTCTGCACCCTCCTCCGGTCTTTCGGTTTCGGCCGGTCCGTTTGGTGTGGTTTTTGCCCTTGGTTATCCGCTAGACCGGGTGGGTTGGGTTTCCTCCTTCCCTCCGGTCGGTGGCTTTGGGGCGGTTTCTGCTCTCTCGCTGTTGATGGCCTGACTTACTGTGTTTGGGTCAGAAGGCATCTTTTTGCCACTGTGGCATCTTGTTTGTTGCTTTGGGGGTATTGCCCTGTTGTCCTTCAGTTCCTGAGTCCTGGGGTTTTTCTTCACCCTCTTTTTGGGTGTCCGGCGGGCAGGCTTGGTGTCGTTTGGCCCTGCCTGCTTCTTTCGGTTGTGCCTGTTGTGTGTTGCTTTTGGCTTCTTGCGGTCTGGACTCGAGCTTTCTCGGTCCGCTTTTGGCCTTTGGATTCGGCGGGTTTTCCTGCTGACCTTCTGGGATCTTGGGTGGTCGGCCCTGGTTTGGGGTCAGTCCGCCCGGGCTCTCTTTGTTATTAATGTGGCGGTAATCTTTATTACTCCGAGTATAGTCTTCCTAGCCACATGAGTTCCCATCCCTCCCTCCCTGCCTGGCTATTGGATTCATGTTTTTGCTTGGTAGTTTCAGGCTGCCTGGTTGAGCCGGCCCGCCTCTTATAGAGGTTGTGGGTGATAGGGGTCAGCCATGTTGGAAAGGAATGGGAGGCTAACTTTTGCTTGGAGGGTTCTGGTGTGGAGCTGAAGCTGACTTTGTTATTAATGTGGCGAGGAAGACTATACTCGGAGTAAAAGATTACCGGTAAGTAACAGGGGCATTTCTCTCTATGGCTTTCAATTCTTAGTTACTTTAGTGCGTAGGACATCTTAATTATCCAAGTAACAGCTTTTTACTGTGGTCATGAACCATTCAATAGCTATTGCAATATACAGGTTACACTTATCAACAAGGAGTTCTACGGCTTGGGTGCGTTTCTTAATAACATATTTTAAAAAGATAGGGCGTAGGATAAGTTTCGGCAAAGGTAGCACTTTTAAACAATCCATTAATATGTGCAAAACATCACATTTTGTACCCAATTTACATGGACATTTCCTATTGGGTTGAACATTTCCATTTTTATTCTCTCATTTATTACGGAGGGGTTAATACCAATTCTTATTCTTAATAATTCACACCTGAGCCAACGATTTGGTAATATGTCCACATATGAGAACCAGACTTCCTTATGCCAGGTGCTTAGCATAAATTGCACTGATTATTTCTCTCTCAAATGCTGCCAGTCCTTTTCCCGAAATGATTCCTTCATTAAAGTTCTTAGTTCCCCTTTGGAAACTTCTACTTGTAACATCTGTTGGCAATCTCACACCTTCAAGTTCCCACTTACGGATTCCAATTTCTTTCTAACTCCTTTGGTCCATTTTAAACCACTTTGCTGGATCTTGTTCTTACACCATTGGGAATCTTTTTGTTCCTCTCCCGAACCCAGTCTTTTCCCAAATCTTATTAATGCTACGTGGGCCAGTATGTTCCACAAGGTCATACTCGTCTTTATTCTTATTGCCTGTATCATGGATGAGCCTGGTAGGGACAATACGGTCTTTATAGACTTCCCTTCCTCAGTATCCCACTCACTTTTACCACTGATACAAAGTAATTCTGCTACATCTTGTAATTGTGGGTGTATGATGGCACTAAAAGCTTTCATAATAGGTCTATGAGACATCTCTCCATAGTCACGGTTACATTTTCTCAAACCGCTCACCGATGTAAGGGCCCATAACTTTTAGGGCCTTCGTACGGGTATGCCATTTCTGGGAGCTTTCAAACCAGACCCCTAAATATTTATATTCATTTGCTGTTTCCAGCTTTGTGGGTCCAGGTACCATTTAAACTTATCTACTCTTTTCTAAAAGCATAGCACCTTATTTTTTTCCATGTTTACAGGCAGGTGTTTGGATCTACAATTTTTGCTAAATGCATCCAGCTTTCTCTGAAGACCCATCTCTGTCTGATCTAAAATTACACAGTCATCTGCGTACAGCACGGTACAAAAGGGGGTGGTGATAGACGGAGCATCTGAACCAATCAAACACTCACACCCAGTCAACAGATCTGGGATTAATCCATCACCGTTCTTTAGCCCACTCTGCCACCCAAATTTAGACATGGCCATATGCAAATCAGTCTGTGCCTCATGGGAACAATCCAGCCCGAACTCCCAAGCCATGCCTTCCCTGGACCGGAAACAAGCTTCCTAGGACCGGTTTCTGGCATTTCAGCCGTCTTCAGCCTGCTTGCTTGAATCCAGTGGCAAAGTGAACAAGGGACTCACCTCTGAGCATACCCTACCAACTTATGACGAAAAAAACGGTACAAAAGGGGGTGGTGATGGACGGAGCATCTGAACCAATCAAACACTCACACCCAGTCAACAGATCTGGGTTTAATCCATCACCGTTCTTTAGCCCACTCTGCCACCCCAGTTCAGACATGGCCATATGCAAATCAGTTTGACCCTGTGCCTCATGGGAACAGTCCAGCCCGAACTGTCAAGCCATGCCTTCCCTGGATCGGAAACAAGCTTCCTAGCGGTACAAAAGGGGGTGGTGATGGACGGAGCATCTGAACCAATCAAAGACTCACACCCAGTCAACAGATCAGGGTTTAATCCATCACCGTTCTTTAGCCCACTCTGCCACCCCAGTTCAGACATGGCCATATGCAAATCAGTTTGACCCTGTGCCTCATGGGAACAGTCCAGCCCGAACTGCCAAGCCATGCCTTCCCTGGATCGGAAACAAGCTTCCTAGCGGTACAAAAGGGGGTGGTGATGGACGGAGCATCTGAACCAATCAAACACTCACACCCAGTCAACAGATCAGGGTTTAATCCATCACCGTTCTTTAGCCCACTCTGCCACCCCAGTTCAGACATGGCCATATGCAAATCAGTTTGACCCTGTGCCTCATGGGAACAATCCAGCCCGAACTGCCAAGCCATGCCTTCCCTGTATCGGAAACAAGCTTCCTAGCGGTACAAAAGGAGGTGGTGATGGACGGAGCATCTGAACCAATCAAACACTCACACCCAGTCAACAGATCAGGGTTTACTCCATCACTGTTCTTTAGCCCACTCTGCCACCCCAGTTCAGACATGGCCATATGCAAATCAGTTTGACCCTGTGCCTCATGGGAACAGTCCAGCCCGAACTGCCAAGCCATGCCTTCCCTGGACCGGAAACAAGCTTCCTAGGACCGGTTTCTGGCATTTCAGCCGTCTTCAGCCAGGCTTGCTTGAATCCAGTGGCAAAGTGAGCAAGGGACTCACGTCTGAGCCTACCCTGCCAACTTATGGCAAAAAAAGCGGTACAAAAGGGGGTGGTGATGGACGGAGCATCTGAACCAATCAAACACTCACACCCAGTCAACAGATCTTGGTTTAATCCATCACCGTTCTTTAGCCCACTCTGCCACCCCAGTTCAGACATGGCCATATGCAAATCAGTTTGACCCTGTGCCTCATGGGAACAGTCCAGCCCGAACTGCCAAGCCATGCCTTTCCTGGATCGGAAACAAGCTTCCTAGCGGTACAAAAGGGGGTGGTGATGGACGGAGCATCTGAACCAATCAAACACTCACACCCAGTCAACAGATCAGGGTTTAATCCATCACCGTTCTTTAGCCCACTCTGCCACCCCAGTTCAGACATGGCCATATGCAAATCAGTTTGACCCTGTGCCTCATGGGAACAGTCCAGCCCGAGCTGCCAAGCCATGCCTTCCCTGGATCGGAAACAAGCTTCTTAGCGGTACAAAAGAGGGTGGTGATGGACGGGACATCTGAAGCAATCAAACACACACCCAGTCAACAGATCTGGGTTTAATCCATCACCCTACTTTAGCCCACTCTGCCACCCCAGTTCAGACATGGCCATATGCAAATCAGTCTGACCCTGTGCCTCATGGGAACAGTCTAGCCCGAACTGCCACGCCAATCCTTCCCTGGACCGGAAACAAGCTTCCTAGGACCGGTTTCTGGCATTTCAGCTGTCTTCAGCCAGGCTTGCTTGAATCCAGTGGCAAAGTGAGCAAGGGACTCACCTCTGAGCAAACGGTGATGGATTAAACCCAGATCTGTTGACTGGGTGTGAGTGTTTGATTGGTTCAGATACTCCGTCCATCACCACCCCTTTTTGATCTGCGTACAGCAAGCATGATATTTGTTCACCATTCATTCTGTGACTCGCACTTCTACCCACCCCGAGGGCAGTTGGTAAATCAGCTAAAAATATGGCAAAGAGTTGTGGGGCCAACACACATACCTGTCTTAATCCATTGTTGTTCGCTATTTTCCGTATGAATGTCCCCTCTGTACCTCTAATGACCTTTGCCCGGTTTTTGCTATACAACTCTTGTATTATAGTCAGTAACCCCTTTGGAATATCATATTCTCAAGGTACCTCCGGTTTATTAAATCAAAGGCTGCATGAAAATATACAATACAATACAACAACCTCCCTCAACTGATTTCTGTGCAATTGACCAGAGGGCGAACCAATGATCAATTGTGAAATGGCCCTCCTTAAAGCCGCCTTGTACCACAGGTACAATTGCCCTCTGTTCCACCTATTCCTACAGTATTCCCAAGACTATCTTCACAAATATGTTTTCCCCCACATCTACGAAATTTGTCAGCCTGAATCTTCTTTCTTCTATTTCGGTCTAGTTATAGCACCCCTTCAGCTATCAGGGATGTGTGGCCTGTGTCTAATATAAGCAAAAACATTTGAGATAGCACTTCAGCCCACCACTCAGACCATGTCTTTATTATAATTGCAGGGCAGTTGTCTGGGCCGGCTGCACGAGTTAGATTTAATTTAACAATAATACGTTTTAGGTTATCTACTGAGAAATTTACTTTTATATCTTCGTCCACCCCTACCCAGGGAATCGAGTCTCTTTCTACGGGCTCTGTTGTCTTGCCATACAGGACCCTCAAATACTCTTCCTATGCTGCTTCCTCCACCACACAACTCATTGCCCCTAGTGTCTTTCCTGAACCTTCCTGTACTAAATTCTAGAATTTTTGTACATTTTTTTATTTGACTGCTTCCAGGAAATCTCCCCAACATTTTTCTTTAAATTACCTTTTCTGATAACGGACTAACGTTTTATACACCTTCCCTATTTTAACTAGATTAGTATAACTTCCAAGATCATATTTAACTCTGAGGCGTCTCTCCCCTTTCTGTAGTAGGGGATCTCTGTGTATAGTCATAATCTAGTGAATAGTCCCGCCCATGTGCGTGGACCCCGGAGCAATCAAAAATAATCTCTTACAGTGTCAAAAAATGCAGATAAGCATAGAAACTTAAGAGAGAATTTAAAGACAGATAATGCAGCCTAAAAAGGCTACACTGTCCAGTACTTCAACTAGAAATTCCACCATAAAATCCACAAAACAGCAAAAGCCTGTACAGATTTCCCTTGCTTTACCAGCAAAATCCCTCATGAATGATAGAGAGAAGAACCTGGACAGACAAGCCCCATAGGCTGCCATTATGTGGCTCAAAACAGGAAACTGTGCCTTTAAGAGAATCTTCCAGAACCTTCTCCCAGTATCCCAGAATGCATAGCAGGTCCAACTTAGTTTCAGTTCATTTTTCCGGCTCCTGCAAGCAGGACCCTGGAGCATTGAGCTCTCCCTTTTCAAGGGTTTTGTTGGTGTTTTTTCACTAATTTCGTTTTTGTGTACTTTTAAAGTACTTTAGTGACTTTCTTCTTGGGTTTCTGCTCTCTTTGGCTGTTCATAATGCCTGCATTATTTAATAAATGCCCAGAGTGCTCCAGGAAGAAGGCCAAGTCAGACCCCCATGAGGTGTGTATCCTCTGCCTTCCCTCTTCCCACATCCCAGAGGAGTGTGTGATCTGTAGAGGCTTCTCTGGCAGGACCCTGAAGGACAGGAGAAAAATCAGACTTCAGGGGCTTGAAGAAAGAAGACTGAAGGCTCAAGGTGGGTCTGGAGGGGCTTCTGCTGCCCATGCTGAGGCCTCTGGGGGGCTCCCCAGGGGCAGGAAGTCCAGCAAGCGTCCAAGGTCTCCGTCTGGTTCAGTTGCTAGGACCACGACGTCGAGAGGAAGGTCCACGGCCAGTTCCCGGTCTCCCCAGGGCTCTGGGTCGAGAAAACGTCGCCCGTCGACGTCGAGGGACGTTTACAGGCCGCCGTCGAACCCGGTGTCTATCTCCTCGTCGTCGGCGTCGAGTGGACGACATCGGAGGGCCCGGCGTCGGCGCTCGCCGTCGAGGCGACACCCCCGTTCGCCGTCGAAGGCAAGGTCATCATCGTCGTCGAGGGGATCCTCGTCGTCGAGGTCGCCGTCGAGACGGAGGAGGTCTCCGGCGCCGAAGAAGTCGACGTCGAGACGTTCGAAGAGGTCGACGTCGAGACGATCGAAAAGGTCGACGTCGAGACGATCGAAAAGGTCGACGTCGAGACGTTCAAAGAGGTCGCCGTCGAGGCGCTCGAAGAGGTCGACGTCGAGACGCTCGAGGTCGCCGTCGAGGCGTCATCGCCCGTCATCGGGATTTCGAGGTTCGTCCATCTGGTCGGGGTCGACGTCGAGGCGGAGAAGCCGGTCGACGCAGAGGAGTGTGAGACGGTCGACGCCGAAGGGCCGCTCGCCGTCGAAGGACCCACGATCGACGTCTGAGCACCGCTCGTCGACGCCAGGAGGTCGTAAGGACAGGCCCAGGACTGTGGGGGGCTCCCCGCAGTCAGGACAGGATGGTGGCTCCCCGGGAACGCATTACTCCGAGGTGTATACCCCGAGGAAGCCTGCCGCACTGCCTTCGTTGCCTCTTTTGCCTAAGGGCCCGCCTCCGAGGGTTTCACCCCCTCCTACGTTGCCTCCTTTACCGGCTCCTCAGGCCCCGGTTCCATCTGTTCCTCCTCCCCCGGTTCCACGATCCTGGTGAAGACACCTCCGAAGAAGACTCCTAAGTCAAAGGTTCCTCCTAAACCCAGGATGTCCGACCCGGGGAGGCCGGCGGAGCGTCCCAGACCCAAGCGATCGAGGTCACGCTCAGGTAGAAGGGACAGGTCGAGGAGTGGACGCGGATCCTCTTCGAGGTCCAGGCATCGCCATAGGAGGCATAGGTCCCGGTCTCGTTCTGCCTCGGGGACCCGTTCCTACTCACCTACGTTGTCTGATTCACCGGAGACGAGGGTGTCGCCGATTGATGACATAGGCACGTTCCAGGAGGTTCTCCTGCGCGGGGCGGCGAAGTTGGGGATCGAGGTTACGGCTCCTACGCCCTCAACTTCCGTGATCTTTGACACATTGCATAAGAAACACTTGTCTCGCCCCCTACTGCCTCTGGTGCCAGGTCTACTTGAGCCGGCGGAACAACTCTTCCTTACACCGGCGGTGGCGAAAGCTGTGCCTTCCAGGTTCTTGAAGAAATACAGGGCTCCTGAGTCGGACCCGGCTTTCTTGAGGAAGGACCCGACACCGGATTCGGTGATTGTGACGGCGGCTCGGAAGCTCCACGCCACCTCTCCTGCCTCCACTGTGCCTCCCGATAAGGAGAGCCGCTGGATTGACTCTGCTGGACGAAAAGCGTGTGGGACGTCCTCTGCAACGATGAAGGCCTCCAGTGATTCGGCGTTGTTAGGACGATACGACCGTGCGCTGTGGGGCTCCATGGAGCGGTTTGCGGACCTCGTTCCGCGCGACCGGAGCGAGGATTTCATGGAGATCGTCCAGGAAGGGATGCTGGTTTCTAACCAGGCCATTAGCGCCGCGGCGGATATCTCCCTGCTGTCCGCGCATGGATACTGCCACGGTATCAATCAGAGGCGCCATGCTTGGCTTCGGTTGACGTCGCTTAAACCTGAGGCGCAACAACGTGTGGCTAATCTGCCGTTTTCCGGGGATACCCTTTTCGGGAAACACGCAGATGACGAGATGGCCAGGATGAAGGCCGAGGCGGAAACCCTGACGGCGGTGGGCTTGGAGAAGCCCATGGATAAGAAACCCTTCCGCCAGTTCCAACGGCGTTTTGGGTCACAGGGTCGAGGAAGGGGACAGTCTTCTGGGCAACATCAGCCGCAGCAACAACAGCAGCAGTACAGAAGACCCTTCCAGAAACGTCAGAGGGGTAGAGGTGCACAGCAGTCCTCTACCGCGACCAAGGGCCCGGCTGGGTCTCGACCCTGAGCAGTTACTTCCCCTTCGTCCGTTACCCGCTCCGGTGGGGGGAAGCATTCAATGTTTCCTGGCAGAGTGGAGAAAAATTACTCAGGACAAGTGGGTGCTGAATATTGTTTGCAATGGATACAGTCTTCGTTTCACCAGCCCTCCTCCATCGATTCCTCCGATCAGCTCGCAGTACCAACTGCGTGAGCTTCAGGCGGAGGCAGACATCCTGTTGAGGAAAAGGGCGATAGAGGTCGTACCTCTGTCTCAAAGAGGAAGAGGTCTGTACTCTCGGTTCTTTCTGGTCCGCAAGAAGGACAAGAGCGAGTTCAGGCCCATTCTGGACTTGCGACTGGCAAACAAATGGATTCGCAGAGAAAAGTTTCGCATGCTGTTGTTGCATCAGATTTATCCTCAGCTGCAACGGGGAGACTGGCTTTGTGCCATAGACCTACAGGATGCGTACTTCCATGTGCCCATTGCACACAAACACAGGAAGTTCCTGCGATTTCAAGTCGGCGCCAATCACTATCAGTACACGGTACTGCCGTTCGGGCTGAAGTCTGCGCCCAGGACATTCTCAAAGTGCATGGCAGTGGTAGCGGCACACCTGAGGAAGACCAAGGTGTTTGTCTACCCGTACCTGGACGATTGGTTGATCAAGGCCTCCTCCTTCTCGGAAGCTCAAGCACACTTCCAGAAGACGTGCGTTCTCTTGAACAAGCTGGGGTTGCACATCAACATGTCCAAGTCTGTTCCAACTCCGGTCCAGTGCATCCAGTACTTGGGAGCCTCCATCAATACGCTGTCGGCAAGCGTGTCTCCTTCGGAAGAGCGACGTTTATCACTCCTTCGGAAGGCTCAGGCTCTCCTGTCCTCTCCATCCACGACAGTGAGGACGGTGTCTTCTCTGCTGGGATCGATGGCTTCTTGCATCTTCCTGACGCCACATGCGCGGCTGCACATGAGACCGCTGCAGGAGTGCTTGGAAGATCAGTGGGACCAGAGGAGAGGATCTTGGGACGACAGGATACGACTGTCTCTACATGCTCTTCAGTCTCTGAAGTGGTGGTGCTCGGCGGAGAATCTCCTCAGAGGGGTTCCCTTCTACAAGGACATTCCCACACAGACGATCGTGACGGATGCTTCTCTCCTGGGATGGGGAACGCACTCCGGAGACCTGCAGATTCAAGGGACGTGGTCCCCTTCGGAGTCCACGTACCACATCAATTTCCTGGAACTCAGGGCTGTTCACTTGGCGCTGAAGGCCTTTCATCCATCCTTCCGGACCAACTCTCTGCTTGTACAGACGGACAATACGACCACGATGTATTACCTCAACAAGCAGGGGGGCTCGAGATCACGCACTCTGTCTCAGGAGGCGCAGGCGATCTGGCATTGGCTTCTGGCTCGAGGACTCTCGATAACGGCCACTCATCTGCCAGGTGTGCAGAATGTTCAGGCAGACGAGCTGAGCAGACTGATTCAGGAAAACCACGAATGGGTCATAAACGACGAAGTACTAGGAGAAGTCTTCGCAAGGTGGGGAACTCCAGACGTAGATCTGTTCGCCACCGCCGAAAACAGCAAATGCCGAGACTTCGCCTCCAGGTACTACCAGCCAGGGACGCTGGGGAACGCGTTATGGATCAACTGGTCGAAAGCTTTCTGTACGCTTTTCCACCCATTCCCCTGATTCCGGCGGTTCTCATCAAGCTCTCCCAATCCAGGGCGAAGATGATTCTGATTGCCCCGGAATGGCCCAGACAGTGGTGGTTCACGGACCTGCTTCACCGGTCTCTCCTTCCTCACATGAAGCTGCCGTGCAGGCCGGACCTTCTCACGAAGTTCGGGGGGCGGATGGTGCACCCCAACCTCTCGTCTTTGAGTTTGGCGGCATGGCTCCTGAAATAGTGCAATATGGCCATTTGAATCTCCCAGAGGATTGTATGGACATACTGAAGGAGGCTAAGCGACCTTCCACTAGGACTTCTTATGCTTACAAGTGGAAGAGGTTTTGCATCTGGTGCAAGTCAAAGAACTATGACCCTACGACGTGCAAGGAAGATGTCATCCTTCCATATCTGCTACATCTGGCGCAGTCTGGCCTTAATGTCCATTCCATTAAGGTTCATCTGGCTGCTTTGACTGCCTACAGGAAATGCCCTTCACAGACTTCCTTCTTCCAGATCCCTGTGATCAAAGATTTTCTGGAAGGCTTGAAGAAAGTATTCCCTCCTGTCAGGCTTCCTTCGCCTTCATGGGACTTGAATGTGGTGCTGTCCAGGTTGATGAAGGAGCCTTTTGAGCCTAATCATAAGGCTTCGTTGCAGCACCTGTCCTGGAAGGCAGCGTTCCTCGTGGCCATTACATCGGCCCGCAGGGTGAGTGAAATTCAGGCGTTGTGTTGCCAAGAACCTTATACTGTATTTCATGCTGCTAAGGTTGTTATGCGTACTCACCCTAAGTTTCTTCCCAAGGTTGTTTCTGATTTTCATATCAACCAGACTATCACTTTGCCTACGTTCTTTCAGAATCCTTCATCTCCAGCGGAAAGGTCTTTGCATTCCCTGGATGTTAGGAGGGTGCTGAAATTCTATCTGGATAAAACCAGAGACATTCGTAGGTCAGATCAATTGTTCATCAATTATGGATCAGTCAGGACGGGTCTTGCGACCTCTAAACAGTCTATCTCTAGGTGGATTGTGTCCTGCATACAGCTGTGTTACCAAAAAGCTAATAAGACCTTAGGAGGTAAGCCTAAGGCTCATTCCACCAGGGGCAAGGCTGCCACGACCGCCTTGCTCCGTAATGTTCCGATTGCAGAGATCTGCAAGGCGGCCACTTGGAAGTCGGTTCATACCTTTGCTAAGCATTACTGCCCGGACACTGATGCTAGGGCAGATGCTCAGGTTGGACAGGCTTCGCTGCGAAATCTGTTCGCACACTAGTGGTGTTGATTCTCTTTTCTCCACCGCCGCTTTGGTGTGGGGATGGGCTTGCCATTCTATTCACTAGATTATGACTATACACAGAGATCCCCTACTACAGAAGGAGTAGTTTCTGTCCTGTAACTCCAGTTCTGTAGTAGGGGTATCTCTGTTATAGTCATAAGCGCCCTCCCTCCTCCCCGGTGGAGAGATATACATATTCCTTTATGGAATGCTACAGGTCTGACGTGTTACGCCTTCAAAAAGAACTGAAACTAAGTTGGACCTGCTACGCATTCTGGGATACTGGGAGAAGGTTCTGGAAGATTCTCTTAAAGGCACAGTATCCTGTTTTGAGCCACATAATGGCAGCCTATGGGGCTTGTCTGTCCAGGTTCTTCTCTCTTTTTTGCTGGTAAAGCAAGGGAAATCTGTACAGGCTTTTGCTGTTTTGTGGATTTTATGGTGGAATTTCTAGTTGAAGTACTGGACAGTGTAGCCTTTTTAGGCTGCATTATCTGTCTTTAAATTCTCTCTTAAGTGTCTATGCTTATCTGCATTTTTTGACACTGTAAGAGATTATTTTTGATTGCTCCGGGGTCCACGCACATGGGCGGGACTATTCACTAGATTATGACTATAACAGAGATACCCCTACTACAGAACTGGAGTTACAGGACAGAAACTACTCCTTCCTTTTCAACTTCTTTAATTTCCTCCATTCCTCACTGAACCAGTCCGTTCTCATTCTATGGTTCCATCGTTTCTACTGATTTTTTGTCTTTTAATTTTACCTTAAGACATTGCACCACTTGTCTAATCCTTTCTTCGTACCACTCTAGTTTTTGTAACCTGCCGTTTTCCAGGCTTAAATTATGTTGGAAATTAGCCAGTTTTATCAAGCATTCCTCTGTTAATCTAGTAGTTAGTCGTTTAGGGTAATCTAATTGTAGAGGGATTATTGTTTCTATTAACCCCTTGAGTGCTTGTGACGAGCTCAGCTCGTCTTGAGGCACAGTGGAGCTGCACTCATGACGAGCTGAGCTCGTCACGGCCGTTTAAACGTTCTCACGCGTGGATAATTTCCCCGCTGTGCTGAACGTTCCAAAAACGGGTTTGGCTGTGACCAGCTCAGCTCGTCATGAGTGCAGCTCCACTGTGCCTCATGACGAGCTAAGCTTGTCACAAGCACAGTGGCGCCACGTGCGGCCGTTCTCCCCCCCGCAAAGCGGGGGGAAAACACCCCGCAGTGAAGGGGTTAAGCTCTTTTTGCCTCTAGTTATTTCTAATTTTAATGGGTTGTGGTCACTTCCACCTTTTTTTTCTTCACAAAACCCCTTTATTTTCTCAAAGTTCCAGGCTTGTAGAAAATATAATCAATTGGGCAGAGTTGTGTGCCTACCTTAAACGTTTGCTTAGCAGGGCGGTCGGTCTATATCCTGCCATTCAGACCAAATACTTTCCTAATGCTACATCTCGTAAGGATGGTGTACTATCAGGAAAGCTAGCCATACTTATACTTATGAACCTAATATTTCTTTAAACCAGGGATCAATCCTTTTTGAATTAATTTTATGGTTTAAGTCTCCCATCAGTATAAGCATATCATTGTCATAGTTTTCAAACAGACAGTCCACATCTTCCTTGAAATTCCCCATCTCTATCCCATACTCATCTGGGTTCTCCCACTGCATGTACACATTCATAATTACCATATTATCATATTCGATAGCGGGGTCCAGTAGTCGTGCTGTACAAACCAATAACCATTTACATTTTACGGGTGAAAGGTGTCACCTTTTCGCAATCTTGTTTAATATTAAGGTCATAATCCCCCACACCCCTACCCCACGGAGCGTCCAAGCTTTTTAAGACTTTCTAGTTTTGCTATTCTTCCAAAGGCTGTGTGGCACCTTGTACCCTAATAAAGTTCGCTTACCCAACCCACCTCACTCAGAGCTGGTGAATGGGGGCCTGCTAAGCTATTTTCAAGGGTCCAATTTCCCCAATGTTTACTTGTCTCTGCGGTACCTACTGTAATTTCAATGTTTGCTTTTTCCTTGCACTCCAGATCTATCAACCTAACCTGTCTTACCCCTAAACCTGCAAGGTGCTTCATAAAGGCTTTGCCTTGGTGCCTTTACACATCCGATTCTATTTCTGGAATTAGTCTTATCCCTTCCTTCTATACCTCCTCTGCTTTTACTATAGCCACCTTTAGTAACCCCGAGTACATTAAAAATTTGTGATTGCATTCCTTTTATTATTCTGGGTGAAGTCCACTTGTCTAAGGTCCTTTGTTCCTATTTCCTTTAGATTGGCACATTTGGAAAAAGCAAATATTAGCTGGGACCGATTTAAAGGTCAATGCTTTCTTGTGTTTTTTCTTACCTCTCTCTGGTTGGTATGGTTTAAAGTACAGCCACATATTATCCATACCCTTCATTTCTAAGTTATGAATGCTCCCTCTTTCCTGTCCTGTCTTCCCGCTTGATCCTTGTTTTTCCATTTTCTCCAGGCCCCCTTTACCTGTGGTTTAACTATTCTTCTCTCCCTTTTATTTTTCCATTGCGGGACAAGTATTACAGTGTTAGCGGGCGGTTATGCTGCTGAAAAAACAAACGTGGATGTCTGCAGTCCGCTTATTGTCGGCAACAGTGGGGGATCGAAGGGGGCACTTACTTGGTCTCAAGATACTCAGGCTGATTCACCTACGATGCAACCTCCGGACCGCATGTTAGAGAGTGCGAGTCCGGTCGTTCCTTTGATCCCCCACAGGTGCCGACGATAAGCGGACTGCAGACATTCACGTTTGTTTTTTCAGCAGCATAACCGCCCGCTAACTCGGCAATACTTGTCCCGCATATTCTTTCTTTCTCAGATCGAAGAGATACCACCAACTCCCACGTCCATGGGGCAAAGCTAGGTCCCCTATTATGTATGTTACGGTCTGTCAATTTATATGTGGTGTGTGTGTGTTACAATCACTGAGTGTCTTTCACGGTGCTCTTAGACACCTTTTTTTTTTTTTATTAAATATACGCCATTTGGCTTTCTTCTTTTTCTCAAGCATGGACAAAGGCGCAGATTATCTCACATTCTGTGTCTCGTGTGTACAGAAACTATGTGAATACTTTTGGGGGGACATGTACCCCTTAACCATATTTCATGTGTTTTCTTTCCTACAGATACTACGTGACTATCAATTTACGTTTGTACTAATGCATGCTTTCGTTTTGCAGCATTTAATTAATTTTTAAAGCCTCACTTTGAGGAAATTCAGTTCCGACTCCATTTTGTGTTTCTCTGCTATTTTGTGTTGCCCTCACTCAGGCAGCGCGGCGAACAGAAAACTCTTACCCTTCGTACTGCCATCAAATAACCCCTCTATCCTTGAGGTGAAGTCGGTTCCGGGAATCAGTCCGACTCACTAATCCTTATCCAGACTGCCGGTTGGCCTTCAGTATTCTTGTCTCGATTCACTAATCCTTGTCTCAAACCATCTGTTGGTTTTCATTGTCCTTCTTCCCGCCTTATCCTACCTTGTACACTGGCCTTTTCACAATATACAAACATGTCTACCACTGTTGAATAACTCGGGGACGCCATTATCGAATCACCTGTGGGGTTAGTCTAAACATGACCGGGGGGGGGGGGTGGATAATGTAATCATGTGACGTCTTGTTTTTCCCCAAAAAACATATCTTTTTATTGGTTTAAATTTTGCGCATTGGGAGTGTTCTTATGCAGATGTAAAAGAATATAAAAGACTGTGAGCCCCGGAGTAAAGGGGCAGTCTCCTGAGAACATACCATTGGTGTACTTCTAGGATCACTGTGCATAGCTGCAGCTAATAAATCCTGTTGTCTACGCTTAACAGTGTCCCGTGTCTCTGTATAACTGAAGCAGGTGAACTCGGAGATTTAGGCGTGCCCTGCGCCGCTAGGCCCTTAAAGGCCTGGTTCTTCAAGTGGCGCCCAACGTGGGGCGATGTCAAAGGTCGTGGTCAAGCCCGAGCGTCGTGAGGAGCTACGTGAGGAAATTCCGGAGGAAGCGCACCACATAAGTGACCCCTGTATGTCAGAAGTGGACCGAAGGTCTTTACAACGCGGCTTCTCCTTTCCGACGGCTGCTGGTGACTGCTACCCTGACCGCCACCCTGCTTTGGTTCGTATTAATGATGACTGGCATCTCGAGATGGTAGACGGGCCTCTGTTGGTGTGAGAGAACAATTTGGTTAAGTAATTGTAGGTAGCTCCCACATCTTTGTTTTTGATTTTGCTTTGATTCAATTGTTGCAATAACCGAAGCCGAGGGGTGAGTAAATTTGTACTGTGTTAGTCGATTAACCCCTTGATGTTAGTAAGAGGCCAGTGAAATAACAATGCCTGGTTTCAGTAAGTTCAAGAGATGGTGTTGTTGTTAAAGAGATTCCCGACTAGAAGATACTTGTCCAGTGCCTTCAATAGGGACCCCAAAATATGAAGTTTATTCCAAACATGGAACTGGTCCTATCATCTTTGCCGACCTTTGGGAAAAATACACTAAGAATGACGGTATTTTACAATGGCCGAAGGATGGTAGTTTTGAGCCATGTGTGTTGGACAATTTAGAAGAAAGACTATTTAAGAGGAAAGCCCGACCGGCAATGTTTGACTCATTTCGCGTTTGGTGAAAGGAATCAAAACAGAAAGAAATTAAACAAGCAAAAAGAGCTAGAAAGGAAAAAGAAATGTCTGTCATACAGGCTGCTCAGCAATTTAAAGACGATGAAACTGATCGTACGTTTAAGGTTTTAGATAGACAACATCGTATGACAGTAGATAAATGTTATCCAGCTTTGATTCCTTCTCCATCATTAGATGAGAAGAATGAAAAAGATCCCTTAATGTCCCTAATGTTGTCTGCTCCACCGCCTTATGTACCAGCCTGGGTTCCTCCACCAGTACCTGCTATATTACCTGTTATACCTCCACCTCCGCCTCAACCTATGATCCCAGTTATTACTGCGGGTTCTGTTGTAATACCTCCTGTAACGACGTTAGTTTCTACCCCCGTGACTGTGACACAAGCCTCTACTCCACAATCAGTTAGAAGAAAAGATAGTGGGTTCTTTTCAGCTCTTACTCCTTTCATGAATAAAGTACGTAATTCCCCTATCATAAAGAGAACTCTTAGAAGTCAAAGTCATCTCGATCTTCATGAAGTAACGATACTTCAATCTCAGGCTCAAAAATGGATGACAAATGGTAATATGTATTGGTCATCTGATATTCAAGATTCAGCTATGCAATGGCCTACATCCACTCAACGGTATGTGTTTGATCTCATGTGTGAGATATTGATTCAAATGTGGGAGAGTGAAATTCAAAATGGCCCACCTAGTGGATTATTATAATTAAGAAGGGAAGTAGCGTCTGGAGCAGTGATAGGACAAGATTATAAAGATGCGATATCGAATTTAGTAACCTATAGAGATCTTCTATTTTGTAAAAATGTAGGGGCAGAAGGAATTGTTAAAACAGACAAATTATATCCTATACGAGAGGTACAACCACTATGGCGCGATGCTGTGCCAGGGGATAACCCCCCTGTGCCTGTTCATTTCCAGCAAGTTTGGGTACATGTTCCGTGGAAAAGATCAGAGGTTATTGCATTAAAGCAAGCATTACCTGATCCACGTAAAAATCCGGCAGGATATTATAAAGAATTAACGCAAACATTGTCCTCTTGCACTCTAACATTATCAGATATAGACATGTTGATGGGTCAAGTAGTCCCATCTGAAATATGGAATAAGATTCGTAAGGAGGATCACGCTGTAGAGCTAGGTGGTAATTGGGATGCCATCTCACAAGCAGACCGAAGGCAAGTGGGTGGAGCTAAACCAGAACAAATGATTACAGAATTACCCGACAGAATAATAACACTAATGAAGACTCTGATGCCAGCACAAGCAGTTAATTGGGATAAGTTGTCCGCCTGTAAGCAAAAGAAGGATGAGTCAGTGGCTGACTTCTTTCCGCGTTTTGAGGAAATATTTGTTGATCACAGCGGGCAAGATATGGCTACGCCAGGTGGTCAAAGATTGTTTGTAGATAAGTTCGTCTCTAATTTATTGCCGGAATTATCTACGAGACTCAAAATGTCCGAAAGTGCGTGGCCTGTGGCAACGCCTTCGGGAATTTTGACGATGGTTCAATACTATGAGAATAGGGACATAGAGGAGAAAGAGAAAACGGAAAAGAAAAATAAAGACCTCAAAACGAAGGTTCTTTTGCAACAAGCTTATCCTCCTCGTTCTGCTCAGCGTTCATATGAGCCACTTCCCCAATTTCAGAGGCTGTTCCAGAAATCTGAACCCTTTGTTCCAAGGTCTCTATTGGGTCCTAATCAAATTGCTTATTGTAAGGAAGAAGGTCACTTCAAGAATAGTTGCCCGGTTTTGTTACATTGTACTGGTGATATGTCTGGGTCACGTAGCCGAGGTGGCTATCAGTCAACACCTAGGCGTAGGGGATGAGGTAGATCATCTTATGATCAGCAACAGCGTTCTTTTTCCCCTCAAACTTCCATGAATTATTTTGACCAACAAAATACTCAATCTGCTCACTATTACAATGATAATTATTATAACGAAAATGAGAGTCAAGATTTTCATACTAGCTAGGACAGCCATAGACGAATTGAGGGAGTCATATCAGTTCCAGTAGATTGGAATGGGCCTTATGTTGAGGTAGTTACATTAGGTGTTGCAGAGCCATTTCTATTGTACACTGGTGCAACAAAGATTTCTATCATTCACTCTAAACTCCCTGGGGCACCTTTGTCTGGCTTAACGAATATTTCCGTAGGATTTTCTGGCGCCCCAGTTAAAAACCCAATTTCTTAAACTTTGCCCATCTCGATAGGTCCTTATGATCTAGAGGCTTCGCTTATTTTAACAACTGGTTGTGGTGAAAATTTGTTGGGTCTGGATTTATTAAAAAGATTGTATGCAACCCTACATTGTTCTCCTTCTGGTGTACAACTCACTCTAGGTAGGGAATTGATTTCTCCAGTGTATCTGTCTAAAGACAAACTTCCCCCTGAATTGCATTCTCTTCCTACTACTCTTTGGGCTACAGGTCTTAATGATATTGGCCTTTTGAAAATCCCGCCTTATGTTGTCACACTCAAACCCAATATTAGGTTACCACGCATACCCCAGTACAAAGTTTCTAGTGATGGTGAAAAAGCTCTTTTGGCTATTGTTTATGATTTGGTTCAAAAAGGTTTGATTGAAGAGA
The DNA here is from genome assembly GCF_964261635.1 of Lissotriton helveticus. NCBI lineage: Eukaryota > Metazoa > Chordata > Amphibia > Caudata > Salamandridae > Lissotriton > Lissotriton helveticus. The sequence continues at coordinate 246,868,538 of NC_136062.1, read as the reverse complement.
CTAGAGGGAATGTATGCAATAGTCCTGGTATACCTATTCTTAAACGTACTGATTCTTCCCAACCTCCCATTTATCGCCTTGTGATCGATCTCCGGGAGGTCAACAAAATTGTTGTACCCCAATTTCCTGTCGTCCCAGATATCACTGCCCTATTGACAACAGTACCTGCTTCTGCTACTTGGTTTTCTGTTGTTGATTTGAAAAATGCCTTCTTCAGTATTCCCATTGCCGAAGAAAGTAGAGATATTTTTGGCTTCTCTTTAGGAGGCCGAAGCTTCCGATTCACACGTGCTCCTCAAGGCTATTGTGAGAGTCCCTCCATTTATAGTCAAGCTTTAAAGACACAGCTCGATACTCTCACTTTACCTCCAGGAGGCACCCTTATTCAGTATGTAGATGATTTGTTGATTTCTGCTGATTCTGAGGACATTTGTAGACAGGCTACTATTACACTGTTACGACACTTGGCAGATCTTGACCACAAGGTTTCACTCTCTAAGATGCAATATTACAGCCAAAATGTTACCTATTTAGGTAATCTCTTATCAAAGGAGGGAAGACAATTAACTCCAGAGCGTATCCAAGCAAATGCTCAAATGACTGTACCAGAAACACAAAAGGAGGTACGTGCCTTTCTGGGCATTACCTCTTATTGTAGACAATGGATTCCTAATTTTTCCTTGTTAGCGAAACCTTTGTTAGCGCTCACTCTTAAAGATACACCCCAACCTCTTCCTTGGACTGCAGAATGTCAGGAAAGTTTTAATGATTTACGTACTGCCCTGTGTTCTGCTCCTGTGTTAGGTACTCCTGATTACAGTAAGCCTTTTACTCTTTATGTCCATGAGAGAGAAGGTTGTGCATTGTTAGTTTTAACGCAACAATTTGGGGACAAACAACGCCCATGTGCCTATTTTTCAGCTACATTGGACCCAGTGGCCAAGGCGTTACCTAGTTGTTTGAGAGCCACAGCAGCAACGGCAGTTTCCATTCGACAGTCTGCTGGATTGGTGTTAAATAATGCTCTTATTGTCATGGTACCACATGCAGTAGATATCCTTCTGAATAGGACAAAGACACAGCATCTTACTAGTGCTCCTTTGTCAGGGTACGAACTGACACTTTATGCTAGTCATGTGCATATTAAACGATGCAATACCCTAAACCCAGCCACACTGTTACCGATCCCAGAAGAAACAAATACTCAAGAACAACATGATTGTTTCTTCCGTACAGAGGAAGAAACAAAAGGTAGAGTTGATCTAAAAGATACTCCACTCTTGAATCCAGATGGAATCTTATGGGTTGATGGCTCTTGTTTTAAACTCCCCAATGGTGAGACAACCTTAGCCTATGCAGTTACGACTTTGCATACAGTTGTAGAAACTGCACGTATTAGACAGAATTCAGCTCAGGCAGCTGAATTAATAGCTCTAACTAGAGCTTGTGTATTGGCTAAAGGAAAAAGAGTGAATGTGTTCACCGATAGTCAATATGCGTTTGGAGTGGCCCATAGTTTTGGCCGCTTATGGAAGGAGAGAGGCTTTTTCACCTCCCATGGTGCTAAAAAACAGCATGGTGAGTTGGTGAATGACCTTCACGAATCACTTACCTTGCCTACTCAGATAGCAATCATCAAGTGTAGTGCGCATAAGAAGATTACTGATGATGTAGGACAAGAAAATGCGTTTGCAGATCAGATAGCGAAAGAAACAGCGAGAGATGTTACAAGCCGCATGTATGTTGCAGGCCCTGCTAGATGGATCAGACAAGGAGGGATGTGTGAAGACACAATAGAAAGTGTGAAAATGATTCAGGAAGAAGCTACAGAGAAAGAATTGAGTGAGTGGAGAGAGACTACAGGAAGATTAGACGTAACAGGGTGTTGGACAGAATTATCTGAACATCAACGCTGGCTATTACCAGATGCCTATGTGCTTCCGGTTGTTACCATGGCACATGGTCCAGCTCACATCAGTGCTAAAGGAATATGCAAACTTCTAGCTCCTGTATGGCAGAATGAGGGTATTCCAAAATGTGCAGATAATCTAGTTAGACATTGTATTATTTGTTTGATGCATAACCCAGGAAAGGGAACACCGACCCCAGCAGGCCATTTTGCTCCTCCAACATATCCTTTTGAAGAGTTGCAAATAGATTATATTTACATTGAGCGATGCAACAATCTTAAGTATGTCCTTGTGGTGGTGTGTGCCTTTTCTAGATGGATAGAGGCCTATCCCCTAAAGGACAATACTGCTCTATCTACAGCCAAAGTTCTTTTGAAGGAGTTTTTCCCGAGGTTTGGCCTGCCTCGAATCCTCTGGAGCGATAATGGAAGTGAATTTGTAGGTCAGATAATGCAGAAAGTATGTGCAGGTCTTGGAATTAGACAGAAATTTCATGCAGCAAACCACCCTCAGTCAGCAGGCTTAGTGGAATGCTATAATGGTACCCTTAAACTCAAACTAGCAAAAATACAGGCCAGCACGGGTCTTGCTTGGCCCGATGCTTTACCCTTAGCACTATTGTCCACTCGAACAACTGTTCATTCCCGTATGGGACTCAGTCCTTACGAGGTTGTGTTTGGACGCCAAGCAAATGTTTGGGGAGTCCCAAGGCCAAAGAAATATTCTGACATAGAGTACTCATTGTTAATTGATTATTTACATGACCTCACCACTAAATTGCGTGTCCTCCACCAACAGGTACAAGTCGCTTTGCCTCAGGCTTCAACTGATCCTGGAGATGGCATACACCCAGGGGATTGAGTGTGTGTGAAGAATTTTCAGCGATCAAAGAATTTGAAACCTCGCTGGAGAGAGCCGTGCCAAGTCCTACTAACTACACGAACAGCTGTGAAGGTGGTCGGCAAAAAGAACTGGATACATGATGTGCATTGCAAAAAGGTACCCTTGCCTTTGCCTTATGACCAGTGGGTCCGTGAAGGTATTGGTGATTTTGAAAGTGAAAGAATCCCTCGATTTGTACCTTCCAGCGATGCACACCTGTATTGGACTCAATCTGAAAAAGAAGATGATGACGTCTTGCAGGAAGCTGCCCACCACATCTGAGGTTGAACACAACTAATCCAGAGACACTTTTTCAGAATCAGACTGTGCCGAACAAAACTAGATACAATTTGAGATCTAGAGTAACTAAGGACAATTCAGAAACTCTTTTGTTGTGCTTTTTGTGACATTGACCATCTAATTAGGTTGCAGGGTCGTGGTAAGAGCCTTAGTTAATGACCCGAGTAGTGGCAATAGGTCTGCGGGACTTGCAGTGTCATAGGACGGCTAATAATCACGGCTAAGTGAAGAAGGAAGACTGCAACTAGCAACACCTAGAAGATGGATTCTGCTATATTAAAGAAAAATGATGAAAATAATATAATGAAGAAATATTGTAAATTATGATATACCAAATGTAGTATAACATTGTGTATTTTAATCTCTTTATGTATTATATTAGCTTGTGTGGGTTGGATTGTTCATATTGTACAGCACAAACATATATCTACCTCCCAGCCCATACCTTTTCGCACTACTGTTTCCCCACACCAATTTCGTACACTACCTGAGCATGAGCAAATTAGGAGAATGGAGTATCTCAATAATTCCTTCATCCAACTGTTACCCCAGCATCAATTGGTGATCAATACCACCGATTGTTGGGTTTGTGGACTTCTACTCCATAATACAGATAAAGGAATGCCATATTTAGTTTTACCCTTCTCCCTGAAAGGATCTGCTTGGGCTTACACCTCTATGTTTGCCAATGCCTATGAAAACCAACATCGACATCCTATTGGTCCGTATAGGGATGGAGTTGACGTTAATCATGACGCGCTAATAAAAGGAATACTGGCTATGTCAAAACACTACAGCAAAATTAATGAATTCCCTACTGACGAACGACAAGCATACATTGATTGGAATGTGACACATTACGTCACTTACAGACGGAGCCAAAAAGAAAATATCCCCACCTATATATACTGTACCCCACCAAGGTCACCTATGTCTCCAGGGAAACGGTCAGAGTCCTAAGGCCCAATTGGGAAAAAGCACTTGTAACATTACATATACCTATGCATCCCAAACTTCTCCACCACTGGTAGCGTCTCAAGGAACATACTTCGTTTGCCATGTTAGAGCCTATACATGGCTACCAGCCGATTTCTCAGGAACTTGTTATATGGCTTTTCTCCTCCCTCCAACATATACCGCTCCTTCAGGACATCATAGAAATAAATACAAGAGAAGTGTCTTTGATCAAAAAGACACAGCAGGACAAGAGGGAGGCGACTTCCTCAAAGGACTCCTGCCATTTTGGGGCCCTATGGCCAATAGTAGAAACATCAGGCAACTCATTCGAGTAGTCGAAGCCACAATTAATGAAACTGTCGGAGCACTAAGTAACTTCACCGCCGAGCTTCAGGCGGATCGCCTTATGACATTACAAAACAGAATGGTGTTAGACATCATTCTTGCAGACCATGGTGGAGTCTGTAAATTGATTGGATCCAGTTGTTGCGTTTACATACCTGATAACGCACCTACAGTATACCAGGCCATCTCTAAATTACACCACATTGCTGAGTCCATCCACCAGGACGAAGGAAGTTGGTCTCTGATGGGATGGTTTTGGGGATACTGTCTACATGGGGATGGAAGATACTAACTTTCATTGGAATGATTTTAGCCATTGTCTTTTCATGTTGCCTCAGCTTACAATGTGGTCCCACCATCTGTGGCTTTTGTGCCACCATGTGTGTGCCAAGACCCATTTCACAGCAAACAGAAAACATACAAATGATGTTGCAACAACAGCTCAAAGATATTATGGCTATCGAAGTAGACTCAGATTAACGTGAGTTTATGTATTGCCTGCGTAATGGCAAAAGGAGGGGCTGAGGAAATTCGGTTCTGACTCCATTTTGTGTTTCTCCGCCATTTTGTGTTGCCCTCACTCAGGCAGCGCGGCGAACAGAAAACTCTTGCCCTTCGTACTGCCACATATCAAATAACCCCTCTATCCTTGAGGTGAAGTCGGTTCCGGGAATCAGTCCGAGTCCCTAATCCTTATCCAAACTGCCTGTTGGCCTTCAGTATTCTTGTCTCGACTCACTAATCCTTGTCTCAAACCATCTGTTGGTTTTCATTGTCCTTCTTCCTGCCTTATCCTACCTTGTAAATTGGCCTTTTCACAATACACAAACATGTCTACCACTGTTGATTAACTCAGGGACGCCATTATTGAATCACCTGTGTGGTTAGTCAAAACATGACCTAGGGGGTGGATAATGTAATCATGTGACGTCTTGTTTTCCCCAAAAAAACATATCTTTTCATTGGTTTAAATTTTGTGCATTGGGAGTGTTCTTATACAGATGTAAAAGAATATAAAAGACTGTGAGCCCCGGAGTAAAGGGGCAGTCTCCTGAGAACATACCATTGGTGTACTTCTAGGATCACTGTGCATAGCTGCAGCTAATAAATCCTGTTGTCTACGCTTAACAGAGTGTCCCGTGTCTCTGTATAACTGAAGCAGGTGAACTCGGAGATTTAGGCGTGCCCTGCACCGCTAGGCCCTTAAAGGCCTGGTTCTTCAACTTGAGCACAATTAGGAGTGGCGAACACAGGGCTGATCCCTGTGTAGTCCTGAAGAAGAGCTTGGGGAATGCTTGAAACATGTTGACCACAACTACTAGGTACACCTATCTCATTGTTGCTAGGAACCCTAGTTTTCTATTCCGTTTTTAATTTACCCCCTAGGAGCAAGAATAAATTATTAGTAGCTCACTAGGTAGGTAGTTTTCACTCTCCTTATAATTTAACTCCACTTCACAAACACCGATTGCACTACACATAGTCCATCACTTAAGTGCTCCTACGTATTTCGCAAGTCGCAGCACGCCCCAGTCCGTAGAGGGGTGGGGTGGCCCCAATGATGAAACATGTCACCGTGGGGAAACCCTGGTGAGTGAGGGGACTCAAAAAAGGAAATGCTTTTCCTTTCTAAATAAACATAACTATTCCAGCCCCAGTGAGTGTTGTGAATATCGGTTTCTGATTGGCTAGGAACAGTGGATGCTACATTTACACTTCATTTAGACGATGAAATGGCACCTACTGAGAAAGATAAAAGTGAAGGTCGGCATCCAAAATTAGTTTCAAACACACACAGAGAGAAGGTGTTACTAGGAACACAGTCAGCAGTCCAAGGAATTTAAGCCCCGAGAGTGAGAGGAGGATAGGAAAGTTAGCCTGTACATAGACTTAGACAGCACGGAGATGGGAAACTTCCTGTCCTGGAACATGCCAACTTTTCCAGCAAATGTCGACACAGCAACAGACCTGTACTCGGGGTGGGTTAAGAATGCATGTGACAGATTTGCGCCAAGTAAGCTGATTACCCCCAGGAGAGCCCAGCCATCAGCACCGTGGTTCTCAGAGAAACTGAAAGAGCGTAAAACTGAGTGCAAAAGGCTTGAAAGGGTTTGGAGAAAGGGGTACAGCATTAATATTAGGGAAAAATATAAAGAAAGCCTCAGTAGGTACAAGAAATTAATCCTAGAGACTAAGAAAGCGTATTTCGCGGAGCAGATAAAGGATGACAACTCATCCTCCAAAGAACTGTTTAGGACTATCGCCAATCTGACTAAGCCTACCAAACCCATTTCACATAGTAGTCCAGCACTTTGTGAATCACTTGCCTCTTTCTTTCAGAACAAGGTGGAGGCTATCTTCTCCTCCTTCTCTAAGGGTCAAGGGGAGACAGGAGAGGTGGCAGTCAGCCGGGTTCCACAGGTTATGCCAGGGACGGACAGACTGGTGGGTTTTAATCTGCTTCATGTCTCAGAGGTTACAAACTTGCTGCAGGCATTACAGTCTGGGTTACCAATGGACCCTGCCCAGCTGCGGTACTAAAAAACATTCCTGAGGTCGTGGCTTCCATCCTCACGCCCTTGTTTAATACTATCATAGACGTGGGCATATATCCTAGGCTGTTGAAATCTGCCTCTATCCTACCGCTATTAAAAAAAAACCAATTTGGACAAACAGGATTCCAATAACTATAGACTCATATCTCGTCTCCCGTTGCCGGCCAAGTTGCTGGAGAAAGCTATTAACAGGCAGCTCAGTGCCTTCCTTCAAAGCACTAACGCGCTTGACCCTACGCAGTTTGGGTTTCGTGCAGGGCATAGCACAGAGCTAGCCCTGATTAAAGCCACTGAGGAGGTTAGAGGAGCGGTTGATCAGGGAGGTGTTGATATCCTGATCCTGCTGGATCTGTCCGCGGCCTTCGATAAGGTCCATCACCATGTGTTGATGCACCGTCTGTCGAAGGCAGGGGTGGAAGGGAGGGCTTGAAATCTTTCTTGACGGAAAGAGTGCAAACCGTTGAGATGGGGCAGGACAAATCCAAGCCGTTTACCCTCCCATGTGGGATGCCGCAGGGTTCCTCCTTGAGCCCAACGCTCTTTAATGTCTATGTTAGCCCATTGGCGTTATTGATAAGGTCCTTCGAGCTGCAATTAACATCTTATGCAGATGACACACAAATCGTATTGTCTATTCAACAAGGGACTAAAGACATGATGGCCACAAGATGACATATGAACAGTATCTCTGGTGAGATGGCTTCTAATTTCCTGAAATTGAATGCAGGCAAGACCGAGGTCATTATATTTGGGAATAATTCACACATCTGGTCTCCTGACATGTGGTCGGAGGGTATGGGGAAACTCCCAGCTCCTATAGACAAAGCCAAAACTTGGGTGTGATCCTGGATCACAAACTCGATTTTGGGGACCAGGTCATTGGAGTGGTATCTACCTGTTTCTACCTCCTTAGGTTTTTGAGAAAAATCTAATTTCTCCTTCCAGCAGATGGTTTTGGGACAGCGGTCTCAGCCCTCATCTTGTCCCGCCTCGATTACTGCACTAGTCTGAACCTTAACTTGAAAAAAAACCATCTGGTCAGACTACAGAGATGTACAAAACGCAGCAGCACAACTGCTAATTAGGATACCTAGGTTTGCCTCTGCCCAAGATGGTCTCTGGCAACTGCATTGGCTACTGTTCTAATACAAGCACAATTCAAGGCACTGTGCACAGTTTTTAAGGTGCTGAATAGCACTGGCCAGGAGTTTCTGACCAAGTGCTTTGAATGGTATGTTCCGGGCAGAGAGCTGCGATCCACCGATGGAGGGCTGGTCGCCGTGCCCCGAATAAAGAAGGCCAGTTGGGGAGGCAAGAGTTTCTCCTATGGTGCAGCGAAGTCCTGGAACAGTCTACCAGTACATCTGAGGAAGGCCTTGGAGCTCCTTTCCTTTAGAAAGGGGCTGAAGACTTGGTTATTCACGATTTAGACACCCTGCTTACAGTGAGTCAGTGTGTAGCGCCAGGACACCCATGGGTAGAAGTGCCCTTTATAAGCTTCGCTAACATAACAACAACAATACCTCCTGCAGAACGCTGGAGGCTGATAGAGGAGGGTGGCGATAACAAGTGGGCCAAGATAAGGGAAGATGAACAGATGGACACAAGAACAACATGGGAAAAAGAGGAGGTGCCCTTGTGACATCGGAAGACACTAGACAGGTCACAAATGATGGAACACCAAAGCTCGGAAGACTTCCTATATGCACATAACCTCTTAGGTGAAGAAGACATGAGGTCAGACACATCTTACATAGGATCAGATTGGGCATTGGATGATGTTACAGAGCATGTTAAAAGAATGTCCATCATTAACAACTATGATAGAGAACAGTCACAATTTGCCTGTGAGGGGGAGACACCAACAGGGGTGCTGAAGCCTTACAGAGGAGACAGCGAGAGTTAGACAGATTGAGATTTGATGAAACGCATGCACGCCCTTATGAGAAACAGGGGACATTTTACATGACGGGTAGAATGACAGTGAGAAAAGACAAAGCACGCATACTCTCTATGCGCCCAGGCAGCAACCTGACAACCAATGACCAATGGCCCAACAAGAACAGAGTTGGTACAATGCTGTCCCTTTTACTGACAATCTAACAGAGGGACTAGCACCACATATGACACCATGGCCACAATATGGTTCGTTTGAGCCACAAGACATGGCAAATGCGGAGATGTGCATCCTTCACGGCATAGGGGATCCTGAGTGGGATTATCCTTATTTGAAGGATAGTTGGAGAATATGGCAAAGATATTCCAGACAGTATACCTCACGTCACCCTACTGGACATAGGGACATGGTCCTGTCACAACTGCCCTTAATATTTAAAGGTTCAGGGTCGCCCCAATACATACCATGGCCTCGTATGGATAAAGAAAATCTTAAAAAACAGCTGCCACCACTTGCTGAAGAGGCTGGGAAGTGGATAGCTGCTTTTAAAAAACACACAGCAGGGATACCCCTTGCAATAGGTGACATCAAAAGTTTATTAAGCTCCCTTATAGGAGATGAAACAGAAACACTGTTCATAAAAGCAGGAGTAAAGGACGTGACATTGACTAATTCAAAATGTGATAGGGCACACTTAAACAAAGTAAGGGGAGTTGTTTATACACAACTAAGACGAATGTACCCAGATAGGCCAGACATTGGATCTCTCATGGCACAGACAATGCAGCCAGATGAAGACCCATCACAATTCCTAAGCAGAATGAAGGAGTAATGGACACAGGAGGTAGGGGAGAGATGGGATGTGACTGGACAATATGCAATACTGTTCTATAACATAGTGAAGAAGGAATTACCAGCTGAAGTGCAGGACAAACTAGACACCATAGAAGCCAAACCATGGACTGAGATACAGGCTCACTTAATCCATTATTGTAAAAGGAGACAGGACAAGGAAAAGAGTGAGAAAGATAAAATTGAGAAAGCAGCAGCTGAATTAGTACAACAGAAACTAGCAAAGAGGGCAGAGGGAGGAATTGCCACTGCGGCTACCCAGATGGCCGCAGTGTCTTTGAATATGCCACCTGTAAACACCACTTCACAACCCCAACAATATGCCCCCAGATTTAATAGCAGGAATGGGCAAGGAGGGCGAGGAAGGTTTGGGGCAAATAGGGAGAACACATTCAGGGGCTGGCACTACTGTAACATGCCAGGATATTTCACTAGAGAATTTAGGACCAAAAAGAACAACGAACAGGCATGGGTAATATATGGCCAATAAATGGTACCACTTGGTCTCACTGTGGCACAGCCTGCCATGAGCCCCCAAGTGATATATCTTCCACAGTCCCAAATGCAGCCTCACCAACAGTTCCAGCCCCAACAGGTGCAATAATTCGGGCCCCAAATGCAGTATGGGCAGCAACAGGCATTACAGCCCACTGTACAACACCAAACCTTACAAGGTGGGGTAACGGTCAGAGGAGGAAACCCCTTTCAGCAAAATTATGTGGGAGGATATGCTCAATGAAGGTGCCCACGGAGTAGTCTCATGTGTCCAGTACTATGGATAACTCACAGGCCAGACGAGGAACCCACTGTGACGGTAGCCATAAATGACAGGGAATACAGCTCTCTCGTTGATACTGGGACCACTAGGTCCTGTATCTGTGAGAGAGGACTCCCGCTGTCAAATTCATCAACGGACACACAGGGGTTCTCCGGGGAGGTGATGAGGGTTCTATTCACCAAACCTGTGGAGATGGAGATAGGCGGAGGTACGTTAACAGCAGACTCTTAATCTCCCCCACGGCCCTGCAAACTTGTTAGGACGTGATCGTATGGCAAAATTAAACATGTCCATCCACTTTGAGGAGGATGGGACAATGGTTTGGCTCAACGCCAGGAATGTCTTGTACATGTATCATGACAGTGGTCACTCATCACCCAGACGGTGACCGAACCAGAGCTAGGCCTATAGACATCCCAGCCTTTACTACAGCAGTGTATACTATCATAGCAGAAACACCAGAACTAAAAGGAAAGCTATTTGAATTGCCAAGGAACTTTCTGTTTCGCTGCCAGAGCCCCTGGTCAGAAAAGCTGAATTCTGAAGTGGCAGGTAAAGATCTCATACTGGAGGTGGAAGCTGTAGAGATATCTTCCACCTGGGGGATGGTGATGGCCAGTGATTACATCTGTACGGTGTGGTCCTGTGTCATCTTTCATGACCCCAATATAAAAGTAAAAGGTATATCAGTTGACCAGTTGTTTGCCAATGACCCCACAAGATCAGTGTTAGTTTTTCAAGACAGTATTCCATTGCTTACTACTCTGGAAACAAGGTCTTCAATACCAAAGACTGTTTCTGGTCCTAGTAAGGACAATCACCTTGCACTGGTACCCTCTGATTTGAGGACCAAATGCCCCCGCAATGTGGGCCTCATCCGCACAGCATGCCCATTCAGAATAACCTTGAAGGAAGGAGGAATACTACCAAGGGTAAGGAAATACCCTCTAACCAAAGAAACAGAGGAGGGCATCCCCCCAGTTATAGAGGCATTGGTAGAGCAGGGAGTCATATACCAGGGTGTATCCCCCTATAACACACTGATTTACCCTGTCAGGAAGGCCAAAGGTAATTCATGGTGCATGATTCAAGACCTGTGCCCCCTTAATGACATAGTGATACCGGAATTCCCTGTAGTACCTGACCCTTCCGTTATCCTGACTAATATACCCAAAGATACTAAATATTTCTCAGTCATAGACTTGAAAAATGCATTCTTTAGCATTCCACTGCACCCAGATTATCATTACTTGACTGCATTCTCATTTTGTGGCTCCCAGTACCTCCATTCTCGTCTACATCAAGGGTACTGTGAGTCCCCTAGTGTCTTCAACAGAGCAGTCAAGAATGACCTCGATAATTTTCAAAGTGACAGTACAATACTGAAGTATGTCGATAACTTACTAATTTGTAGTGCCACAGAAGAACAGTGCAGAAAAGACACTGTGTCTCTGCTTTTCAGCCTCGCCCAACAAGGCTATAAAGTAGACAGTGACAAATTACAATATTGCCAGGAAGAAGTCCACTATTTGGGACAGTTGCTATCAGCCTCAGTTCACCGAGTTACACCTGAAGAGCAGCATCAATTAGACAGATGACTGAGCCTGAGACAGTTAATGGAATGCAAAACATTTTGGGCCTATGCAACTATGTCAGACAATGGATTTTTGACTATAGCACCCTGATAGCTCCTTTGCTTGCAGCCATCAAACAGGCAAAGACACAGAAAGACAGCATAACATTTACTGCAGAAATGCAAGAAACACTTCAAAAACTAAAGAGAGAGAGAACAAATGCACCAGTGTTAGGAACACCAGACTACACTAAAGAGTTTTTCCTTTTTTGCCACTGCAATGGCCAGGTGATGACGGCTGTCCTCACCCAAAAGTATCCTTTAGGCCACATGCTAATTGCTTACTTTTGTGGCCTACTTGATCCTGGTATGAAAGGCCATTACCCCTGAGAGCAAGCTTTGGCAACAGCAGCCTTTGCGGTTGAGAAAAGTCCCCCCATTGTCATGGGTTTACCTCTGACCCTGTATGCATAACACGCAGTGTTTGCAATAATTCAGAATGCTAAGATGACACTAACAACACAGAGAGTATCAGGCTATGAGATTATTTTTATCACTACCATCTCGCAAGGTTGTCAAGTGTTATACGGTCAATCCTGCTACTTTCTTTGCACCCCTTATTGAAGGTGCAGATAGTGACCCCTATGACTGTGCAACATATACTCCAGATGAGTTTAGCCACGCAAGAAAAGACCCTATTCCAGGTAGCGTCGAAAATTTTGTGGATGGATCTTGCACAATAGATCAGGACGCAGGAATACAACATACAGGGGCAGTAGTGGTCAGAGCCATGCAGCATGATTCTTCAGATACTTTGCAGATAACAGAACAGATAAACTTGCCATTATTCTGCTCAATCTGCTGAGCTAGTAGCACTGGTGGCGGCCCTTAAACAGGGTAAAGGCAAAACAATTACAGTGTATTCTGATTACGCCTACGTCACTAAAACAGTGCATTCCAGCATTATGCGGTGGAGTCGATGGGGATTCCTAAAATCCGATCGAAGTGCTGTCATGCATCGCCCTCTTTTAAAAGACCTGATTGTAGCTCTAGCTCTACCACATGCAGTAGTACAATGCGCAGCTCACACCAATTCTCAAGACTTTGTGTCCTGTGGAAATGCCTTGGCTGACTGGGCAGCCAAGGAAGCAGCCACACTCCCTCTAAACAATGTACCTTCCACAATTCAATTAACGACTGACACAGCAGCTAGCGACACAGATGCATCTTATGATCCCCTGGACCCTTCTAGGCATTATACAGAAACAGCTCACCTACATCTAAGAGAGATACTGGAAAATGCTCCAGACCATGAAAAGCAGTTGTGGGAATCTAGGGGATGCACAGAGACAAGTACAGATTTAATAAACTGACAGATATCCAGAAGCCTGTCATGCCACAAGCGCTACTACTTATAGCCTTGAACCAGCTACATTTTCCATCACACACTGCCAGAGACAACATGTCCCTCCAGATACGCCAGGACAGGGTTGTTCCCAACTTACATGAGATGATCACAATGTACTTATACACATGCACCGTGTGTCAGCAGTATTCCCCAAACCCCACCTTCAAGGTAATAGCTTTTACAATACCCCGACCACAAGGACCCTTCAAGGAGTTGCACATTGATTATGTTGATATGATTGAGAGATGCAACCGTTACCGGTATCTCATAGTTGTAGTCTGTCCATTTTCAAGGTGGATCGAAGCAGGCCCTTGTGTGCACTGTGATGACAAATTCTGCTTCCACTTTTCTGATCCGTGAGGTTTTTCCGAGATGGGGAATTCCCAAAGGGATCAGATCCGACAATGGCACACACTTTGTGAATAACATCTTTTCCCATCCTACCACCTTGCTAGGAATAACACACAGGTTCTCATCAGCTTATCACCCTCAAAGTAATGGTATTGTGGAACGCTTTAATGGCCTCTTCAAAAACAAATTGAGTAAACTGTGTGTCACCTTGAAAAGGAACTGGTTGTACTGTCTCTCATTAGCATTATTTGCTCTCAGAAATACTCCAGGGTCAGATCGCCATTTGACCCCACACCAAATAGTGACTGGGAGGCTTATGAGTACATTTGTGCCCCCAACTAGACACAAGTTGCAAACTGAAAGTGCACCTGAAGTTGTTCCAACTGAAATATCTGACTATATTGCACAGCTTACAAAAGCCGCAAGGTTCTTCTCTAAACAGGTCACCCAGGCAGCAGATAAGCGTGCCAATGCATTACCAGCAGATGACCAAAGACCACCTTTGTCAGTTGGAACTTTAGTGTACACAAATAATTTTATCCGGTACCTGGAAGGACAGCAAATTCAACTGACCCTTCCCTGTAACTCACAGAACAGCTACAGCAGTGAAAGAAGAAGGACGTAAACCATGGTACCATCTGATGGGACAACGACATTGCCATTTATCCTTTCGGACACCGAGCAGGAAAAGGAGGGGGAGAACAGGAGAAGCAACCGGAGTAAAGCCTCCCTCCAAAGCTTCAACAGACACTTATTTTAAGATATGTACTTTTCTTTTATTTTTCCTCCTTGGTGCGTTAATATTGATGATGATAGTCGTAGTCTATTTCGATTTTTTTCTCTATATTAGATATGCACATGCATAGAAGTGTTGAAAATGATACTGATCACCACCCTCTCCACAATGCTCTGCTTGAAAATGGTTGGTACCAGCACATACATAGTATAGGACAATCTACAACTAATACCAGCTGTTATGTATGCTCCCTTATTCCCCATGCCACTACAGTAGATAGACTGCATCACCCCAATGAGGTACCCCCGAATGTTACGCACTGTATTTTGCACCTCTATTTATGTAGAATAAAAGCACAGCTACAACCAATGCATGTTAGTCCAGCAACGTCTCGAGTCAATACAACCTTATTTGGCACCACCCCTGGGGTCCTACAAATTCTAACAGAAAATGAAGACATAGTGAAGGAGGTATCAGGAATGAAGAAAGTAAGGAGGAGCTACGCTAGCAACCAAGATGGCCGCATAAGCTCCCGGCTCCGCCGACCTCCGCCAGTTGCTCACAAATCCTGACGATTCTCCTGACTTCTCACTGGCCTCCCGTGCAGCTGATGTGTTCCTGACTCTAAAGGTGCAATCCCGGAATTTCTAGCTGCTTGAATAACGAAGATAAGCCGTGTTCCATTCTCAGCCTAACCCAGAGTTGAAGCCGGGGCCTCGATTTCTAACCCAGCCGGGTTGGAGTTGAATAACATCGGCCGCGGGACGTGGGTAGCGTCCGGTCTCCCGAAGTGGAGTGTTTCTTGTCTGATTTGGATGGTGGATCGGTGGCAGTTTTCTCTCGCAGCTACGGCGGCGTGACCCATCGGTTGCTGTGGTCGGGGAGCCGCTGCCCGGAGGCCCCGTTGGGCTCCCGGGGTCGATGGGCTTGGTTCCTCGCTGGCGGCGACGGTGTTGAGATCGCGCTTTTGAGAGTGCCCACAGTTGTCATCGGATTTGCCTGTGCCTGGTGCCCCGGAGTAGTCGACCTCCGGGGTTCAGAGACCTGCTTGGTCGCTTCGTGAGGGGCGATGGAGCGGGTGGAATGTATACCGTCGCTGCATACTGTAATGGCCGCCATTGGGGAGCTCCATTCACAGGTCACAGCCATCATCCAGAGGATGGTCGTAACGGTCGATATCATCTGCCGGAGACCGGACTCCGACCCTTTGTTGGTTCTGGAACATGCTGTTTTACCCGCGGAGCAAGAAGCGTCTGAGACGGAGAGCCCCGCGCTAAAGCCAGACTTGGTATCTTTTGTCGACCCCCGAACGACTGCTAGCAAGCCCCGGACTATCGAATCTACATCATGCCCTGTGTCGATACCGCCCCAGATGGACATGGATGATCTTATATTTCAGAGCGAGTTCTCCAGTGACTGTAGGATTGTTACCTCACCCTTTTTCTCCTGGATGGTTCAAATACGCTCTAGCGATCTATCTTTGGTGGACAGCGGACATCGTTTGACTCTTAGACTTTGTGTACTATTATCCTGGCCTCAATCCTTCCGTACTGACTTTGAACTTTCTCAACATTTTGATACTCTCATTGGGATGGCGGATCGAGCGGACAGGGCTTGCAGGAAAAATCGCAGTGGCCAGGATTGACTTTGACTGGATGGGTTTGAACAATGACTTCATTTGATACGGGATTTGTAACCTATACTAGCACGGGAGTTGGGTGGTTCTTACAAGCTCCCCCCGTCTCATTTTAATCGTTGCATTTTATTATTCTGGATACGTATAGGGGCGGGTTGCTACTGGCAGGGGGTAAGGGAGACCGGGGGCCTGTTTGATATTTCCTCCTCCACTCTTTCTTTTTCCTTCTTTTAGGTCTAGTTCCGGGGCGACAGGCACACTGCTAGTGGGGATGGGCCGTAGCCATTGCAGGGGTGCAGGGAGGGGGGATAGGGGAGGGGTTTGTTATTTTGCCTTAGTTTAGTTCTATGGCCTTTTTTCTTTCCTTTTTTCTTTTCAAGGACAGAACCCAGGCTGTCGCCTTGGGGACATACCAATCTGCTCAGTTGTCTCTGCCGTGTGGAGTTCCTCAAGGCTCATCCCTTAGTCCGACACTATTTAATATCTATGTGTCGGACCTTGCTAGTGTCATCAAAAGCCACGGGATGAGCCTAACTTCATACGCAGATGACACGCAACTGGTACTAGCCATTAAAGGCGATGGTCTGGATGTGGCTCAACGCTTTCAAGAAGGAATGTTGGCCATAGAAGATTGGATGGCGATAAACAGCCTAAAACTTAACTCTGAAAAAACCGAGGTGTTCATTTTTGGACCACTTGAACCACCTTGGTCCTCAGCCTGGTGGCCATCTACTCTCGGAGCGATCCCAACTCCAGTGGCTAAGGTCAGAAATTTAGGAGTCACCTTCGACGATGCTCTCATTTTCATAGACCATGCGAATAAAGTAGCATCATCGGCACACTATAAGCTACGCATGATTAAGAAAATAAGTCCGTTTTTACCAGCAGCTGCCATTAAAACCTTGGTTAGCTCCCTGGTTCTATCGGCCCTTGACTACTGCAATGGTCTATTTTTAAACACTCAGGCCAGGGTCCTCAAAAAGTTGCAGTCGATACAAAATGCTGCTGCCCGTCTACTCTCCGGACTTCCAAAATTTGCGGCCATATCAGGAACAATAAAAGATTTACATTGGTTGACCATCCACAATAGGATTACATTTAAATCCTTATGTTTAGTCTACAAGTCCTTAAACAACAGAGGTCCCCAATTTCTAAAGGACCAGTTGGTTCGATACCTGCCCCCTAGACAGCTCCGGTCCTCCAATCTCAATCAACTCATGGTCCCTCGGTCCAAAACAGTCTCATGGGGTGATCGTCGTTTCCTCACAGCGGCACCTAAACTATGGAACACCTTGCCCCAAGACATTAGACTAAGCCCATCACTCCTGCAGTTTCGTAGGAAACTAAAAACATGGTTGTTCAATCAATAATGGTTATCTCTGAATCACTCTGAACACTACAGGCCACACCAATCAATAATTCTGCAAATCTCAGCGCCAAGACGCCCCCGGGTATAAGCCGCGCTTTATAAATGCTAAACATAAACATAAACATTTTACGAGAGACGGGTTGTTTATCCTGTATTGATTTTCTTATGTGTCGGGGTGTCCGATTTGTCTTCATTATCCTGAACTATGGGTGGGTGAGCCTTGCTGGCTGCTACTTCGCTGGATTGTTGATCGTACTTCTCTTTATTGATGTACCGAATTAAGTTGACATTGCATACTCCTTTGAATTGAATTTTCCACATTGATTTATTCGCTCACCTATCGCAATATTGTATTCTATGTATGACACCCGATATATGTAAATTTCTCTTGTTTTCTTCAATAAAACCTTTAAAAAAATTAAAAAAAGAATGAAGAAAGTAGGGCAGAAAAAAAAATTATGCAGTTTGGTAAAAATGGATATTACAGCAGGACTTTTTAGGAAAGTCTAATCCATCATCCGAGTGTAGTGACTACTCAGCCAAACCTCTTCCCCCTGACTGCGCAGCTAGGCCAGTACTCAATGTTACCGGATCAGTATTTGTCAATGATAAATGGCACACTGATGCCACATTCATGTGTAGAGCTATACCATTGTGGAATGGCACGAAAACAAATAACCCTTTAAAATTTGATACGGTAGTAGGACAATGTCAGCAAATATGGGATGCAAACATACAGAGATATACCTGGACAGGAACTAACACACACCCTAGGGTAGCTGTTGGACTTGGCCCCCTTGGCAGGGTCATCCCTGAACTTTTTGCCTTCCTCCAATATTCTCTCTGACCTGTTTTTGTTGGTGTAATGACTCTGGGCACTTTACCACTGCTGACCAGTGCTAAAGTGCATATGCTCTCCCTACTATAAAAAGTATATGTGATTGATTTCCATGATTGGTTCATTGGATTTACTGTCAGTCCCCAGTAAAGTGCACCAGGAGTGCCAGGGCTTGTAAATACCAATACTGCTGGTGGGCCTGCAGCGCTGGTTGCGCCACCCACAGAAGCAGCCTTTCAAAATGTGTCTAAGGTCTGCCATTGCAGCACCTGCATGCAGTCTGGTACTGTCATGCTGGCTGGGCAAGTGCACACACTTGCCAGCCTCTAAACCTTCCCTTTACTTCATGTGAGTCACCCCTCTGGTAGGCCCTATAGCAGGGCGCATTGTAAGCATAAGGTAGGACAAGCCCTGATGTGTGTGGCATGTCCTAATAGTGAATTACAGCCATTTTCGTTTTTTCACTATTGTAAGGCTACCTGTTCTCATAGACCAGGATGGGCTGCTGGAATTCTTACACCTTATAATCCCAGCAGGCTCAGGGAACATGGTAGAAGGTCAAGTTTAGTATGCCTGAACTCAGAATAATAAAATACTTATTTTAGTAAAGTTTATTTTAATATCCTGTGTTTGCAAATGCTACTTTTAGAAAGTTAGCCTTTGCTTGCCTAACCATTTCAGCCCGCCTCTGCCAGAATGTGTATCTGCTGTCTGGGTTGTGTGAGTGACAGGGCTGGGGATGACAGGTGGTGAATGGAGGGATTACACCAAGGTGGGTGGTGGGAGTGCCCCTTGACTCTGAATAGGGCAGTGCTCTGCCACCACAATGCTGGGTCCACCTCCTGGGGAGCGACTGATGACTGTGCCCGACATCTGGCCCAGGAAGAGGGAAGACTGTCAACAAGGTGCTCCTGGCTGTACTTGTCATTTCAATGCCGGCTCCACCTCCTGCGGAGCGTCTGCTGCCCCTGCCCCACACACTGACAGGAGAAGGCAGAGTCTGCACAACAAAGTGCTCCAGTGCTGATAAGGACTATGAAAATGCCCCCCTGGCCTGAAAAGACAAAAGAAACTGACTATAAATGTAGGAGCCCTGCTCCAAAGAAAAGAGATCCAGTTTTACCACAACGAACCTCTGCCCAACTAGAAGGACCAAGAAGAAGCTGAAGGACTGGCCTGCAGTTTGCCTTGCTGAGGATGGATAGGAGAAAACCAAAAAGGACTTTGCTTTGCTGTGCTCTAAACTATCTCCAAGGGCTTGTCTGAGCTTGCCCCCTGAAGTGAACCCCAGGACCAGTGGGTTCTTTGTGCCTTGGCTTGTCTGCAAACTGAGCCGTGTGTTTCCTCTTGCCGGAGTTGAGCCTGCGCCCCCCTCCTAGAGCTGTGACACTCGGGAGCTGGCCCGCCCTTCTGCCCGTTGAGAGCCTCGCTCCGCCAGAGCCGCTCTCTGACCCTCGGGTCAGGCTTCCTGTTTCTCTGTCACCTCGCTCGTTACTGGAGTGCCTGGAGTGCTCCCTCACCCCTTCTGCCGGAATCCTGGTCAAACGAACACACTTCCAAGCTTGGACGGCCGCCTGTGCGCTACATCACACCCGGCCGCCCCGCTGTGCCCTCTGACCTCTGGAAGAGGCCACGCCACACCGCGAAGGGACTCGCCCCCGTACAATCCGTACCGGAGCTCCCGTGCCACGCTGCGCCTGCTGGAGACCACCCGCCATTGAAGGACCCCAAGGTATGCTGTACCACGAAGCGCACAACCAGCCCACGACTCGCCTGATCGACGATTGGACGTCGCGCACTTCCCAGGTACGATCCTTCACGACCTGATCTACTCGGGCTCGAGGCCCGCAACGTTCTGATTTCCCCGTTCTCCGCTGTGCGTCTTCACCTGTTCTATTCCGTGCCTGCATGCCCGTACGCCGCGTACTGCGAGGCGCGCAGGTGACAGCAGGACTTGTCTGTCCTGCCCCGAACGAAGCACATAGCTGTCACGAACTTTGCCCCGGTGTCCCGCAAACACACCCCGTAGTGTGTGGAACTATCGTGAAGTTAAATTGAATAACTTAAAAGTAACATAAACCATTGTCTTTACCCTACAAGAACGCTTGCCATTATCCTTACATCTTGTGGCCTCCTTTGAAACACGTTATAAAAGGTCTTGTGATAATTTACCTGCCTGCATATATTTCTACATAAAGAAGACGTATTTTTGATACAACCCACAGCCTGGTGTCCATTTGTGGGGGAATCGGTGTATTTATTTTATGTGATTACAATTGCTTAACTGACAGCGCTCCTGAGATTAGCCTTGACTGTTCGCGCCACGCAACCTAGAGGGTGAGCAGGGGTTATTCTTGAGGGGTAATTCCCTTGCCCTGACCTAGAGAAGAGGGTCCCTGCTTGTCACAAGTACCTACCTGTGCCAACCAGAGACCCCCAATTCTAACATTGGTAGCAATAAAATTAACACAGTTTTCTCTTTGTTTCAGAGGAAATGGGACAGAAAAGGTGGGAAGGAACCTCAACTGCAATACCACCGTTGACAATGCCGACATGCAGGGGGGCACCGCCAGCCTGAAGGACCCCTTTTGGCAGTGTGGGGCCCGGCTCCACCTACAGCTACCCCTGAACTGGAGTGGTCGCTGCACCCTGGTCACACTGCACATGCCCCCCTGGTGATACCAGGAGTGGATATTAAGATATTGTATGACCATCCTATGAGCCGTCCAGCAACCCTGCTGCATCACTACGTGAAAAAACGATATGCTGAGTACTTTGGCACCACAACCTGGACAGATGTTCCGCAAGAATACAGACTTTTTAATGATGCCCAGCTGTTCTTTGGCAGCATTATACCATTGTTTCAGGTGAAAGCAACAGCTCGCTGGCTCCAGATAACAAGATGGGAGCTAATGAAGGCCATAAATGCCACAGCAGATGGCATCAATGCCATAAAGGAAGAACTACGTGCCCTTAGATAATGGTGATGCAGCATAGATACATTCTAGATTTAATAATGGCCATGGAGGGGGGTTGTGTGCAAAAAGATTGGATCGCCTGCTGCACGTATGTGCCAGCCAATGATGCAGACAACGGGACATTGTCCGGGGCAATTCGGACATTGCATGATCTCCACAAGAAGATGGTGGAAGAGGGGGATGCTCCGGATGAGGGGTTCAAGGGCTGGTTCATTTGGGTGCCGTCCTGGATGTCGGGGTTGTTCAAGGCCTTGTTGCCTTTAATTACTGTATTGCTTTTGATGTGCCTTGTATTTCAGGTGATACTAGCCTGTTGCAAAAAGATGACAGCTAGCGTGGGAGGAGCATTCTCCGTCAGGAAAAGCACCACAGATGTCTTAGAACAGAGTGTTATATAGGAGGGGATTTCCTTTGAGGCTGGGCGATTAGGAGAAGTAGTAGTTGAAGAATCAACTAGAGGTGGGAATGATATAGGGAAACATAGGATACATTTTGTGCAAACACATACAGAGTTAAGGCCTGCAACTTCTAGAAGTTCCAAGTTAAAAGCAGCTTTAGGCCTCAGTTGAAATACAGGCTCAGGCCTATGCACTTGAAATAGGCCAGAAAATGCTTGTTGCAGGGACAATGAGTTTAGCTGAACTTATCAGGTCACACAGTTTGTTGAAAGGTCAGGAAATGTCCTGCAGTCACAAAGATAAGATACTGCATGAAGCGTAGATCATATTTTCTTCCAGTCTCAGGAAACCAGTAGTGTTTTAAATGTTGGAACTACAAAAACACCACAAACCATAAGCCCATCTGCTAGAGAGACCGAGCTGGAAGGTGTCAATCATGTCTTTTGCAACCGTGTTACTAATGCATTCACACATAGATTAAGCATGCACACAGGATGGACTGGCCCAGGTGCAAGCCTTGTCACTGCTCATAAGTCGCTTCAGATGAAAACCACAAGTCACACTTACACGATGCTAGGCATGATGGATAAAACCAGAGGTCAGATAAGCATGGCCAAAAGATGTGAGGGAAAAATATAACCACTTGCTTAACAGGAAAATAGATGTGTGTAAAAGGTTTCTAATAAAGTATGAGAACAGGAAAACCACCGAGGATGTTTCCGCCAATGTGAGATGCGAAGGCCATGTGGCCCATATCTATATGTGTTTTGTTTTCAGGAAATTCATGTAACTGCTGATTTTAATCTACTCATTTGTTACATAAATCCTATGCTTGTAACTTTTTTCTCTTATGGTTTTAGCATCTATAAGCCACTGCTTTTGAACTGTTCGTTGGACGTCAGATTCCAGTCTCTGCTGAGCCTGGCTGATCTCCCCAGCTGATTAATGCATTAAACCATGTTATATTGTCAACCTGCTCCTGTGTTATTCTTACAGAGATCTTTTCCCTTCAACACACCTCCTGGTAAAATCCCCTCCAACCTTATGGGCCACTGCTCGATTATTCTGAGTCCATCTACCACAGACAATAAATTAATTAAGATGTCCTTTTTATATTTCCATACATTTCCTTGTAGGCCTATTTTTACCCCAAACACTTACCTCAGCTGTGCTCCCGCCGCCACTCCTCAATTGGGCGAGTTTCCTTTTTTCTCTTTATTTGTTGGTTTCCTGCTTCGTCCTCTCCCCAGGCAACCGCCGGTTCTAATCTTTGAGTCCCCATGTCCCTGTACACACTCCCTGCAGTGTAACGTCCGCAAAGGGCGCACTGCTGCACACCGAGCTCCTTGTGTCTTCCCCCGGGGGTTGGCGCAGTTGCACCCTTTGTAGTGTAATTCCTATATTCCCAATAGGCTCTGCGCATTGGAATAATATAAACAGCAGTGTAGACGTAGGACTGAGGTAATCTAGGTCTCTACTGACTATATTAGACTTAATTAGTTTTGCCAGCAAGCTCAGAGGTCACTAGAAACTTTCTCGAATGTTCAAGAAGGAGTTAACTTTCCTGATTTAGACAAGAAGGGATTAGTTTCTGACAACCGCATAAACATGACAACTTTGCTACCTCAGTATAAAGAGTATATCTCTAGAGTCGTGTGAAAACAATTGACCGCTATTTCACTCAGTCAATCGTGCATACTTAGTTTCACCAGAGTGCAGAGAAATAGAGAGACGGGCGTTTTCAATGAAAGGTGTTATTTATTGAGCAGTCTTCTTTCTCATGAAAGAGAAGTGAGTTGCCACAATTGCAATACTTAACATAAAGTAAAGTACGTACAGTAAAAGGAGTATTATAAAATAATACTGTAAAAGTATTGATATGGTTTCTTAGACATATGATACTTTAAAATGGATAGAATATATACATACATAAAAACATTGACTAAACATACTCAACTGGTGCTTCTAAGATACGCCTACCCCGGTGTACCTGACCTAAGCCTAATACTTGGGAAGGAGTAAGTAAGTTGCAGTTTAAGTTAAGTTGGTTTTTGCCAAGAATCTGAATCAAGAATTCTCTTAAGGATTCAGAGCCTTATTTATGAAGGCCTTGCGCCGCCGGTGCGGCACTTTTTCCCATTTTGAAAGTGGCGCACCGGCGGCTCAAGGCCTTCATAAATAAGGCCCTTAGTCAGCTCCGTACCTTGGTAATAGAATGTAGGAGGTCTTGTATCTCTCTCTCAGGACTCGATCTCCCAGCAACCCGCAAGGGTGACTGGAAACACCGGAGCTGGAATTTCTTGGCAGGAGAAAAGACAGCGTCTCTCTCAGTGCGTCAAATGGGAGGGTCGGCTTCCTTCAGGACTCGCATCAGCTGGGCGTCGGGCAAGTAGATAGCCGCTCTGCTCCAAACCACCGTGTGTTTGCTTAAGGCAACGTTGGTATATTTATACCTGGAAGGTGCCGAGTTTGACGTAAGATTGGACATAAGACGTCACTAAGAACTAACAGTTCTTTCTGGACTCTAGGAGTTCTTGTGCAAATCAAAACAAAAGCAGGGGGATTTCTCGGGCTGCTGGAGGCTTGGTTTGTTTAAAGAACGCGTTGTACTTTCTAGGAGTCTATGGGAGTAGCCTTGCCGTATTTGGACTGCATGGGCTATGACTAGATATGAACATGATTCCTATGCCTTTATAAGGATATGTTTTGTTATAACCACATAAGGGCATGAATCGGGGATATCTTGATTAGGGTCCTAGATAGATTCACAACACCTTGACCTGCTGCAGAGTGGATAATCAAATCCAAGCATTTGTGTGCTCCGGGGCAGGCTGGTAGTGGGGGGGATGAAGGTTCTTTTCTTTATTTTCCTGTACTCCCTGTGATTTTTTTGCGGTTGATTTGGCCGTCTCTTTAATGGAAAATTGCAGCCGGATTCGTGCTGGCGTTATCTCCTGCTGGATCCCAGCAACCGTCAGCTGCGACACAGTAGCACTACAGGTCAGCAGCACAGCAGAGTCATCACATAACACTTGTGGATATTTGCCTGTTTTTCTGGGAGTTTTGTCTAAGGTGGTTTCTTATTACAACTTTATCACACTAGGAATCTTTTAAGATGTTTTCACTACATTTTCAGCTTCATTTTATGGTCAAAATGCCTTCATTGTTTGACATATACTTCTTCTATCAGAAAAAAAGGCTGCTAGACGGCCTTACCAAAGTTTATTTGTGGTCTGCCTTCCAGTTTCTCACTACTCAAAAGAGAGCTAATTTTGTGTAGAAATGTTTAAAATTGCCATCTGAGACTGAGAGAGCATCCAACTGAATGAAAAATGGGAGGAACTCTGAACCAGAAAGCAATGCAGGAGAAAGAAATAGTTTATCTGTTACATTCCAACTACGAATGCATCCTCATTCCAAAGGACCACCATGGAGAGAGAGATCCAAAGAAAGTAAGAGGAAAGAAGGCACCCTCTCATGCAGCATTGGCACCACGATTCAACGCCATTCTTTTTGACTTAGTCAAAAGCTATAGCTCCTACGTGTTTGTTTGGAGATCAGGATCCTTCTTGATGTCACTGTTGAGGCATTGGTGTTATTCGCAGTCTGGAATATTACCGCGATTGAGGCACTCAATCTCAGCACTCTGTGTCGCATCACTCGACAGAGCATCATTTACTGTCACATAGATTGATGTTGAGGCTCTACGTTCCACTCTGTCAATCCATTCTTCACAATCTAAAAAGACCCAATGATGCAGATGAAAAGGTTTAGACTGGCACTCATTCGTGTTATGTTGTCAGTGCAGCTTATACTTTCCGTCTTCATCTTCCCATCGTTGGACCGTATCAAAGTTCTAGTAAATCCTCCTCCGCTGCCTCTGGCCCTGTATTGCTGTCCAGGCAAACTGCAGCATTACTGTTATGAAGGAGACCTGTTTTCTCTGTAATGTTCATCCATATGGCTGTAACTCAACGTAATCTTGAGGGAAGCTTCCTACTGTACGGGGGGGGCAATAAACAGTATCCGCAGAGCTTAGGTGGTGGCCTGGGAACGGGGAAGACAAACGGGCACACAGGAAAAAGGGGTTTGCATCAAAGGGCCTGGGACCATGAAAGGAATGAAGGGAAGTGTCGCGCTGGGAACAGGATGGGGTTCCGAAGCAGAGCCGCGCAGAAGAGGGGCTTATGACCCAAGACATGTGAGAGTAGAGGGGGGTTGTCAGCGCGCGCGGGGGGGGTTGCCTGCGAGGTCGGGAGAGAGAGAGACGCTGGCTATCGGCGAGGGGCAGGGAGGCCATGGTGTACAAAATGGCTGCCGCTTACACGCACGAATGGGCCCAAGGAGAGCAAGATGGTGCCGATAATGTTGACATTTTCAGTCTAACTTTTAACAGTCCTCCCTTTTCAACATATCTAGCCAACTTGCCTACTCAATGTCAATCTTCATCAAATTCCCAACCTCGGCATCATATAATGCTCCCATGCGTTCGTTTCCAAAGTCCACGGCCTTAGGGCAAATACAGTTTGCACAAAATGAACACAGGGGTGGCAGACATTGAATTCCTAAGCATAGGCCACATATTACTACTACAGGAATTAGGATAATGGTGAACAGTCTCCAGCCCCAGTTCTTAACGGTGTTCCAGAACCAACCACCAAGCGACCATTCTTCCGGTTCCTGGTGGACTTCCGAAGAGAGTCTGTGAAGATGTTCGATGGCTTTGTACACTGAGGGCGAGTTGTCCGGTATGTATGTACAGCAGCTGGACCCAATAATGCGGCATGCTCCACCACGGTCCGCAAGAACCACATCTAGGACAAGGCGGTTCTGTAGGGCCACCAAGCGGACCGCTTGGAGTTCGGCGGTGTTGTTGGCAAAGATACCAGCTGTGATGTTCATTGTTGTCTCAACGGCCTGAGTCAAATGTCGGATGGCCCGGCTGTTTGCCATCGGGCCCCAAAGAGGAACAAGTCCCTTCATAGCATCGAGGAACTGTGCTCCTGTTGAGTCGGCTTGCTCAATGTCCTTGGCTCGTTTTTGCCTATGATGATTCGCTGGGGCCACATAAGTCGGAGGAAGGACGAAGGAGATGAAACAAGTGCCCCCCCAGCCTTTGGGGAGCCAGGTGTAGGCCTTTGTGCCGCAGACGAAATACATGTTTGGGGACGATACAAAGGAAGGTGGATCCATAGTGTCCAAAGTTCTGGTAAACCGGCAAGCACTGCGGCCCACCAGCTGTGTCCCATGTCCTTCTATGCACATGTGGCCTGTGACGTTGACGACTGATAGGGCCACAGTCAGAGTGGCAGCCGTTCGTTTCCGCAGGTAGGAGAAGGTGGGTCTGGTTGGATTGTTGAACACCTGCATTTCAATTCGTTCTTTAGCAGGGATGTCCATGTGGATGGAGTCGTTGGAGGTCTGCGGGCAGAAGTGTGTCTTTGTTTTGTTTCGCCGGACCCCGTGGGAGAAATGCGTTACGGTTTTGCTGGAGGTGGCATTGTCCTTATAGCTTTCTTGCAGGAGGATCAGCCAAGCAAGGCAGGAGCCATGAACTGAGAAGGGTGAAGGGATGAATGGTATCGAGTGTCCAGTGGCGTGGGGTAGCAACCCACAGATCCAACAGTTGGTGGCATTGGTGGCAAGATTGTGCTGGTGAAGGAGCTGTACGAAAGAGTTATTCCAAAACTCCTTTCGCCTCTCTCTGAGTTGGGGAGAGAGCGAAATCAGATAATGTTCCTTCGTGGTGGTAGGCTGAGCAGTGGTCAGGAATGTTTCGTGAGCAGGTGCATTTTCTTCCACAATCCAGAGTGTGGTCATGAGGAGAAAGCAAAAAAGGATTGCGATGAAGAGTGCAATTGTCTTTGAGCTGTGGAGTCTGTCTGTTCTTGGGTTTCTGTAGTGGGTATTTCCTGTTGTCTCCATCATCTTCTTATTTGGCGCTTCCATCATCTTCTTATCTGGCGCTTCCATCATCTTCATTTTCAAGGTGCTCGGTAGTGGGCAGAACCACAGACTTAGTTTAGCTTCTCTCCAGGCAACCCTTGATCGCTTTGGGTCACCGTGTTGAGTTTCAACTTAGTTTGTGGTCTACTTAGCCGAAGCTCCCTCCTTTCGACGCAGGAAATACCCTTCTCTGGATGGCACAGTGGGATCAGGGAATTTTGAAAGTTCAAGTGCTTCGGTATCAGGATAGCAGGTTAGTGACGGTCGGTCCTTGTTCAGGAGCTCTTCTTGGTCGCCGATGTTTTCTGTCGTGGCCAGGGTCGGGGAGACCTTCTTACAGTGGTGCGCGTGCAGCCAATGCCTTTTCCCCTCCACACGAAGAGCCGTCCGGGTGGTGATTAACACTTGCCAGGGGCCCGTCCACCGGGGTTCCAAACTTTTCGCCCGCTGAAAGTTTCGGATCAGCACGAAATCCCCGGGTTGGATGGCGTGACCCGGACCCCTGGAAGCATCGGGGATGGCCTGCTGCACCTGCTGATGAATGACAGACAGAGTTTCAGTCAACTTATACAGATAATCAGACATTAGGACGTCCGGGACGTCATGAATGGAAGTTGGCTTTGGTGCAGACCAGATACTCATGGGTCGGCCGAAAACAACTTCATAAGGGGTTAAGTGATGTCTGGTGGGGGTGGAACGCATCGATAGCAATGCTATTGGGAGGGCGTCTGGCCATTTCAGACCCGTGGTAGCTACTATCTTGGCCAGTTTAAGTTTTAGTGTGGCATTGTGTCGCTCAACAAGTCCAGCGGACTGGGGGTGAAAGACTGCGTGAAATTTTTGCTTGATGCCCAACCCCTTTAAGATGAACTGGATGACTTCGTGTAGGAGAGTAGGGTCTGCTATCCTATGGTCACCCCAAATTTTTGCTTTTTGCTTCACTGGTTTTCGACTACTGAGGCTGTGGGCCTGCTGATCAGACCCCCAGCCTGCTGTTCTCTCACTAAATTAATGACACATGTGCTATAGGCACATACCAATTGGAAATGGACTCCTTGTCAGCCCCTGTAGAATGCACTATAGGTGCACAGGGCACAGGAGCCACTAAGGCCTACCAGGGGCTGCAGCATATCTTTTGCCACCCCTGGCTGGTTCTTAAATTGACACAACTGGCTGATCACTCAGCTGGGGTAAGGTGGTGTACACACCCCTTGCTTAGATATAGTATACCTATGTCTAAACCTATATCTGGACACATGTAAACCTGTGAGCCACTCCTATAGTCAGGCCTCACCAATCCTGGAGGCTGGGTGCATGGTTTTATGTGAGATGGAGCTCTAGCATTAGCTGAGCCTGTCTGCAGCCGTCGGGAACAAATCCCTAAGCTGTTTCAGGATAATGCCATACCATATACTATTAAGTGCCTTATAATCCTCGCGGTTATTTAGCAACTTTGGTTTGGCTTTATCAAAACATGTCGTGTAAGGTGTCATACGCTTTGGAATACCATCCCCTCGCCAGTTCTGGCGACGGGGATGGCATTCCACCCCTCTAGAGGGGTAAGACATGTTACTTCACTTTAATGCGGTTGATTTCTCCATAGGCCTTAAGATCCACAAAATGGATGCCTCTGCCACAGACAAATGTCTGGACCCCTGGAGCTGACCGAAACTCAGTCAAGGGGGTCCTGGACAAAGGGTTTCCTGTCACAGGAGGGTGTCACCGCCCTCCAGACAGGAGATAGTGTATTGTAGCAGGGAGGTTTGAAAGAAACCAGACACTGCCTGGGGCGCACAAGGCTGCCCCTTGCATAATCCGGCCAAACCGGTTCTGGGGCACTCCAGCCCTCGTGCCAGGGCGGCCTGGATCAAAGGAAGGGGGTGTATCCACCCACTTCCTGGGTCCCACCCATAGGAGGGGACCTAGCAGGTAATCACGCCCACCAGATTCGAATAAGAGTGGGAGCAGTGCCAATGCACATCAGATTTCCTGGAAGAAACATTTGAAATGATATTCTGGACCCTTCGCCCTCCATCTCAACGTGGAAGCCCGAAGAATCTCCCTTGTGGTCAAGGAGTGACCACCCTGCAGCAGCAGGCACCATCCAGCCCTCGACGTCTACTTAGTTGCAGTTCCCGCCGGAACTCGAGCGACTGAGATCGACGAGATCAAGCCTGCCCAGCTTCTAACAGCCCGATCCACAGTCCCTGCAAAGCTGAGACCCGTGGAGGCGACCGGAAGCGTGGGGCACGCCATCTTGAAGTGACCACGAGACGCTGACCGTGCAGCCCACGAGTGACCCTCGAAGCTGTACACCGGGGTTTGAGAAGCCCCCACCCTGAGCTACTCCTGAGCCGAAGTTCAGCCCTCCACACTCGACGAGTGCTGCGTGGGGCCCTTTGGCACGATTTGGCTCAACGCGTTGGCCCGGTCACTTGCCAGCTGGCTTGTGGTCCCTGTGCCGACGAACTACAAAAGAAGACTCGTGATTCTGGTTGCTCCAGATCCACACCAGCTCCCCTGAAAGGGAGCCCCGACTCTGACCTTCCTGGTCCGAGTGAGACGCCATCTTCCAATCCCGCGTGGATTGCTCTTACCAAGGCTTGTTTGCTCCAAACCGGAAGCCGACTGCACCGACGGTGAGAGCCTGCGTGGGACAGATCGTGACCTGCTCCTGGACGTCGCAGATGCCCCAGAGCCCACGTGACAGCGAAGAGAAGCGCCTCGACGACCACCTGATTGCGCCCGACATTGCCTGGTTCCGTCCTGGTTCCACCCTGGTCACTGCTGAGTGACCCAGACTCTGTCCCCTCTGCTTTCAGGTACTCTACAACTTGAGTCCACCCTTGGACTCCACCGGACACTTCGTCTTCACCCTGCCTGCAGCCCTTTCAGCTTCAAGCACCAAGAGCCTGCGTGTCAAAACCCGACGCCACTTCGACCCTGTGCACCCACTTCCTGTGGGTGAGGTAACTTTGCTCCGCCGGTGTTCCCACACTGGTGCACACCTCTAGGGTCTGTGTGTTAAGTTTTGTTCCTCTAGGTTCAGCGGAAGTGTCCTTAAACTTTAACTATTTGACTTTTACGCACCATTGGTTAACATTGGTGCATGCGTGCGCTTTCCGCACATCTCCCGAATCCCGAGGGCCATTCCCGACTTCAGCATTGCTTGTCCTGACTGCTCCCAGCGATTCCCTAGGCCCTAGGCCTAACCACTGTTCGAGTGGCCTCTCTTATACCACTTGTTTAGTATATGGTTTGAGTGGCCCCCTGCCCTCATCCATAATTGTGCAACTTTGTATGTTTAAACAGTGCTTTTGATTTAACGCTTGTGCCCCTTTATTCATAAAGAATACTGGGGATTGTTTTTAGTAATAAACACATATATTTTTTTTTAATATATACTTGTGTGGTGTCCTTTCATTTGGTATTACAGGATTGTATGTGGTAAAACAGCTCGCTTAACACGACCTCTTAAGTTAAGCCTTTAGGCTGCTTAGTCCATGCTACCACTAGGATAGCTTGTCTAATAAGGTTGACTTACAACCAGACACCATAAGGGGATTGTTTGGTCAGGTAGTAGGTGGTTCCAGAATTGGAAACATCCCCTACCAGGCCAACTTCTCACATTGGTGAGCAGCGGTGCGGATTTGAGCTTGCTGTTGTTTTACCATTGCAATCTTTATATCAAATTGAAAGATCACATCAAGTACCTCTAGGTACATATAAAATCAAAAGCTTAGCATATTAAGTTCTACTGAACTTAGTAGTTGTAGGTTGAAGGGAGTAGCACACCCCTGACTACAACTCACTAGCAAGGTCCAGTAGGAAAACACTTAGTGTAGGTAAGTGCACCACTTACACCTCACTAGTAACCATGTCCGACACAGGAAAGGCCTCAGGGTCTAGTCCTGTGACAGTTGACCCTACCCAGGCAACTTCTGGATATGACAAACTAACCCGCAGAGACTTGATTGTCTTGTGCAAAGCAAGAGGGTTAAAAAGGGGCAGAAGCCCCACCTGCCTAACCCTGATAGGACTCCTAGAACAGGATGACTTAGAGAGGGCAAAAGCAGCTTCCCTAGATACAGGAACTGAAGGGAACCCCCCTGCAGTTGATCCCCCTGAAGAGGAGGATGATGATGACTTGGATGAGGACTCAGAAGTTGAGGACTTAGAAGTACAGGATCAGGGTAGCCAGGTTCCAGTTGGTAGGCTTAGCCAGGCCAACTTGGACCTACTGGGGAATGGAGAGGGCCAGCACCTCCCCAGAACCCAACATGTGATTCTCCCAGGCAACAGAAGAGTGAGATCTCCCTCAGGGGACTCTCATCTTTCTAGTGCCTCCAGAGAATCAGAGAGAGGCATGAGTGCTTCTCAGAAAGCTGAGCATAGGGCTAGAATGAGGGCTGTCAGACTCCAGATAGAGAGAGAGGAGGTAGCCCTGAGTCAAGCTAAGCTTACCTTAGCTCAAGCTAAACTTGCCTTGGCAAGAGAGCAGAAATTAAGTGGCTTAGATGTCACTGGTGGCAGCAATTTTCCAAGAGAAAAAGACAGGGCCTATGATAATAGAAACCTGACCAAAATTGTGCCCCCCTTTAAAGAAGGGGATGACATCCACAAATGGATGACTGCTCTTGAGAGAGCCTGCATGGTACAGCAGGTTCCTGAGAATCAGTGGGCTGCAATTTTGTGGTACTCCTTTTCTGAGAAAGGGAGAGACAGGCTCCTCACAGTTAGACCTGAGGATGCCAAAAACTACTCTGTTTTGAAGAGTGCTCTCATTGAAGGGTATGGCCTAACCACTGAGCAATACAGGTTGTTGTTCAGAGACACCCAGAAAGCACAGACTCAAGACTGGACTGATTTTGTGGAGTGTGCCACTAAGGCTTTGGAGGGTTGGCTACAGGGAAGTAAAGTTTCAGACTATACAGGATTGTACAATCTTATGATGAGAGAACAGATCCTTAATAACTGTACAAACCAGCTGTTGCATCAATACCTTATTGACTCTGATCTGACCTCTCCCCAAGAATTGGGAAAGAAGGCAGACAAATGGGTCAGAACAAGGATTAAGCAGAAACCCCAGAACCAAGGTGGTGACCAGAAGAAAACAGACCAGAAGGGTGGTAATCAGAATCAGAAAGATAAAGAAAAAGACCAGAAGTCTTCAGGCCCCCAAACTAATAGTAAGGAGGGTGGTTCCCAAAATGGTAACAAGAAGAAGAAGAACAAAGGTCCAAAGACACCTTGGTGTAATACCTGCAAATCAGTTTCACACTGGGGCAGTGAGTGCACCAAGGCAAATCCAGTTCCCACCACTACAGCTCCTAAAGCAACTGCAACCCCAAGTACAGTAAGCAGTGGTGGAACACAGTCCAAGGGTGTAGCTGGGTTGACCCTGGGTATTGAAGTAGGATCTGGCCTAGTCAGAGTCCCTACACAGGCAGTTCTCCTGTATGATGTGGACATTGAGTTGCCCACTGCAGTAAGCCCCACTAACCTGGGCAAATACAGGCAGACTCCCTTAATAAATGAGAAACTGGCTCAAGCTTACAGGGACACATGTGCTAGTGTCACCATGGTGACCCCTGGCTTTGTGGACCCTGGACAGATTGTACTAGGAGAGAGCTACCTAGTAACCAATGCAAGCAACTCCACTACCTCCCATAGTGTGGCAGTTGTGAACTTCTCCTGGGGAGGGGTTGATGGCCTAAAGAAAGTTGTGGTGAGTGCAGACCTACCAGTAGACTGTCTGTTAGGCAATGACCTTGAAAGCTCAGCATGGTCAGAAGTGGAGTACAGGACTCATGCAGAAATGCTAGGGATTTCAGAGCATGTCCTTGCCATGACAAGGGCTCAGGCTAAGAAGTGCCTTCCTGAACCAGTGGTGGATCTTGAGACAATAGACCAGCCACAACCCAAGAGAAGGAGCAAGAGAGGAAAGGCCTCGCCTTCCACCTTGCCCCAGGTTGAGGATCAGGTTTCAGAGGAAACTGATTCTGCAGTCCAAGAGGAGACTGTCTCTGAGGAGCTTGAACCTGACCAGGTTGAGTTTCTGGGGACAGGGGGACCCTCAAGGGCAGACCTGAGGCAGGCTCAATTAGATTGCCCTTCCCTTGAACCCCTCAGACAGCAGGCTGCTGCTGAGGCTGCTGGGGATGCCCAAGGTACCCATACAGTGTATTGGGATGAGGGACTCCTTTACTCAGAGGCTAGAACCCCCAAGCCTGGCATGACCAGGAGGTTGGTGATACCTCTGCAGTTTAGGGGATTCCTCCTTACCTTGGCCCATGATATTCCCCTTGCAGGACACTTAGGCCAGAACAAGACGTGGGACAGGCTTGTTCCACACTTTCACTGGCCTCACATGTCAGAGGATGTCAAGGAGTTTTGTCGCTCCTGTGTCACTTGCCAAGCCAGTGGTAAGTCAGGTGGCACAACAAAGGCCCCCCTAATACCACTACCTGTGGTGGGGGTCCCCTTTGAGAGAGTTGGAATTGATATTGTGGGTCCAATGGACCCCCAAACAGCATCTGGGAACAGATTCATACTGGTGGTAGTGGATCATGCCACCAGGTACCCAGAGGCTATTCCCCTAAGGACCACCACAGCACCTGTGGTGGCAAAAGCCCTCATTGCAGTTTTCTCAAGAGTGGGCTTTCCTAAGGAGGTACTATCAGATAGAGGGACAAATTTTATGTCCAGCTATCTAAAAGCAATGTGGAAGGAATGTGGAGTAAACTATAAGTTTACCACCCCATATCATCCACAATGCAATGGGCTTGTGGAGAGATTTAACAAGACCCTTAAAGGCATGATAAAAGGATTACCAGAGAAGCTCAGGCGGAAATGGGACATTCTTTTACCCTGCCTGCTCTTTGCTTACAGAGAGGTCCCACAGAAGGGGGTTGGCTACAGCCCTTTTGAACTTTTGTTTGGCCACCCTGTGAGAGGTCCATTGTGTTTGGTGAAGGAAGGATGGGAGTTACCTCTCAAAAAGCCCAAACTAGACATAGTGGACTATGTACTTGGTCTCCGCTCCAGGATGGCTGAGTACATGGAAAGAGCATCCAAAAACCTGGAGGCCAGCCAAGAATTGCAGAAAGCTTGGCATGACCAAAAGGCTGTACTGGTAGAGTTCCAACCAGGACAGAAGGTATGGGTACTGGAGCCAGTGGCTCCAGCAGCACTCCAAGACAAATGGAGTGGACCCTATCCTATTATTGAGAAGAAAGGGGAAGTCACCTACTTGGTAGACTTTGGAACACCCAGGAGCCCTCACAGGGTAATCCATGTGAATCGCTTGAAAGCATTTGTAGACAGGGAGGACATGAGCTTGCTCATGGCCACAGATGGGGAACAGGAGGAAGAGAGTGACCCTCTCCCAGACCTGCTTTCCCAGAACCCTGATGATGGTTCAGTTGATGGAGTAGCCTTGGCAGGCAGCCTCACTGACCAGCAACAGAGGGACTGCAGACAAGTTTTGCAGGCTCACAGGCAAATGTTTTCACTCACACCCAGCCAAACTGACTGGTGTACCCATGTTGTGGACACTGGTGACAGTCTGCCTGTCAAGAATAAGATCTACAGGCAACCTGATCATGTCAGGGATTGCATCAAGGCTGAGGTGCAAAAGATGTTGGAGCTTGGAGTGATTGAGCCATCAGAGAGCCCATGGGCCAGCCCAGTAGTCCTGGTGCCAAAACCTCATACCCAAGATGGTAAGAGAGAAATGAGGTTTTGCGTGGATTACAGGGGTCTCAATGCTGTCACTAGGACAGATGCTCACCCCATTCCAAGAGCAGATGAGCTCATTGACAGATTGGCTTCTGCCAAGTTTCTGAGCACATTTGATCTGACAGCTGGCTACTGGCAAATCAGACTAGCTGAGGAGTCAAAAGCCAAAACAGCATTCTCTACCCCTAGTGGACATTATCAGTTTGTGGTAATGCCCTTTGGTTTGAAGAATGCACCTGCCACTTTTCAAAGGTTGGTGAACCAAGTCCTTACTGGGTTGGATGACTTTTGTGCAGCTTATCTGGATGATATTGTTGTCTTTAGCTCCACCTGGGAGGATCACCTGATCCACCTGAAGAAAGTTTTGGAGGCCCTGCAAAAGGCAGGCCTAACTATCAAGGCCACAAAGTGCCAGATAGGGCAGAGTAAGGTTGTATACCTGGGCCACCTAGTAGGTGGAGGCCAGGTTCAGCCACTGGAAAGCAAAATCCAGGCCATACAGGACTGGGCTCCTCCAGTTACCCAGACACAAGTCAGAGCCTTCTTGGGCCTGACTGGGTATTACAGAAAGTTTGTGAAAAACTATGGGTCTATAGTGACACCATTAAATGACTTGACATCCAAGAAGATGCCAAAAAAGGTTCAGTGGACAGTTAGCTGTCAGAAGGCATTTGAAGACCTGAAAAAGGCCATGTGCTCTGCACCTATCCTAAAGAGTCCTGACTACTCCAAACAGTTCATTGTTCAGACAGATGCTTCTGAGTTGGGGGTGGGAGCTGTACTCTCACAACTTAATCAAGATGGTCAAGACCAGCCAATTGCTTTCATTAGCAGGAGGCTAACCCCAAGAGAAAAACGTTGGTCAGCCATTGAGAGGGAGGCCTTTGCTGTGGTTTGGGCATTAAAGAAGTTGAGGTCCTACTTGTTTGGAACTCACTTCCTGGTGCAAACAGACCATAAGCCCCTCTTATGGCTTAATCAGATGAAGGGTGAAAATCCCAAACTGCTCAGGTGGTCCATTTCCCTACAGGGGATGGACTTTACAGTGGAGCACCGCCCAGGGACTGACCATGGTAATGCAGATGGTCTCTCCAGGTACTTCCACTTAGAACATGAAGACTTATCTGGTCAAGGTTAGTTTAATGTCCCTGCGTTTGGGGGGGGGTTGTGTAGGAGAGTAGGGTCTGCTATCCTATGGTCACCCCAAATTTTTGCTTTTTGCTTCACTGGTTTTCGACTACTGAGGCTGTGGGCCTGCTGATCAGACCCCCAGCCTGCTGTTCTCTCACTAAATTAATGACACATGTGCTATAGGCACATACCAATTGGAAATGGACTCCTTGTCAGCCCCTGTAGAATGCACTATAGGTGCACAGGGCACAGGAGCCACTAAGGCCTACCAGGGGCTGCAGCATATCTTTTGCCACCCCTGGCTGGTTCTTAAATTGACACAACTGGCTGATCACTCAGCTGGGGTAAGGTGGTGTACACACCCCTTGCTTAGATATAGTATACCTATGTCTAAACCTATATCTGGACACATGTAAACCTGTGAGCCACTCCTATAGTCAGGCCTCACCAATCCTGGAGGCTGGGTGCATGGTTTTATGTGAGATGGAGCTCTAGCATTAGCTGAGCCTGTCTGCAGCCGTCGGGAACAAATCCCTAAGCTGTTTCAGGATAATGCCATACCATATACTATTAAGTGCCTTATAATCCTCGCGGTTATTTAGCAACTTTGGTTTGGCTTTATCAAAACATGTCGTGTAAGGTGTCATACGCTTTGGAATACCATCCCCTCGCCAGTTCTGGCGACGGGGATGGCATTCCACCCCTCTAGAGGGGTAAGACATGTTACTTCACTTTAATGCGGTTGATTTCTCCATAGGCCTTAAGATCCACAAAATGGATGCCTCTGCCACAGACAAATGTCTGGACCCCTGGAGCTGACCGAAACTCAGTCAAGGGGGTCCTGGACAAAGGGTTTCCTGTCACAGGAGGGTGTCACCGCCCTCCAGACAGGAGATAGTGTATTGTAGCAGGGAGGTTTGAAAGAAACCAGACACTGCCTGGGGCGCACAAGGCTGCCCCTTGCATAATCCGGCCAAACCGGTTCTGGGGCACTCCAGCCCTCGTGCCAGGGCGGCCTGGATCAAAGGAAGGGGGTGTATCCACCCACTTCCTGGGTCCCACCCATAGGAGGGGACCTAGCAGGTAATCACGCCCACCAGATTCGAATAAGAGTGGGAGCAGTGCCAATGCACATCAGATTTCCTGGAAGAAACATTTGAAACGATATTCTGGACCCTTCGCCCTCCATCTCAACGTGGAAGCCCGAAGAATCTCCCTTGTGGTCAAGGAGTGACCACCCTGCAGCAGCAGGCACCATCCAGCCCTCGACGTCTACTTAGTTGCAGTTCCCGCCGGAACTCGAGCGACTGAGATCGACGAGATCAAGCCTGCCCAGCTTCTAACAGCCCGATCCACAGTCCCTGCAAAGCTGAGACCCGTGGAGGCGACCGGAAGCGTGGGGCACGCCATCTTGAAGTGACCACGAGACGCTGACCGTGCAGCCCACGAGTGACCCTCGAAGCTGTACACCGGGGTTTGAGAAGCCCCCACCCTGAGCTACTCCTGAGCCGAAGTTCAGCCCTCCACACTCGACGAGTGCTGCGTGGGGCCCTTTGGCACGATTTGGCTCAACGCGTTGGCCCGGTCACTTGCCAGCTGGCTTGTGGTCCCTGTGCCGACGAACTACAAAAGAAGACTCGTGATTCTGGTTGCTCCAGATCCACACCAGCTCCCCTGAAAGGGAGCCCCGACTCTGACCTTCCTGGTCCGAGTGAGACGCCATCTTCCAATCCCGCGTGGATTGCTCTTACCAAGGCTTGTTTGCTCCAAACCGGAAGCCGACTGCACCGACGGTGAGAGCCTGCGTGGGACAGATCGTGACCTGCTCCTGGACGTCGCAGATGCCCCAGAGCCCACGTGACAGCGAAGAGAAGCGCCTCGACGACCACCTGATTGCGCCCGACATTGCCTGGTTCCGTCCTGGTTCCACCCTGGTCCCACCCTGGTCACTGCTGAGTGACCCAGACTCTGTCCCCTCTGCTTTCAGGTACTCTACAACTTGAGTCCACCCTTGGACTCCACCGGACACTTCGTCTTCACCCTGCCTGCAGCCCTTTCAGCTTCAAGCACCAAGAGCCTGCGTGTCAAAACCCGACGCCACTTCGACCCTGTGCACCCACTTCCTGTGGGTGAGGTAACTTTGCTCCGCCGGTGTTCCCACACTGGTGCACACCTCTAGGGTCTGTGTGTTAAGTTTTGTTCCTCTAGGTTCAGCGGAAGTGTCCTTAAACTTTAACTATTTGACTTTTACGCACCATTGGTTAACATTGGTGCATGCGTGCGCTTTCCGCACATCTCCCGAATCCCGAGGGCCATTCCCGACTTCAGCATTGCTTGTCCTGACTGCTCCCAGCGATTCCCTAGGCCCTAGGCCTAACCACTGTTCGAGTGGCCTCTCTTATACCACTTGTTTAGTATATGGTTTGAGTGGCCCCCTGCCCTCATCCATAATTGTGCAACTTTGTATGTTTAAACAGTGCTTTTGATTTAACGCTTGTGCCCCTTTATTCATAAAGAATACTGGGGATTGTTTTTAGTAATAAACACATATATTTTTATAATATATACTTGTGTGGTGTCCTTTCATTTGGTATTACAGGATTGTATGTGGTAAAACAGCTCGCTTAACACGACCTCTTAAGTTAAGCCTTTAGGCTGCTTAGTCCATGCTACCACTAGGATAGCTTGTCTAATAAGGTTGACTTACAACCAGACACCATAAGGGGATTGTTTGGTCAGGTAGTAGGTGGTTCCAGAATTGGAAACATCCCCTACCAGGCCAACTTCTCACACTTCGGCTATGAAGTGGGGGCCATTATCGCTCCATAAAATACGACAAAGGCCGTAACGGGGGAAAAACTCCTTTAACAGTACCTTCGCGGTGGCCATAGCAGTGTTGTCACGGGTTGGGTATGCTTCCACCCATTTGCTAAAGGCGCACACCACGACAAGTACATATTTCAGGCCTTGGCACCTATCTAGCTGGATGTAGTCCATTTGCAGGACCTCAAATGGGTGGTTTGGGACCCCAAATCCTCCCCGGGGCACTACAGTTCCTTTCCCGGGGTTGTGTTGCAGGCATATCAAGCATTGTTGGACCAGACGTTTGGCGGAATCTGTGATTTTATCATTGTGCCAAACCCTGGAGACAAGTTCAATCATGGGGGCTGATCTTATGTGGGCAGGGGAGTGTGCCATAGCCAGTATGGGAATCAAGTATGAATCAGGTAGCAACCACTTGTTTGTGTCTCTTGTCCGCCAGCAGCCTTCATCGTCTTTCAATCCCACCCGTGTCCATTCAGTCAACTCGTGTTGTGTGCTAGCCGTTTGAATGTCTCTAATAGTGTCTCTAGCGTCAGTCCATTTTTCTGCTTGTGACCTGGTCACGTACATAAGGTTTCCTGCTTCGTCCTCTCCCCAGGCAACCGCCGGTTCTAATCTTTGAGTCCCCATGTCCCTGTACACACTCCCTGCAGTGTAACGTCCGCAAAGGGCGCACTGCTGCACACCGAGCTCCTTGTGTCTTCCCCCGGGGGTTGGCGCAGTTGCACCCTTTGTAGTGTAATTCCTATATTCCCAATAGGCTCTGCGCATTGGAATAATATAAACAGCAGTGTAGACGGAGGACTGAGGTAATCTAGGTCTCTACTGACTATATTAGACTTAATTAGTTTTGCCAGCAAGCTCAGAGGTCACTAGAAACTTTCTCGAATGTTCAAGAAGGAGTTAACTTTCCTGATTTAGACAAGAAGGGATTAGTTTCTGACAACCGCATAAACATGACAACTTTGCTACCTCAGTATAAAGAGTATATCTCTAGAGTCGTGTGAAAACAATTGACCGCTATTTCACTCAGTCAATCGTGCATACTTAGTTTCACCAGAGTGCAGAGAAATAGAGAGACGGGCGTTTTCAATGAAAGGTGTTATTTATTGAGCAGTCTTCTTTCTCATGAAAGAGAAGTGAGTTGCCACAATTGCAATACTTAACATGAAGTAAAGTACGTACAGTAAAAGGAGTATTATAAAATAATACTGTAAAAGTATTGATATGGTTTCTTAGACATATGATACT
The DNA here is from genome assembly GCF_964261635.1 of Lissotriton helveticus. Lineage (NCBI taxonomy): Eukaryota > Metazoa > Chordata > Amphibia > Caudata > Salamandridae > Lissotriton > Lissotriton helveticus. The sequence goes on along the minus strand of NC_136062.1, from coordinate 246,827,884 downwards.
TTAAAATGGATAGAATATATACATACATAAAAACATTGATTAAACATACTCAACTGGTGCTTCTAAGATACGCCTACCCCGGTGTACCTGACCTAAGCCTAATACTTGGGAAGGAGTAAGTAAGTTGCAGTTTAAGTTAAGTTGGTTTTTGCCAAGAATCTGAATCAAGAATTCTCTTAAGGATTCAGAGCCTTATTTATGAAGGCCTTGCGCCGCCGGTGCGTCACTTTTTCCCATTTTGAAAGTGGCGCACCGGCGGCTCAAGGCCTTCATAAATAAGGCCCTTAGTCAGCTCCGTACCTTGGTAATAGAATGTAGGAGGTCTTGTATCTCTCTCTCAGGACTCGATCTCCCAGCAACCCGCAAGGGTGACTGGAAACACCGGAGCTGGAATTTCTTGGCAGGAGAAAAGACAGCGTCTCTCTCAGTGCGTCAAATGGGAGGGTCGGCTTCCTTCAGGACTCGCATCAGCTGGGCGTCGGGCAAGTAGATAGCCGCTCTGCTCCAAACCACCGTGTGTTTGCTTAAGGCAACGTTGGTATATTTATACCTGGAAGGTGCCGAGTTTGACGTAAGATTGGACATAAGACGTCACTAAGAACTAACAGTTCTTTCTGGACTCTAGGAGTTCTTGTGCAAATCAAAACAAAAGCAGGGGGATTTCTCGGGCTGCTGGAGGCTTGGTTTGTTTAAAGAACGCGTTGTACTTTCTAGGAGTCTATGGGAGTAGCCTTGCCGTATTTGGACTGCATGGGCTATGACTAGATATGAACATGATTCCTATGCCTTTATAAGGATATGTTTTGTTATAACCACATAAGGGCATGAATCGGGGATATCTTGATTAGGGTCCTAGATAGATTCACAACACCTTGACCTGCTGCAGAGTGGATAATCAAATCCAAGCATTTGTGTGCTCCGGGGCAGGCTGGTAGTGGGGGGGATGAAGGTTCTTTTCTTTATTTTCCTGTACTCCCTGTGATTTTTTTGCGGTTGATTTGGCCGTCTCTTTAATGGAAAATTGCAGCCGGATTCGTGCTGGCGTTATCTCCTGCTGGATCCCAGCAACCGTCAGCTGCGACACAGTAGCACTACAGGTCAGCAGCACAGCAGAGTCATCACATAACACTTGTGGATATTTGACTGTTTTTCTGGGAGTTTTGTCTAAGGTGGTTTCTTATTACAACTTTATCACACTGTTACACTAGGAATCTTTTAAGATGTTTTCACTACATTTTCAGCTTCATTTTATGGTCAAAATGCCTTCATTGTTTGACATATACTTCTTCTATCAGAAAAAAAGGCTGCTAGACGGCCTTACCAAAGTTTATTTGTGGTCTGCCTTCCAGTTTCTCACTACTCAAAAGAGAGCTAATTTTGTGTAGAAATGTTTAAAATTGCCATCTGAGACTGAGAGAGCATCCAACTGAATGAAAAATGGGAGGAACTCTGAACCAGAAAGCAATGCAGGAGAAAGAAATAGTTTATCTGTTACATTCCAACTACGAATGCATCCTCATTCCAAAGGACCACCATGGAGAGAGAGATCCAAAGAAAGTAAGAGGAAAGAAGGCACCCTCTCATGCAGCATTGGCACCACGATTCAACGCCATTCTTTTTGACTTAGTCAAAAGCTATAGCTCCTACGTGTTTGTTTGGAGATCAGGATCCTTCTTGATGTCACTGTTGAGGCATTGGTGTTATTCGCAGTCTGGAATATTACCGCGATAGAGGCACTCAATCTCAGCACTCTGTGTCGCATCACTCGACAGAGCATCATTTACTGTCACATAGATTGATGTTGAGGCTCTACGTTCCACTCTGTCAATCCATTTTTCACAATCTAAAAAGACCCAATGATGCAGATGAAAAGGTTTAGACTGGCACTCATTCGTGTTATGTTGTCAGTGCAGCTTATACTTTCCGTCTTCATCTTCCCATCGTTGGACCGTATCAAAGTTCTAGTAAATCCTCCTCCGCTGCCTCTGGCCCTGTATTGCTGTCCAGGCAAACTGCAGCATTACTGTTATGAAGGAGACCTGTTTTCTCTGTAATGTTCATCCATATGGCTGTAACTCAACGTAATCTTGAGAGGTACCTCATCTTCCTCCGCCATCAACCAGCACAAATGTAGATCAGTCTTCTCCTAAATGCACCTGAAAAAAGGCTACATCTCCTACAACAACACATTAAACAGGGAGGATGTTAGCATTTTACATCTTATACAGTGAAATCTCTTATTGGTTCCTTATGAAGAAGCTCACCAGTAGCTGACACTACTACATTTTAATATGCTTTAGTGTTAAAAACATGCAAGCTCCTCAACTGCAGTTTTAATGATAATGGAGACCCTTCAATCTATAGGAGATTGCAGAGGAAACAAGTATTACACCAGCAATAACCGAAAAGCTTACAAAATCCAGGTTTCCAGAGCAGGACCCTTCTTTTCTTCGAAGATAGTGTCAGCAATTTGGACACAACATACGTCAGCACCTGAAGCACCTGCCCCACATCATAAGTAGAGTAGATGAGAGAGGATGAATGCAGCTGACAAAAAGCGTGGCACAGAATCTGTAGCTTTAACAGTGAGCAGAACAATGGCCCCATTGGGGAGGTGTAATCGAACCCTTTGGGAGAGCATTTCAAAGTTGTGAGAAGCTAGCATGGTATATGATGTACATGTATGTAAGTGGACACCTTGCACCATTCCATGTTAAAGGTCAGGCTACCAGCCGAATTAACAGAACCTTAAGTATTGCCCGGCGGTGTCGCCTCTTAAACCACAAGTTATTAACAAATGAAGAGGCAGGCGCTGGAGACTGGAAGGCAGGAAACAAGGGTTTTTTTATTCTCTCCGGAGGAGAACACATCAGTTCGGACAGCAAGTATCGTCACGAGGTGCTCTACCCGCATCTCGGAGGCCTGGCCTCTTATACACAGGTTTATTGCTTTATTACATACAACACATTCTTGGTAATGCTTTGATGTACGGAAAGGATATCCTCCGAATCTCCCCTTCAGGCTCGTTCCCACACACAGTTACAGTTGAAGTCCCCACCCCGGTCACAACAGGTGATGATTATCGCGCAGCGGGACATTCCGCCGATTCACGGAATGTGGGGGGGTTTGATCGGATCTCATAGGGTGGGGGCTTTGATCAACTCGAGGGTCCTTTAATGAGGGAAGCTTCCTACTGTACGGGGGGGCAATAAACAGTATCCGCAGAGCTTAGGTGGTGGCCTGGGAACGGGGAAGACAAACGGGCACACAGGAAAAAGGGGTTTGCATCAAAGGGCCTGGGACCATGAAAGGAATGAAGGGAAGTGTCGCGCTGGGAACAGGATGGGGTTCCGAAGCAGAGCCGCGCAGAAGAGGGGCTTATGACCCAAGACATGTGAGAGTAGAGGGGGGTTGTCAGCGCGCGCGGGGGGGGTTGCCTGCGAGGTCGGGAGAGAGAGAGACGCTGGCTATCGGCGAGGGGCAGGGAGGCCATGGTGTACAAAATGGCTGCCGCTTACACGCACGAATGGGCCCAAGGAGAGCAAGATGGTGCCGATAATGTTGACATTTTCAGTCTAACTTTTAACAGTCCTCCCTTTTCAACATATCTAGCCAACTTGCCTACTCAATGTCAATCTTCATCAAATTCCCAACCTCGGCATCATATAATGCTCCCATGCGTTCGTTTCCAAAGTCCACGGCCTTAGGGCAAATACAGTTTGCACAAAATGAACACAGGGGTGGCAGACATTGAATTCCTAAGCATAGGCCACATATTACTACTACAGGAATTAGGATAATGGTGAACAGTCTCCAGCCCCAGTTCTTAACGGTGTTCCAGAACCAACCACCAAGCGACCATTCTTCCGGTTCCTGGTGGACTTCCGAAGAGAGTCTGTGAAGATGTTCGATGGCTTTGTACACTGAGGGCGAGTTGTCCGGTATGTATGTACAGCAGCTGGACCCAATAATGCGGCATGCTCCACCACGGTCCGCAAGAACCACATCTAGGACAAGGCGGTTCTGTAGGGCCACCAAGCGGACCGCTTGGAGTTCGGCGGTGTTGTTGGCAAAGATACCAGCTGTGATGTTCATTGTTGTCTCAACGGCCTGAGTCAAATGTCGGATGGCCCGGCTGTTTGCCATCGGGCCCCAAAGAGGAACAAGTCCCTTCATAGCATCGAGGAACTGTGCTCCTGTTGAGTCGGCTTGCTCAATGTCCTTGGCTCGTTTTTGCCTATGATGATTCGCTGGGGCCACATAAGTCGGAGGAAGGACGAAGGAGATGAAACAAGTGCCCCCCCAGCCTTTGGGGAGCCAGGTGTAGGCCTTTGTGCCGCAGACGAAATACATGTTTGGGGACGATACAAAGGAAGGTGGATCCATAGTGTCCAAAGTTCTGGTAAACCGGCAAGCACTGCGGCCCACCAGCTGTGTCCCATGTCCTTCTATGCACATGTGGCCTGTGACGTTGACGACTGATAGGGCCACAGTCAGAGTGGCAGCCGTTCGTTTCCGCAGGTAGGAGAAGGTGGGTCTGGTTGGATTGTTGAACACCTGCATTTCAATTCGTTCTTTAGCAGGGATGTCCATGTGGATGGAGTCGTTGGAGGTCTGCGGGCAGAAGTGTGTCTTTGTTTTGTTTCGCCGGACCCCGTGGGAGAAATGCGTTACGGTTTTGCTGGAGGTGGCATTGTCCTTATAGCTTTCTTGCAGGAGGATCAGCCAAGCAAGGCAGGAGCCATGAACTGAGAAGGGTGAAGGGATGAATGGTATCGAGTGTCCAGTGGCGTGGGGTAGCAACCCACAGATCCAACAGTTGGTGGCATTGGTGGCAAGATTGTGCTGGTGAAGGAGCTGTACGAAAGAGTTATTCCAAAACTCCTTTCGCCTCTCTCTGAGTTGGGGAGAGAGCGAAATCAGATAATGTTCCTTCGTGGTGGTAGGCTGAGCAGTGGTCAGGAATGTTTCGTGAGCAGGTGCATTTTCTTCCACAATCCAGAGTGTGGTCATGAGGAGAAAGCAAAAAAGGATTGCGATGAAGAGTGCAATTGTCTTTGAGCTGTGGAGTCTGTCTGTTCTTGGGTTTCTGTAGTGGGTATTTCCTGTTGTCTCCATCATCTTCTTATTTGGCGCTTCCATCATCTTCTTATCTGGCGCTTCCATCATCTTCATTTTCAAGGTGCTCGGTAGTGGGCAGAACCACAGACTTAGTTTAGCTTCTCTCCAGGCAACCCTTGATCGCTTTGGGTCACCGTGTTGAGTTTCAACTTAGTTTGTGGTCTACTTAGCCGAAGCTCCCTCCTTTCGACGCAGGAAATACCCTTCTCTGGATGGCACAGTGGGATCAGGGAATTTTGAAAGTTCAAGTGCTTCGGTATCAGGATAGCAGGTTAGTGACGGTCGGTCCTTGTTCAGGAGCTCTTCTTGGTCGCCGATGTTTTCTGTCGTGGCCAGGGTCGGGGAGACCTTCTTACAGTGGTGCGTGTGCAGCCAATGCCTTTTCCCCTCCACACGAAGAGCCGTCCGGGTGGTGATTAACACTTGCCAGGGGCCCGTCCACCGGGGTTCCAAACTTTTCGCCCGCTGAAAGTTTCGGATCAGCACGAAATCCCCGGGTTGGATGGCGTGACCCGGACCCCTGGAAGCATCGGGGATGGCCTGCTGCACCTGCTGATGAATGACAGACAGAGTTTCAGTCAACTTATACAGATAATCAGACATTAGGACGTCCGGGACGTCATGAATGGAAGTTGGCTTTGGTGCAGACCAGATACTCATGGGTCGGCCGAAAACAACTTCATAAGGGGTTAAGTGATGTCTGGTGGGGGTGGAACGCATCGATAGCAATGCTATTGGGAGGGCGTCTGGCCATTTCAGACCCGTGGTAGCTACTATCTTGGCCAGTTTAAGTTTTAGTGTGGCATTGTGTCGCTCAACAAGTCCAGCGGACTGGGGGTGAAAGACTGCGTGAAATTTTTGCTTGATGCCCAACCCCTTTAAGATGAACTGGATGACTTCGGCTATGAAGTGGGGGCCATTATCGCTCCATAAAATACGACAAAGGCCGTAACGGGGGAAAAACTCCTTTAACAGTACCTTCGCGGTGGCCATAGCAGTGTTGTCACGGGTTGGGTATGCTTCCACCCATTTGCTAAAGGCGCACACCACGACAAGTACATATTTCAGGCCTTGGCACCTATCTAGCTGGATGTAGTCCATTTGCAGGACCTCAAATGGGTGGTTTGGGACCCCAAAACCTCCCCGGGGCACTACAGTTCCTTTCCCGGGGTTGTGTTGCAGGCATATCAAGCATTGTTGGACCAGACGTTTGGCGGAATCTGTGATTTTATCATTGTGCCAAACCCTGGAGACAAGTTCAATCATGGGGGCTGATCCTATGTGGGCAGGGGAGTGTGCCATAGCCAGTATGGGAATCAAGTATGAATCAGGTAGCAACCACTTGTTTGTGTCTCTTGTCCGCCAGCAGCCTTCATCGTCTTTCAATCCCACCCGTGTCCATTCAGTCAACTCGTGTTGTGTGCTAGCCGTTTGAATGTCTCTAATAGTGTCTCTAGCGTCAGTCCATTTTTCTGCTTGTGACCTGGTCACGTACATATGTGTTGTCGTCCTATTTTCAGCTGTCGTTCGGGCAGTGATGTCGGCTAGCGCATTTCCCTGCCCAATGATGTCCGTCACCTTTTTGTGTGCCTGGCATTTGACGACTGCAAGCTTGTTGGGGAGAAGGACGGCCTCGATCAAGGCGGAGACTAGATCCCCGTGCAAAATGGGGGTGCCGTGTGAGGTCAAGAATCCCCTTTCCCTCCAAAGGAGTCCAAAATGGTGAACCACCCCAAAGGCATACTGGCTGTCGGTGTAAACGTTCGCTGTAGTTCCTGTTGCCAGGATGCAGGCTCGGGTCAGGGCAATCAGTTCCGCTGCCTGGGCAGATCGTTGCGTGATACGGGCTGTCTCAACTACAGTTCGGGCCGTGGTGACTGCATAGGCAGCGGAAGTGGTGCCATCGGGGAGTTTGATGCAAGAACCGTCCACCCACAGCTCTCCGTCAGGATCAGGGAAAGCCGTGTCTCTAAGGTTAACCCTACTTCTAGTTTGCTCGTCCGTAAGAGTCACGCAGTCATGTACAGGGTGCACGTTGGGATCGTTTTCTGGCAAGGGTAACAGAGTTGCCGGGTTCAGTGTGGTGCATCTTTTCAGGGCGATATGGGGTGCAAGCAAAGTCAGTTCGTATCCAGTCAGTCGTGCACTCGTCAGATGTTGCGTCTTGGTTTGGTTCAGGAGGGTGTCGACTGCATGGGGTACCAGTACCGTGAGGGAATTCGAGAGTACGATCCCCTCACTCTGTCGGATAGAGATTGCAGCAGCAGCTACAGCTCGAAGGCAGGCAGGCAAGGCTCTGGCTCCAGGGTCAAGAGTGGCAGAGAAGTAAGCGCACGGTCGTTGCTTTGGGCCAATGGCCTGGGTCAGGACAGATAAAGCGCACCCCTCCCTTTCGTGAGTGTAAAGGGAGAAGGGCTTTTTGTAGTCAGGGGTACCTAGGACAGGGGCTGAACAAAGGGCATCTCGTAGTTCCGTGAAGGAGGTTTGACACTCAGGGGTCCAAGGGAGTGGGAAGGGGACGTCTTTACCTAGCAGAGAAAGCAGTGGCTTCACAACGAGGCTAAAGTTTGGTAACCACTGTCGGCAGAAGGAGGTGAGGCCTAATAGGGAGCGTACCTGCTTCTGGGTCTTAGGGACAGGAGTATCGAGAATGGTTTGGATTCGATCAGGAGTGAGTTTCCTTCCGTCTTTGGACAAAAGGTGGCCTAGGTAAGTGACCTGGGGTTGGCAGAATTGCAACTTCTTCTTGGAGACCTTGTGGCCATTTTCCGCAAGGAAGTGCAGGAGTTGAATGGTGGCTGTGACTGCTAATGGAGTGGTGTCGACTGCTAAGAGGATGTCATCGACATATTGCACTAACACCACTCCGTCGGGTAACTGGACTTGATCTAGTTGTCTCTTGAGGGCCTGGCTGTAGATGCTAGGGCTTTCTGTGTAGCCCTGGGGTGCTCGGCAGAACCTATATGAGCGTTTTTTTAGGGTGAAGCCGAAGAGGTATCGGCTGTCTGGGTGGATGGGGATGGAAAAGAATGTGTTTTTGAGGTCAATGACAGTGAAGGTGGTGGCAGTAGAAGGAATCAAAGTCAGGATGGTGGTGATGTCCGAGACCACAGGATACTGGGGTACCACTACTTTGTTGATCTCTCGTAGGTCAATGATAAAACGGTATGCTTTCTCATCTCCCTCTCCCTGTTTCTTGATGATGGGCAAGATAGGGCTGTTGCAAACGTTGCTAACTACTTCCTCTACCACTCCTGCGTCTATCAGTGACTGGATAATCTTAGCTAATGCCTTCTCGCCCTCTGGCGATATCCGATATTGTGGAAGTTTTGGGAGAGTTGCGTCTGGTCGGACAGTAATGTGCACTGGGTCAATCAGCATGCGCCCTACGTCCGAATCCGCCTTGGCCCACAGATACGGAGGCAGAGTGTCAAATAGGGATGTGTCAGCGTCGGAGATGGAAAACATGCGTCGGGGAGGGCAATGTCTAAGTAGGACAGGGTTGTCGTAAAGGAAAACTCGAACTCCGTCTTGAGAACATCTGATCGTCGCTCGGAAGTGTTTCAATAGGTCAAGTCCCATAATGGCGTCAGGGCTATTGGAGGAAAGCAAAAACGTGGTGTCAGTGGTGTTGTTTTCTACGTCAAAGAGGATCAGGGCGGACAAAGGGTTAGTGGAGGGCGTTCCATCGAAACCTGTTGATGTTATAAGTGAGCCAGACAAGGGTGCCCCCGGAATCAGTCGTTTAGATAACGCACTACGTGTTGCGCCAGTGTCTACCAGAAATGGAGACTTGGTACCCAGGACCTTAGCAGTGACGTAAGGGCCTTGCTGGTCAACATAGAGCTCGACTGGATCCCTCCCTTGCCCTTGGCAGTCCTATGCAAAGTTGTGGGTGTCATCATAGTCAGATTGCTGGTATTGGTTCTGCCTGGGTCGATCAAATGTATTTGGTCTACCTGATCTGTCGTTAATCGTGTCATTTGGGGGCCCTCGCTGTTGTCCCTTATTTCTCGGCCCATTTGCTATGTCCTTGGGGTCTTTGTTTCTGATCATGTCCAGAAGAACTGGGCACTGGGATTTCCAATGGCCAGTCCCTTTACAGAAAGCACACTGATCCTCTCTAATGTCTGTACGTCCACTGTGGGGAGTCGAAGTGCGGTCCTGGGGCTTAGGGGCGTTCGTCTGATAGTTTCCCCGGTATTGGTCTCGTCCTATAGTCACCCCTTGCAGCTGGGCTATCATCACCCTATCTTTCAAGTCCTTCTTCTTTCTCTCTGTTGCCCTATCGTTTTCATTTTTCTGATGTTCATAATATTGGGCCATCTGGAGGATAGCCGTAGGTTTGGAGGCTGCCCAACTACTCTCGCTAGCCTGTAGTTTCTGGGAGACCTCGGATGACAGACCCTTAACATAATTCTGGACAAATAGATGGTGTCCGGTTGCAGTGGTCATGTCCTGGCCGCTGTAATCGGAGAACACTGTTTCGAACCGGGAGAAGTATTCCGATACATCCTCCTGGGGTTTCTGGCGACAGGCCGTTACTATCGACCAGTCCACTTTCTTTTCTGGAATCAGGGTTTTTAATTTCTGCACGATTTTATCTGGGAGGTCTAAAATGGATTTCAAAGGCTTTTGTCCCGGTACTCGTTGTTTATCAATTTCCTCGAATTGTGTCCAGGTATGTCCGAGCAGCTCATGGTGGTCGACTTTCCGGATTTGCTTCCACACATCAGCTGGTAGACATAACCCGAAAAACAAGTCGATGTCAGCCAGGGTCATAATCGTTGAACCTAGGGCTGTACCCAATTCAGTATAGAAGGCATTGGGGTTTTTACGTAGGTCGGGTAGAGATTTCCGGAATGTCAGAATCTCTTGTCGGTCCCATGGCTGGTAGACCCAGTTGTACACTACTCTTCCTTTTGCATCTTGGTGGTTTGCATCATCTTGAGTCCCTGCACCTCGTGGAGGCACCCAGTAAGGGGCAGCCTCTCGTATTGGCATCATGGCGTTAGGTTGCTCAGTTTGTGGTTCGGTCGCCACGGATGTCGTGGGTTTAGTTCCCGATTCTCGTTCAGTGAGGTGGCGGAAAACCTCAAGCGTACGCGTAAGGAGGTCCGTCACATCACACTCGCCCTCATCCCCGATATCGACCTTCCGGTACAGAGTCGTTAGGCTCTCGGGACCTTTGTCTCGATATCGGTCCTCGTATGCGTTCAAGACATGGTAACACAGTCGTACAGTAAAGTGTCGTCTGTGACTCCCTGTATACGATTTAAACATATCCGTGATGTACTCTTCACCTTCCTTCCTTTCTACCAGTGTTCTTACTATCTTGTCGATCCCTGCTCGCTCATCTTTGCTTAGTCTGTTTATTCTTGCGGAACCGGTCCCTCGGATCTCAGGGTCGCCCAACGTTGCCGTTTGCGGAGTATTTGGTACAGGGGGTTCGGCCGACACAGAGACCATGGGGGCCGATACTGTGGCACCACCCTCATTTGCACCTGGGGGTGGTGGGTGTTGCGTTAAGGGTTGGGAAGGGGCATATGGAGGGGGCATGTAGATGGTCGGAGGGCCTAACAGCAGATCATTGCTCGCTCGTTTTTGTCTCGCGGATAAATCAGGGTAGAGCATGGAGGGCGTTCTAACCGGGCACTGGCTTGATGTTTCCATTTCTAGTTTCTGTTTGGCTTTCTCTCTTTCCTTTATCTCTCCTTCTAGTTTCTGAGCGGCTAGGTGGGCTGCTTTTCGCAGCTCTTTTTCCAACCTACTCTCAATTTTCCTTTTACGTTGTTCAGTTTCTTTGCGCCACATGCCAAAACTATCAAGCATAGCGGGCGTTGTCTTGTTTTTACCTAGGGCTGTTTCTAGCGCGTTTATTTTGTCATCATCGAAGGATCCTATCAGTGGCCACTGACTTTCTCTATTCTTTGTCGTATATTTATGCCACAGTTTGTTATAGGCTATAGCGATCAATCCATGCTTCATGAACATGTCCTTATTAGGGGTGCCTTCCGGTGGAGCCGGATGGTTCATCTCTAATAAGCGGTCCGGGCTAAACAGGCTACCGATCAGTGGGGAGAAGACAGACATGACGGCTCGCAACGAGGGACAAAAAGTCAGCACTGCCTATCTTATCACTGTGTGCAAAGACTAGACAGAATATTTCTATTCTACGTTGTTTGCAAGCAGTGAATACCTCATGAACCAATATAAAAATAAAAAAACAATTCAGTGGGGAGAATAAGCAGGCTCGCAAAAGGTCTGCGTTACCTACCCTTTCACTATCTGTAAAAAGGGTGGGGAGAGGGGCTCTTTCCTGTTTGCAGACAGAGAATCTCCAGAAAAACAGTCTGTGAACAATAGTTCAGTTTCAAGTAATTAATCAGTGGGGGAGAAAGATAGACACGACAGTTGTATTACCTATCCTCCACCGTTTGCAAAGGGAGAGCCTGTTGTTTCTCCGTTTGCAGACAGAGGATCTCCAAATAAATTAACAAAGAGTAATACTAGTATTTTCTAGACAATTCAAATGACCATTTCGTAATTCGTCGTGTTTACACGACCTTACCCGGACCGCATGGACAGTTTCTCGTCTTCCGAATCCAGCGCCCGATCGTCCTCTTTTCCTCGTATTCCTCGCGGCACTCCTGATGGTTCCCAGTCAGGACCGTAGATCACTCGAGAGAGGTCTGTTCGGAACCAGTGAAGTTCGGATGATCGGCTGTCAGACGAGGGTCTATCGGACAGGCGCGCTCCCGATCGTTGCAGTCGTTCACTCTGTCGTCAGGACCTCTCCCACTGGATCCACGAGTCACTGATGGGCCCCACGTTTGGGACGCCAATTGTTAAAGGTCAGGCTACCAGCCGAATTAACAGAACCTTAAGTATTGCCCGGCGGTGTCGCCTCTTAAACCACAAGTTATTAACAAATGAAGAGGCAGGCGCTGGAGACTGGAAGGCAGGAAACTAGGGTTTTTTTATTCTCTCCGGAGGAGAACACATCAGTTCGGACAGCAAGTATCGTCACGAGGTGCTCTACCCGCATCTCGGAGGCCTGGCCTCTTATACACAGGTTTATTGCTTTATTACATACAACACATTCTTGGTAATGCTTTGATGTACGGAAAGGATATCCTCCGAATCTCCCCTTCAGGCTCGTTCCCACACACAGTTACAGTTGAAGTCCCCACCCCGGTCACAACAGGTGATGATTATCGCGCAGCGGGACATTCCGCCGATTCACGGAATGTGGGGGGGTTTGATCGGATCTCATAGGGTGGGGGCTTTGATCAACTCGAGGGTCCTTTAATGAGGGAAGCTTCCTACTGTACGGGGGGGGGGCAATAAACAGTATCCGCAGAGCTTAGGTGGTGGCCTGGGAACGGGGAAGACAAACGGGCACACAGGAAAAAGGGGTTTGCATCAAAGGGCCTGGGACCATGAAAGGAATGAAGGGAAGTGTCGCGCTGGGAACAGGATGGGGTTCCGAAGCAGAGCCGCGCAGAAGAGGGGCTGATGACCCAAGACATGTGAGAGTAGAGGGGGGGTTGTCAGCGCGCGGGGGGGGGTTGCCTGCGAGGTCGGGAGAGAGAGAGACGCTGGCTATCGGCGAGGGGCAGGGAGGCCATGGTGTACAAAATGTCTGCCGCTTACACGCACGAATGGGCCCAAGGAGAGCAAGATGGTGCCGATAATGTTGACATTTTCAGTCTAACTTTTAACATCCAGACAACCCTTATGGTAATTTAATAGGTCTTAGACAACCTTAGAAAGGTCTCTAAGTGGTAGCTGTGGAGAGCAGCCTTCAGGCTTAGTCCAGAAGGAAGGTAAAGCAGCTTGTTTTGCCAGAATGCAATCTTATAGTATAGATTGAGTGAAAAATAATCGCATAAGGTATTTATAAAAATATGTATTTATTATCTATACTCTCTAACACATACAAATATCTCCTATCCAGAGATATGCACAATGCACACACTACTTTGCAAGAAATCACAGTAAATAGCACAAAATACTCAGCTAAAGTGGTATAATGTAGAAAGTGGTATAAGAACCACAACTGAAGAAGACAATGTAAAGAGTACGTAGAAGTGCTGGGGACCCAAGGAACAACCCAAGGTGAGTAAGTAGGTACCCCACGGAGAGCGTGTGCAGTTTGAGTACACAACCGCGTGCTCTGTACAAGTCTACGTGTAAGTCGCAGTTGGATTTTTTAAGATTAAGGACCCTTCCCAGTGGACCATGAAAAAACCCCATGGAAGACAGAAGGTTGGATAGCCACCCCACCCGTGGATACCATAGTACCCACATTACCATTACCATTACCAACAATTACACCAGGGAATCCGGTAGCCTATGTGTGAAGTGGTGTCGGATACCGCAGTTGTTTCCAATGGAGGACTTCAGGAAAGTGCCACTGCTGGAAGAGGAGAAAGTTTCTAGTGGAATCCGAAAGCAGATTGTAGACGAGAAGTACCTGCAAGCAGAGGGGACAGAGTCTATGTCACTCGGCGTGACCAGGAGACTTGGAAGATGAATGCCCTCTGATGTTGGGTGTTGAAGGAGAGTTGACGAAGACCTTGACTCTGCAGCTGTGAGAACCAGGCGACGTTGAGGAAGACCAGGACCCATGCACGAGCCGTCCCACAAAGGATGTCTAGTGCTGAGGGGTCGGTGCCCAGCAGGAGCACCAACAAGCCTTGGCAAATGCAACCAACGCAGAAGCTGAAGAAGGAGCAACATCGGGACCAGCAATGTCCAGTGGACTCACCAAAAGCAGGGGAGTCAGGGCAGGCCCCAGGTAATCAGGGGAGCGCAAGAGAAACAAAGGTGACCCTCAAATGAACCCACAGGCCGGAGGCACTGGAGTCACAAGAGTACCTCAAGCAGCTCACCAAAGGATGCAGGCCACGATGCACACGATGTGGTGTGGCTGAAGATTCTGGTAACAGGAGATGCTCGAGGTTGGGACTACTTGGAGCTCACAGATCTTCATGGAGAGAAGTGAGCAAGCACAGGGGTCTGGTTATTGCAACCCCCACAAGGGATACTGCACTCAAACTTGGTGAGAGGGTAGAGCAGGCCTCAGGAGCTGTGGAAAACTATCACCTGTGTTGCAGAGCTGTTCAGAGTCCAAAGGAGCTCAGGATCAGCAGACCAGTCGACTTAGTTGTGGTACCTGCGAATGCGGAGGAGTGACTCCTTCACTCCCAGGGAGATAACTTCAGGTGTCTTTGATGCCCACAGGCCTTACAAGGTTCCTATTTAGTGCACAAGCACAGACGATGCAGCAGACTGGAAGGGGGACGAAGTTGAGCCCAAACTAAGTCCAGCGAAGTCCAGAGTGCCCAGACAGTAGAAGTGGTGTCTGATCTGAATCTTGTCACATCGCGAATCTTGGGAACTACACCTAGGTAAGCCCTTAAGTATCTTAGGGAAAGGGTTGGGATGATTCAGGGGACCCTCCCTGGAGAGGGTCTGGACAGAGGGGTGAGTACTCCCATGTCCTTTGTCTAGTTTTGCGCCAGAGCGGGAGCCAACAACTCCCAGGACTGGTTTGAACTGGGCTATGCATGGGGTCACCAAATAAGCCCCACATGCAGACTGAGTGGTGCTGGAAAGTGCACCCACCCTGCCCCAATACAGGGTGGCCCCAATACACTAAACCCTGTCTGGGAGGTGGTCACACCTCCCTGTGACAGGATGCATATTGTTCTGCCTTCCCCTGCTCGAGCTTGGCTCAGTAGCAGGAGGGCAGAATCGTGTCTCTGGTCGGCAGCAACCATTTTGTGCCGGACAGAAGGCTGGTCCCGAGGACATGGAGAGCCTAACGGAGAGCTCTTTCAGTTCTTGGAATCATACCTTGTGGGGTATGATTTCAACATGTTTGATACCAAACATGAAAGGATTCATTGTAACCAGTTTCGAGATGGTCATTGAGTGATTACGCGATACCCTTCTATATAGTATATGGCTGCTTCACTGACAATCTGGGAGAAAGAACTCTAGGCTGTAAGGGTGTCCTGCTCATGCAGGGGCACCCTTTTACTTAGAACCAAGCACCCTGCCTTCAGGATTGCAAAGGCCTGCTATAGGGGTGACTTATAGGTTTTAAGTGCAGTGACCCTAGATATAGGAAGCCTATATCTTTAGTAAGTGGTGCTAGCACCAACTTACACAGGCTGCAAGGGCAGTCCTGTAGTTCCATTTTGAATGGCCTCTCATGGGTGGCATAATGCATTCTTCCGTCCATGAGAGACCTCCGGGGTACCTATGGCCTGGGTACCTTAGTACCATATACTAGGGACTTATGAAGGTTCCCCAGTATCCAATTTGGGATGTACCTAAGCACTTGTCACAACAATTTAAGGGAGGAAGCAGAGAGACAGGGGTCCTGATTAGCAGGATTCCAGTCAGACCAGTCCAAAAACAGCTTAGCACCAGGCAAAAAGTGGGGGTAACCATGCAGAAGGATCCTACCTTCCTACAGAAGTTTACAGATGATTCACCAAAGGACCGTAAGCAAGAATGGTGTGAGGTGGTACAGAAAGATCTGCTCTCTAAATAGGTCAAATCTGCTGCCATTAATTTTGCCAAACATGCAGTGGTATGTTTTTACTCTTGGGAGGTTCTTGTTGAGCTTAATGCTGAGTGAGGACGTTTACCCCTTTCCAGCATGGTATTTACAGGATACTTTTTTTGTGTGAAACTAGTGGGACTTCCTCTTCCTCAATGGTGGAGTGGGAAATATTTAAGGTAGCCATAAGAAACTTATACATTAAAACTACTGTGGGTGTTAAACTCCTGCTTGAGATGTTTTGCATCTTGAATCTTCTGTACGTGATTTAGAGGAACTAACCCTGTCAATATTGAAGACTTACGCTCTTTGAGATCTAGCTACTATGATAAATTAGAGACACTTAGATGCCGTGATTACTCCTCATTTCTGGCTAGGTTGCACAATGAAGGAGGCAAAACTGATCACCTATTTGCCAATCTGGTTAATCCTGGAGCATCGGGTAGTACTCCTTTTCATAAAACATTGCATTTTGTGACTGTGCCCTCCACACAGTCTGGCATTAACAATGCTTTTATAGTAACTTGTATCCAGTAAGGGGCTACTCGCCGAAAAAGCACCTCAACACCTCGTCTGGGGTAGTAAGCGCTATATAAATGCAATTACAATAAAATACAACATAGACAGTGGACTACTTGTCTTTATTACTTGTGGGAAATATTGTAAGAGGCCTATCATCATCATTAAATTGGAATATCTTATACAGCAGTTTACACATTTTGCAAATTCATCAAGTGTGACTCAGTGATTGGGACACTTTTAGTCTTAGTGCAGATCAAAATTGCAGCGATTTGCAAGCATTGTGATTCCAACAAGAGTGACTGTCATTGCTTCGCACACTTTAATACAGATCAAAATGGCAGCAATTTGCATGCTTTATAGTCTGTATAATTAAGTTTCCAACCACAAAGATACTGCAGCTCAAGTGTGTTTTTCTATTTTAGCTGACATACAATGGTTGTACTCAATGCAAGTAATACTTGTCAGCAATTTGCATGCTTGATAAAACGTTTTTTTAAATCTTTTTTGTTGTTGTCTTCTTTTGCAAACAACATGCAGAATGTATTACCTCCAACACCTTGTCTTCAGGATCCAGGTGATCCACTCCGGGAATGGAAATTTTGGCTAAGATCTTTTATAGTGTACGAAGGTGCCATTAATGGCCAACGGTGTAGAACTGGAAAAAAAAAGTTTGATTAATTATTACTTGGGGGGGGGGAAAGGACAACATTTATTTGGTCATTTAGCTGCATATGAACCTCCAGGTGGAGATGATCTTGATGAGTTTGAGGTAGCGGTTGAGCAACTGGAGAAATATGTTGCCAAAGCAAAAAATGTTGTTCTTTTCCCTAGGGTGCATAGATATAATTGTTTTACCAAATCACAAAAACCCAGTGAAAGTATTGACACATTTATTACAGCCTTGAAAGTATTGGTGGCAAAATGTGAAGTTGACAACTTCAATGCACATTTAATCAAAGATCAATTAATTGGTAGGTGGCATTCAAAAAAATTCTGGAGAGGTTATTAACTTTAAAAAAAACTACATTTGATAAAGCCGTTGATATTGCGAAAAGTATTGGATGTTCATGTGAAGTTGCAAAACAGCTGGAATTGTCATTATTAGATGTATTGGCTAATAAAATGTATATCTGTCAAAACAATGACAGCAAGAAATGGAGATTTGCAAGCAGCAGCAAATGTAATGCCCTGGTCAAACAAACACAAAAGATTAGTTTTTGCCGGTGTCGGCCATTTTAACATGTATCTTCATTCAGAAATCGTCCAACTGTGAGTCAACAGTGTAGGGGTTGTGGAAAGATGAGACATTCCTTTAGAGTGTGCAGAGGAGGAACAAAAAGAAACCGTATTTGGTGTGTATTGAATGATAGTAACAACAATTAGTGTGACAAGAACAACAACAACAAAGAGTGTGTATTAATGGTTAGAGTCACAAAGCCTCAGAAAAATAAAGTGATAGTGGATCCTAACATTGAAGTATTGGTGGATGGGGTGGAGATCAAACTCTTAGTGGACACAGGTGCACACATCACAATTGTGTCACAAGATTAATTCAATCAATTAAGGAATGATTAAACACAATTTCTTCCTGATGTGTTATCAGTGGCTTTGAAGGAAGCAAGATAGATCTTTTTGGGTTATTTTTGGGCTTCCTTGGTCATTCAAGGGAAAGTTTATGTGCCTAAAAAAACGATTAACTTGGATGGGAAAAACTTGTTTCCATTGACAGGAATGAGGTCAATTCTTTCAAGGACACTGACAATATCAACGAAGGTTGGGAAAAGAAATTTGAAATTATTTTTCAAGATCATTTACAGAAAATCATATTTTAATCACACTATAACAGTTAAGCAGGGTGCAATGCCTGTAAAACATACATTGCGGAATTGTCTAAGTTAATGAAAGATTTGTGTGAACAAGACATCATTGAAAAGGTTGATGCAACTCTTTCGTTATCCCCCATAGTTTTGGCAAGGAAATTAACGGGAGATTTAAGAATGTGTGTTGATTTGAGGGGCATAAATGAAGCAATTTGGGTGGATAACTTTCCATTAACAAGGATTGAAGACTTAATAACAAAAATGTGTTCCTCGAGCTGGTTTCCTACTTAAGATTTAACAGCTGCCTATCACCAGGTAAAACTAGTTACTCTGCCATTTCACTGCATTTGTCACTCCTGATGGAGTATTTACATTTTACTGATTGCCCTTTGGTCTGGCATCGGCACCAGCTGTTTTTCAAAGACTGATATCAGAAATGTTTCAGGACCACCCGCGCATAGTAGCATTTCAAGATGACATTCTGATTTTTTCTAGTAGTGAAGTGGAACATGATAATATTTTGGATGAGGTTTTGGGCATTTTAGGACAGAGTTGTAACATTTAGCAAGGACAAGTAAAAATAATTTTGGGGGCATATTTATCAGAGCAAGGAGTCCAACCTAAACAGAGTCGGATAAAAAGCATTGTGGATTACCTGCCCCAAGAAACAGAGTTCAGTTTTTTTTAGGTGTGTGTGAATTTTATGCAAAATATTTTGCTAAGAACACTAAGTGCTTTAGATCAATATTAAAAAAGGTGTTACATTTGTGTTTTCTGATGAATGTGAAAATATGTCTGAAAAGATCAAAAATGAAATTGTGAAGCACCAGCATTGCAACCATTTGTAAAGGACCGGAACATCATTGTGACAGCTGACGCCTGTAAGTAAGGCTTAGGAGATGTTTTATCACAGGGCAATGGCGAACATGAAAGCACAATAGGTTTTGCATCAAGAACATTATGACAAGTGGAGCCGAAATATTCTGTCATCTAAAGAATTTCTAGCATGTGTGAAGTGTGGAAAGATTTCTGCAATACTTAGTGACAGGCCATTTGTTTTGAAAACTGATTATTTTCCTTTGATAGACATTCTGTCTGGTAAAAAAGTGAAATGTTCGACAGCTCATATTGCGAGAAAAACAAAATCAACACTCCACTTTACGATTTGAAACACTTTTTGATTAATAAAAATCATTCAAATACAATGGAAAAAAAGAAAATCTAAAACTTATAGTTAGAAAAACTTTTTTATTCTCTCTATGCAAACCAAACTTAAACTACATAAACAGAAATTCTAAAGTTATAATACCGCCCATTTAGAATATACGCTCCACTTTCAAATTACTCTAACTTTATTCTTTCTATACAAACCAAACTTAATCTAACCAAGCATTTGAAATTCTAAAGTTATACCTCAAATATACCATTTATGCACTACCTTCAAATTAGTATAACTCGCGCACCTACATACAGAGTCTTGCCAACTTGCTAGTCAGAGGACATTAACTATAACTCGCACTTTTACGATGCACTGCTTATATCGTTTCTTATTACATCATGCATACTATGTAAAATCAAGGCATTTATAACCAAACTTATGACATCTCAAATGATATCAGTTGGGAGAACATTGAGCATTGTAGAGTGGTGAGTTATAGTTAATGTACTTTGCCTAGTGAGTTGACAACACTGTGTACAGAGGTGCTTAAGTTATGCTAGTTTGCATGTGGTGCGTAAATTTGAAATGTATGGTACGGTTATCACTTTAGAATTTCTAATGTTTGTGTACTTTAAGTTTGCTTTGTATAGAAAAAATAAATAAAGGTATAGTATTTTGAAGGTGGTGCCTAAATTATTAAATTAAGGTATGACTAATGTTTGTATATTTTAAGTTTGGTTTGTATACAAAGAATAAAAAAAGTTTCCTTACTAGAACTAAGTTTTAACCTTTTGTATATATGTATATATATATATATATATATATATATATATATATATATATATATATATATACATATAATTTTAACCTTTTGAATATATGTATATATATATTCACTGAGAAAAACAAAGGTTACAGGGATGTTATAGTTAGGAAATAGATTTTAAAAAACTCAGAAATTCACTGAAAAAAACAGGTTACAGTTGAAAGCTGAGCCTAACTATAACGTTCCTGTAACCTTTGTTTTTCCAGTGAATTTCTGTTTTTTTAATTCTATTTCCTAACTTTGAACATCCCTGTAACCTTTGTTTTTTTCAGTGAATTTCCTAACTATAACCTTCGAGAGTGGGTGAGTGAGTTGCTGTATAGGGAGGTGAGTGAGTGGCTGTACGGGTATGTGAGTGGGTATGTCATTGACTGTATGGGTGTTTATATAGCTGTGTGAATGGGTGTAGAAGTGCCTGTGTTGATGTGTGAGTGGGTGCATGAGTGTCCAAGTGGGTCTGTGAGTGGTTGCATGAGTGTCTGAGTGGGTCTTTGACTGGATATGTGAGTGGCTGAGTGGGTCTGTGAGTGGGTATATGAGTGTCTGGGTGTTTCTGTGAGTTGGTGCATGAGTGTATAGGTCTGTGAGTGGGTTTATGAGTCTCTGAGTGGGTGTGTGATTGGGCATGGGAGTCTGAGTGGCTGTGTGAGTGTCTATGTGGGTACAGGAGTGTCTGACTGGATCTGTGAGCGAGTGCATGAGTCTCTGTGGTTCTGTGAGTAGACGCTTGAGTGGCAGAACGCCTCTGTTAATTTCTGATCTCTATTTTTCCTCTTTCTGACCATTATTTTTCCTCTCTCTGCTTGTTTCTCACCTTTATGTTGCCTCTTTCTGCTCGTTGCTGACCTTTTTTCTGCCTCTGCTAGTTTCTGACATTTATTCTGCCTCTTGCTGCTTGTTTCTGACCTCTATTTTGCCTCTTTCTGTTCATGGCTTACCTTTATTCAGCTTCTTTCTGCTTGTTGAGCATGTTCTTTGGCCTCTTTCTGCTCATTGCTGACATTTATTTTGCTTCTTTCTGCGTGTTTCAAACCTTTATTTTGCCTCTTCGAACTCGCGTCTGGCATTTAGATATTTCTTCTCATTTATCACCCTTTTTTGCCTCTTTCTGCTCGCTGCCGGCCCTTTCGTCTGCCTCTTTCTGCTAGTTTCTGACCTTTATTTTGCCTCTTTCTGCTTGTTTTGGATCTTTATTCTGACACTTTATGCTTGTTCTCACCTTTATTCTTCCTCTTTCTGCTAGTTTCTAACCTTTATAATGCCACTTTCTGCTCGTTGCTGACCTTTATTCTGCCTTTTTCTGCTTGTTTCTCACCTTTATTTTGCCTCTTTCTGTTCTTTCCGGGACCATGGTGGGAGCCTCAAGGTAGTCCCCCACCCTGCCGTGCGGTCCCTGCCATCTCCCCTTCTGCGGGAGCCGCCATTGCTCTCACAGACAGGGAGCTGCTAAACATGCAGCTCCCTGTCTGTGAGAGCAATCATTTGATCTGTTTCCCTGTCCTCTTAACAAGGGCAGGGAAGCAGGCGAAACCTCTGCTACCAGCAAGCGAGAACATTTTATCATCTCCCACTTGCTGGAAGCGGAGTGTTTGCTCTGACTTGGTGGGAGCTGGCAAAGCTCCTGCCATGTCACAGCAAACAGCTATGTCCTCTGGTGGGCAACCTGGGACATAGCAAGAGCCAGCCCTGGGGGTAGCGGTTTCCAGGGCCATTATTGACTCCAGGAGGGGAGGCAAGCAGCCCCCATCCTTTCACTTTCATGGTCCTGCCCAATGAGATGGTGGTTCCCAGGGCCAAGAACAGCCCACCCCCTGCTTAAAAAAAAACCCAGGGAGATGGTGGCCCTTGGGGAATGGGGTCCACGTGGCCCCCCAAGCATTTGAAATCCTAGGGAGGTGGTGGTCCCCAGGGTTGTGGGAGCCCTTTTTTAAATTTTCTTAATTCACTGTGATATTTGTAAATATTTTGTGAAAATCCCCATGAATCAAAAAAACAAAATGATTTTATGCCGTGGCAAGGTTCCACGTGAACGCGGAAACCAAGTCTTGGGGGGTCAAAATATTCTACACCCTGCCCTTTTTTCTTTTTTTCCCCGTTTTTTTTTTGGGGCTGGCTGCCAACTCTTCTTGGTTAAAGTGTTGGCAGCCAGTCAGACCTCTGCATTTCCCAGCAGGAGCTCGTTATTATTCACGAATTAGCCGCAAACGCAGATAACCTTAATTGGTTTTCCTTAAATTTCTCAACCATTACTGAATGGATTTACACCAAATAAGAAATGAGTGAAAGTGTCTTCTGCATAACCAAATCTACCTTTCTGTCAAATTTGGTTTAATTCTTTTCCAGTGGTTCAGGCTTCAGGCGTGTCTAAAGCTCTAATGAGAATGAACATGCTCAAACTATTTTTTTTGCCCCCTTTTTAGGTCGAGGACCGTAGGCTGCGCTTGCGCAGTTCGGTCCGAAGATTTAAGGTTTTTTAGTTAGGGGGCTTGAACCCGCCCCTCTTCTCCATTGGCTGGCCTCGTAAATGCTGGTCAGCCATTGGAGGAGAGGGGCGTCACTCCCTTTAAGCCCTGTCTTTTCCGGATTCGGGGGCGTGTTTTTTGCGTTCTTTCTCACCGTGATGTCATCCGTCACTCAACAAAAAACACGCCCCGAATGCGAAAATGGCGGCGCTTTCCCTTTTCCCGACCACTACCGACTTCCCATCTTAGACATTCTTCCGCCCCTTCTCGTCATCAAAGCCCCTCCCACAGTCCACACCTAATCCCCGCAGACTCCTGCCCTCCGAGATTTCCCCACCTCTGAGACTGCCTGCCAGACTTTACACTCCCCCGATCCTCCCCCCCGGCAGTCATGCTACTGTCCGCTCCCATAGATGGCCATGCTGGGTTTCTCGCTTCACCAGACATGTTGAGACCCCAGACATACATACTGGGGTCCTGGTAACCTGGGCCCGCGTGCCCTTCAGCCGTACATACTAAGCACAACGTGCCCGCTAGCCATGCATATTTGTCATCCACACGGAGGTCCTCTCCCCGGCTGCAGGTGCTGGGGTCCTCGCCATGCCATACCTGTGGCCCCCCTGGCCTTCCATCCTGCTGCCAGTAGGGCCCTTGATCCTGCAGACGAGCGCTGTGTTTAAGTTTCCCCTGGTACTAAACCCCCGGAGCGCAGACTTCTCGCAGGAACCTCCAGAGAGGCGGCATGGAATGGCACAGTGTCCGGTGTCCACAAACACCCCCTCCACGGTGTCCAGTGAGGTCAAGCGCTTTGAAGCCCGGACTATACCTGCGCGGGGCAGTGGAGGTATGTGTCGGTTTGTGAGCCCCTCCGGGCCCTTAGCAGAGCGCTCCTCGCTGACATGCACAGGTCACCTCTCACTGCCGCCGCCTGCAGCGTTTGAGATCCGAGGCCGAGGTATGCGTGCTGCCGAGACCGCCCTGTCGTGACGAGTCGTGATAGATTCTGGATTCTGTCCTGTGCACACCGTCCTGCTTGCTTTGTTGTGCTTATTGTTCTCGGTCCTCTGTTATGAACAGACTTCACTCTGTTCAGGTGTGTGCATTACAGTTCTCCCTGTCCGATCGCATCATGACATGTCCTGATGTCTGTATGAAACAAACAGTTCTCTTGTGCCCATGCTAACTATGTCCAGGCGTCGGTCTTACATACACCATGTTTTCCGGTTGTGTGCATGGCATGTCCTGATGTCTATACTATGCACACAGTTCGTTCTCTCTGCCAGGTTGTATCATGACATGTCCTAATGCCTGTTAAACATGCTGGTCTCTCTGTCGGTTGTCTTCATGCCATACCCTGCTGTCTGTGTCACACACCGTTCTTTCGGTTGTGTTCATGCCATGTCCTGATGTCTGTCTTATACACACACTTTTCTCTGCCGTGTTGTAGGCATAAATGCATGTTTATATACATACACACACACACCTTCGTCTGTGTCGATTGTATGTCCTGTTGTCTGTGCCACAAACAAAATTCCCAAAGTTCTGTTGTTTTTTGTTAGCTCCTGGTAGTGGACACAGTCTCTCCTGCTCGGGTTTGTTGATTTTTTGCTGATGTTATACACACACTTCTCGGTCCCCGGCTGCTTCTGTGGGTTCTTCTGTCTGTGCTGTACTCACAATCACCCTTGTTCTGTTGTTTTTTAGTTCGTGGCATTTGTGCTACGTACGCGGTTCCTTCTGCCCAGTTGTGTTTGTTATTTGCTGGTGTTTGTTTTATACATGCAGTTTCGTTGGATCTTTTGTGTTTCCTATTTTCTGGTGTATGGTACACGCACGGTTCCCCTGCCCGGCTGTGCAAACCCCAATTCCAGATGTGTGTGTTACACACACAGTTCCCTGTGCCAGAGTGTGTTTTAGTCCGTGAGTTCGGTTTCGTACAGAGAATTCCTGTGCTCGCTGTGCTCGGTAAATCCTGTTTTCTTCACCGTGCAACCAGTTTTCGCAGTGTTATGTGTGCTAAGTACACTTGTCCTTGTGTGTTTCGTAGGTAATTCAAAACCATGTGCCCTTTTTGCTAGCGTGTGTGCCGGCACGCTCTCTTAAATGTGTTTGTTTTTTACTCCGGGCACCTTTAATTGACCGGCACTTTTCTTTTCTTTGCATATTTTTCTTACCCACCTCTCAATGTAGTTATTTTCAAATGCCTTCGGTGCCAAACCATGAGATTTCAGTCTCCTGGCCACGCACGTTGGGTTTTGTTTTTTGTTGTTCCTCAGAGCTATTTACCAGCCTGCTTTCAGCTGTATTTGTGATGTTATGGGGGATGTCGCTACGTCTTGCACGAGCTAATGTTCTTATGTGACTGAGCGAATTATGTTTATTTTATGAGCGTTTTCTACCTTTTCCGGCTACACCTGTTTTTTGTTTTTGACGCACAGAAGTGGCAACGTTCCTGTATGACAAGCTGATGTCTCTTTCCCTAGCTGACGTGTGGCTTTCTCTAATAATTGTGTGTTTTGTCACTGTCCCTAATATCAATACATTTTAAGATACCTCGCAGATTCTTCAAGCTAAGACAAGCACCCTTTCCAATCCGCGTGTCTTCTAAAATAAAAGTGCGCAGGCTTTCAAGATTTCTTAAAAGATATTTCTAGGGTTTCACAAACATTTGCCTCTTCTCTGCGAGGAGTGATTTCCGTTGCTGTTTTCTCCTCCCTTCAATATGTTAGAGTTTAACAGAGATCTTGGAAAAAACACAAACGCCTATGTAGATTGCGGCGTGTGTTATTTACCATCCCCGTGAGTGTCTGCAGGTTTTTTAAGTTGATTATTACGTATGTGTTTCACACACACGTTCTTCCAGGTTTGAGTACATATATTTTTTTTACCCCCATAAGAACGCTTCATCGCTTTGCTTCCGCACCACAGGCCTCGTTTTCTCACAGTTTTTAACCGCATGCACGCTAGCGGTTATCCCGCTGCGCGCTGCGATTTTAAAAATCCCGCGTTACGTGACAAGGTCAGCTCGTCATCCGCGTAGCGCAGGTAACGCTCATGACGAGCTGACCTTGTCATGAGCGTAGAAGGGGTTAAATATATTTATTTGAAGTGAAACGTGTTCCTGCAAAGGCCTTTTCTGGTTCTTAAGGTTCGTGTTTAATAGAAGTGTATAAAAGGGGCCTCTTTTGCATCTTTATTTGAAGTAATTCCGCCAGTGTGTGGGTGCTAATGCAATAGGTCTCGCATATGCAAACGATGAAGCTATTGGCAATGTAAATGACAATGCCATTTATTTATGATTAAAAAAAAAAAATGTCATGAGCAATGCCAATAGCTCTACCTTTAATAATGCCGAGACCATTGCATTGTAAATGCTTGTTCTCTCTTGTTTCAAGGAGCACCCCAAAACTTTCCATGCACAACAAGACTCACTGACACTTTTGGGGGAAAATGTTGTCAAGATTTTTCAAACGACGCCAAAGGCAAGTCAAAAAATGATTTTTCTATGGATAAATGGTCCTAACTATAACTACCTACTAGCGACCCCCAGTAGGTAATATATAAGGAAGGGTTTCACTTTCTTTATATCTACTTACCTTGCGTTGTGAAGACATGTCTGTTAAAGATGTGTGAGTGGTAAAGACAATGTGTTGTAATGTCATCCAACCAGCTTGAGTCAGAACAAGTTGAAGGTCTTCTGGGACACCTGGGAGTACTTGAGCCACCAAACCCCAAAGAGGTTGGGAAAAGGACCCAACAGGAAACTGGCATTGATGGACCTGAAGGCCAAAGTAGTGGAAGAAAATATACTCTTCCCAAATGTCTTCACTCTTTTGGACTCCATATCAAATGTCGTGAGGGGGAAGGTAGTCAGAAAAGTATTTGGGTTTGTCCAACTAGTAGACGCTTGTACGTTTAAGCTGTCAGGAAGTGGTGCTGAGACAAAAATGCACGATCGCCAAGGCAGGTCTGTGGCGTGTTGCAATTTGGTGATTCTCTGGAGGGGGTAGCGGGGCAAAGCAAAGTTTCCTGGAACCCTGAAAGGGTACCAGTGCCTCGTGAAAAGGTAGGAGGGGCTCAGTAGTGGTATGCCTCAGTCAGAGAACTTCAGTCAGAGATTTGGAATTGACCGCTAAGGTGGAAAGCTGCAGGTCAAGATCTTTGACTGCCCCAAAATGACCATTTCAAAAGTAGCACTCCCTTTAGTGGCAGGAACTTGGTGTATGAGTCAGGATAGGTGTCAAGGTCACTGGTCTCTTGCAGGTCATCATATCAATATCCTCATGGAAGGGTCAGCCAGCTTCATTACCTGTGTCATAATCATTGTAAGAATCTGTAACGACAAGGAATGCAATATGTGGGATTGTTGATGTGGGATATTAAACAGATGTTGTGGTTCAACGGAATCAGGCATGGCCTCCGCTGAGGTCATAGCGGCGCAGACTCTGAGACAGAAAGCACAATGGGCATCTCATCATCCAGGAATGGAGTCTGTGTCGATGCTCTGGGAACTTGTGTGGAGCTCGAGGCACTATAGTTGGCAGGGATGCCCTGGTGTGGGCGTCGGAGGGGCCGACTGGCATTGAGGGCAAACCCACCAGGGGCATCCCAGATGGATTGCATATCGGATTTCTTGAAGCCCACAGGCATGCCTTAAAAAATTGAGAAGGGATCTGTAGAGTCGGAGCATAAACTCACAGAACTCTTGGATCTTCCTTGGTTTTACAGACTGCCAGAGAAACTCAGGCTGTGCCGGGTCAAGTTGTGGGATAGGCTCTGAAGTCAACAGTCCTCGGGAGTGAGACCTAAAGATATAGTGGATGGCCTGATCTCTATGAAGAACAGATTCCCTTTATCTATATGCCCATTGATAAGGTTTAAATTAAACTTACCTACCCCTTGTATACAGAATCATTCACGTACCTTGATGCCCCCATCCAGCACACCAGCTATAAGACATACTTTAGATAAGCTGGAGTCAGTTGACTAGTAGAGGATGGGTCGTCTTTCCATCATCAAGTCCCTCCAATTAAGGAATCTCTAAATTATCTGACAAGAACTTTAACTCCTGATAACACAGTAGATCAAAATGTGTTAATGTAGCAACAGGAGGATAAGGTATATTCTCAAGGTTCCAATACAATGACCGCAGTAGACTCTTCTGTTTTCAGGCGTGGTGAAAATAGATATAGTGAGTCTATTCATTTGGTGTCATGGAATATAGCTGGTTTGAGAGACAAACTGAAAGATCCAGATTGGCAAGAGTATGTCGAGCAGGTTCACTTTTGGTCGTTTCAAGAAACCTGGCCATTAGCACCTCCTTATAAGCCAGGGTACAAAACATTCTTTGTTAAATGCTATCCCCTCCTCTAGTGGTAGACGATCAGGGGAACTTGCCCTTTGTGCTAAAATGTCACTCAATGTTTGTATTGATATTCTGAGAATTTATTTTCCTGACATTTTAGGATTAAGAGTAGGCACGCTAAATGGCCTTCAGTTATACCTCCCCAACATCTATCTTCAACCAAGGAAGAGCAATACAGAGTCCCTATTAATAGAGTCAATAGATACCTGTTTTACTCCTTAAGCCCAAGGAGCATGGTAATTTCCAGAGGGGACTTCAATAGAATCTGAACTTGGTCACAAAGGAGGAGTATATGATTTGGGGGTAATCCTTGTCTTGATAACGGTACCTCAGTCCCATGCACTGTGTCTTCTATGCAATGTCCCATTTCACAATTGAACATGGGTTGTGGGCCTGCTATGGCAAGTCCAAGTCTAATAATACTAGTTCTTTTAAATTCCAAAGAGGTAACTCCTACTCAAAGTACTTATTAGTGTTGGCCTTTGGACCAGAATGTTGGACTGTAAGGTAGATTCAAGAGAAGACCGCAATCATTTCCGCCCGCATTTAGTGATGTCAGGATTTCTTGTTGAGATGCCGCCTCAATCTACAGATCCACTATCCATTTTACCACATATTGGGAACAATTGTAGATCGATTTAGTGGCCATTAATCTCAGTAAATCTTGACACTATGAGTAAGATCTACAATGTCTTTTCAAATACAGTAGTGCCATTTGTTGATTGCCCGCCCTTAGATGTACCCATTGTTGATATACATCATTCCTTGGTGGAGTACCTGAGACCATATTTGACAAACACATCTTCCTTAGCTGTAGAATGAGGAACCAGCAAGGAATCCTTGCACAATCCTTGGTATATGAAGGATTGCTGAGTAGCAAAAAGATATTAATTGAGGCCATAAAGTCCAAATGCATTCTCTCTTTCCAAGAGTCAAGAGCCAATTACATGAAAACAGTAACCCTTGCAAAAAAGGAGATAGGATGTTGCTCCTAGGAGTGAACTGATCAGTTCCGTGCATCTACAACCAGGGATACTACAACTTACTGGAACATAGCTCATGGTAATAAGGCTCAACAAACACAAACTGATCAATTCTTAATGTGATCACTGAAACGTGAGTTCAACACTTCTTGAACTTGTAGTCTCAGGGCAAAGAACTTGAAGATTCACTGTCCTTGTCCTTACCAAAACCATTGCCAGATCCATATATCAGTGGGACTTATAAGCCTTACTTTACCTTAGATGAGACAATGTTGACTATTGGCACTATAAGTGTTGGAAATGCCCCGTGCCCAGATAAGATTCCTGGTGATTTATTGAGACACGCCAAATTTGTTTAGGCACCTTATGTTAATCCAAGCAACTTGGTTGCATTAGGTGCTCTGGTTCCCGAAACATGGAAAGGGGCAGAAGTTGTACTGATCTATAAAACTGGAAGTCGGCACGATCCAGCCAACTACAGACACATAAGCCTCTTAGACACCTTACAAAAGATTTACACCAGACAGATCTTGAACAGAATGACTGTACGGAGAGTTGTGTGCTAGCTCCCACCCTCTTCTGCTTGCTTGCTTGCTTTGCATCATAGTTCTTCTACATCAGTGTAACCATGACTCCCCCAAGCTTAATGGGATTCCAGTTTCTGCATTACTTTTTGCAGATAACACAATTTTGTTGTCATAGACCCCAAGGGGCTTACAGAGATTGCTTGTTCATTTTTAAGATTACTGTGACACCAAGTGTCTAGAAATCACTCCCAGTAAGACCAAATATATGGTAATCAGACCTCACAAGACATTCAGAGGGAACCTATGGCTGCATGAGAAGACACAAGCGTGGGTATCAAAGTTTCAGTACTTGGGTGTCTTGTTTGATTCACAAGCTTTTATTTGTCCCCCCACATAGACAACAGTAAAGCTGTGTTAGCCCATGGCTCCATGGCAGTACTGAGGAAACACCATGATACAACAACTAGAGCAATTTCTCTGGCCATTGAAGTATATAAGTATAAGGCCCAAGCAGCAGTATTATATGGAGCAGAATTATGTGAGGCTGACTATGTCAATAAACTCACTCTGGGAGAGAATGCATTCATAGGATTGCTGCTGTGTCCCCTCTGTTGCACCCCTCTTGTCCCATTGTTTCAAGACATTAATCTCAAAAGAATAGGGCATTTAGTGGCCTTAAGATCCCCTGCTCTTTTGGGTGAGAATATGGACTACACAGGAACGTGTAGGGAGCGACCAAGAGAACTATTGGGCCTTGACGAGCCCATTCGTTCCCTTGGTTACATTTATCAAATTAGGCCTGGAATGACCCTCAATCCCTGATTGCTCACTCTAAAAATCACCTAAATTTGGTCTATTGGGAACACGTGCGTGATGCAAAACATCAAAGCTC
This sequence comes from Lissotriton helveticus, assembly GCF_964261635.1. NCBI lineage: Eukaryota > Metazoa > Chordata > Amphibia > Caudata > Salamandridae > Lissotriton > Lissotriton helveticus. Next base: position 246,797,628 of record NC_136062.1, on the reverse strand, counting down.
TAGTTTGGGATGGTTGACTGTTCAGTTTTTGTTTATTAAGCCTATCCGATATTTTGAACCTTATTTGTTGTGCAGCCTCAATTAGCTAAAATACTATATAGGAAATTTTGTTTCGACATCCTCCAAATTATATCACATATATCGAGATATACTTCTGATAGACAAGGTTCTAGTGATCGTAACTCCACCTTATGCACTTTGCAAGCAGGGAAAACATTGCGCACATCTTATTTTTCTGTACTGTACATATTACCTGTAGAAGGGAATAGATGCACCCGATATGTTGTAACGTGGGCTTTAGGGAGTACCTAGATGCATTAGGATTCTGAAAACCGACTCATCCCCACATATAGTATACAAGATAAGCAGCTACTTTAAAAAAAACATTTTTATTAACATTTTCATGAATACATCCAGCGAGGCAAACATATTAGGGGTCTTATTTACAAGCCGCGTGCGCCACCCATACGTCACTTTTCCCATGTTATAAATTACGCAAAAGTGGCGCAAGGGGCTTGTAAATAAGCCCTTATATTCATAAGAATTGACATCCGCGGCAAGATTAGGGCTGCAGGAGCTAGCATTTAGAGACATACATTATGGGTTTGCAGACGAAAACGAGCTCTTCGCATGGTCCATAGTTTGCTTGATACAGTTCAGTATCTGCCTCACAATGCTCAAGGCTGAAAGTCAACAAAGCCCAACCAGAAAGAGGGGGGCACTTAACAAGAACTAGGGGAAGAAGGGGCGGGGGGAGTAAAAAAAGAGGACAAGAAGACGGAGGGGCGAGACCAGCCTACGCGAGTGTAACTAGGGGATGAGGAGGCGTACTCGGTAGGGTGACCAGGCGTCCCTGTTTTGCCAGGACGGTCCCTGTTTTTAACTAGCTGTCCCAGCAAATTTCAAGAAATTTAACTCATGTCCCCGTTTTTAGAGAGGGTCAACTGAAAACGGTGGGAGGTGTTTTTTATGTTTTACAAAGCAGGGATAGTTAGCAGTTGTTTCAAGAAAGCAATTTAAGCAACAGGCAAGCTACTAGGCTTAAAAATTGCATTTTATGTATGTTCTTACTGCCTGTTCTGTAATTCTGTGCTGAGGAGCGCTCTCATCCTTTGAAGTAAAACTGTAGTCCTTCTTCTATTTTTGTGAAATGTCCCGGTTTTTGGCTTTAAAATTCTGGTCACCCTAGTACTCGGGCATATCAGTAGACAGGCTAAGAATGCTCTCCTACGAAGCTTCTCCAGCGAGATGCTGTTGCGATGGGTCCGGATCAGTCGCGTGTGACTGCAGCAATGCCAGCAATGGTTCCCGTATGTTTCTAGGCCGGTGTGGGCTGGTACACGCTCCCAATATGCAGACGGCTGTTCCTGACAGAACACGACATCCCTGAGCCACTCCTCCCTAAGCGGGAGCGACTCCTCCCCCAGTACATCGCAATGCGCCTCTTTGCAAGCAGCAGTAGCAGGCCGCCAGGGCTGTAAGTGGGCCGGGTCTCCAGGGGTCTGAGCACCGGCAGTTTTTTTATGGGGGCCTCGAAACGGGTCTCTATCGGGCTCTGTTTTGAACCCTGGCACAGGTGGTTTGTGTTTTTTCCCCGGACTGCAGTTTGCTGTCACTGTAGTCTGGAAAAAAGTGTGAGGGCGCAAAACAGCCAGATAGAAACCCGTTTCGAGACAGCAAGCACATGGATGTGCGCTGCCCTCACTTCTCAGTAGCGGAGAAGTTACGGCATTGGCATGACGTCATGCCAGGTGAGCGCTGTGGGGGAAGGGAACACCTTTAAAGAGTCATTTTCTTTATGGATTTCCCTTCTCTTTTTGTAACGCAAAAGCAGAAACATTGTGGTAGGGTCACCAGGGCTTTAACTGCAAGCTTTTTCAATATTATATGTAACAAGCCATAGTTGCAACTTATTTATCTTATGCAACTAATAACCATTGACAAAGCCAATAGTACTTACTTGTAAGTATGATGTTACTTCTTGTATCACATATCTGGATGCAATGACAGAAACAGCAAAATACAATTCGTGCGGCACACTATGCTAAACACAGATATTTTCCATAAGTGTTTTAGAGCCACGCCCCTAATTACACTGGCCACGCCCCTTTGAGAGACCCCCCAGTTTTTTCATCCCACTTAAAGCCCTGCAGGCCGCCAATGTCCTACAGTGCACCGGCAATTCTTTTCCATATCCCAGCAAGGCGATCAGGCAGAGTGGTCCAGGCACGATGAAGGAAGTAGCGTCAGGCAATCTACAAGGCTCGCAGCGTGCTTCAGCACCCAGTCAGGTTTTGCAGAGCCAATCAGGTGCTCTATACAATCTTTGAAGGAATTTAAAGTGGTCTGGATGAGGCGCAGCCGATAGTTAGGGGACAGGGCTCGTGTCTGCATGCAGCAGAAAGTCCATTGCTCTGGTGTGATCACTATGTCAAGTGAGGCTTCCCATATGGGACCTATGGGTGCTCTGCGCTGCATGTTAGAGTATAAATGTAAATGTAATGTAATGTGTATACTTGTAAAGCGCACTGTTGCCAGCCGGCGTCCTGGCGCTGTATACCGCTGGGGAACCCGTCCTGGCTTTCCCTGTGGGATGGTCCCTGCTGGGAATCCCCAAGGTGGAGCCAGGCATCCCCGGCGTTGATGGGGCCGTTGTGGAGATTAGGCAAGCTAATGCCCAGAGTTGCAGAGTGCGACCCCTGGTTAGAGTAGGCACCGAAGCGAGAATTATCGAGTCCGCTGACCCTGGTCCACGACCCTGCCGCGTCAGGAATCGAACCCTGGTCCCGGGCCGACTTCTGCTTTGGGTCTGCCGCCTCTAACCAGTGAGCCACACCACTCCACAGTATAGCTGTGTAACCAGTTTGCAAAGTGAAGGAGTTTTCAAGAAGTGTTCAAGTACATGGAACGTAGGTGGTGCTGCTGGGAAAGAAGCTATGCAGTCGCATATTGCCGCACATAATTAAAAGTAAGTCATTTTTTTCTAGGGCTGTCAATTCCACTCCCTCCCGCACCTGGAAAAGCGTCACCCATCGTGGTGATTCGAGGCCTCCTCTGTCGCTCGCAATGGTCCGCCTCCGATAGAGAAAGCAAAGCAGGGTGTTCGGGCAGAGGGATCGAGGGGACAAACAGCACTTCCAGGCCCCCTCTATGCATGCCATGCCCATACCGTACATTCCACAGTGTCGATCTCCAAGCGCGGCCGGGCTTGTGTCCTATATAGGACCGCGTGGAACGGGTGCGGTGTTGCCTGAGCCCGCTCAGGGGCTGCATGTGCCATGAACTGCGTCGGGAACACCCAATAGAAGCTGAACTACACCTGGGCGCAGTAGTAATAGATATCAAAGTCAGGAGCGGCCAACCCACCCTGATTGAGAGGGAGCATTGGGGTTTTCCAGGAGATCCGGGGCTGTCTCCCAGCCCACACCAGTGAGATCATGCCAGAACGCAATCTGCGTCTGAACACAGCGTTGAGTGGAAGGGGGAGATTTTTGCGATGGCTACACGTCCTGTTAGTGACAATGGGAGTATGACCCAGCCAGCAACATGGGCCTCAAGCAGTCCATATGTCATCCATAGTTGGATCTCCACAGTTCCTCAATGTTGCGACTCACCCAGATAATGAATCGGCCCTACGACCCACTGCAGCAGAAATTCTGCCTGAAAGTGCTTTGTCGCGTCCATTAGCGGGAAAATCACAGACTTGGTCCAATTTATAAGGATACCAGAGTGTCCATCAAATCTGAGAAACTCCCTGATCAGGAGGGCCAAGTTCTCTTCTGGACTTTTGATGTACAGTGTGACATCGTCCACATACAGTGAGGCAAGTAACACACATGGGGTGAATATCCGTCCACGATGGGCATGGTGATGTCTCGGCCGCGCTGCCAGCGGCTACATAGCTATAGCAAATAATTGGGGTGACAGTGGATACCCCTGGGGCGTGCCCCAAGAAACCGGGAATGAGGAGGACACTACCCCATTCACCCGTATTCAAGAGGAGGGGAAGGAGTATAGCAAGGAGATACAGCATAAGCAGACACTTAATCGCAGTTGGGTTTGGGCAGAGGAAGAGGGGTCAAAAATGTTAAATATTTCTCTTCTGAGGGAAATATAAACGGGATTTTTCTTATATCCCTTTAGAGTATTTTGTATAGCTTCATATATTTTTTTTAACTGATATTGCTTTTATTTTTATATGTCTTATTATTATTGGAGGACTCGCTTTTAAAATATTTATATCTGGCTAGCACTTTATCACTTGCTTATCCCCTTTCCCTGAGACTTACAGTGGGGAAATCTCTCAGTGCGTTAAATTGTGCAAGGCTGGATTAGAATCAGAACGAATATGACAACGTTAATAGCACCTTTGGACTAAGAAAAGATAAGGATTATGATTTCCAGCTCTGATGAAGCATATTGATTTTGATTAGGAACGCTATAAAGTTGTTACTCGCACTTTATGTTTGATAATGGATTCCATGTAAATGTGTTATAGGAGATTGTATAAGCAACTCTGATGGGTTCTTGTAATTGGTATCATATGTGCATGCAATGTAAGTTTTATGTTACGTATGTATGTGTACGTTTATGGTATTAACCGAAATAAAGTTATGCTGCTACTCTCTAACCCAAAATACATAATTGTGTCCAATTATGCACACACAAAGCATCTTCTATGAACACAACTGGATACCTTGAGAAATCATTCAGTGAAAGCAATAAAGTGAAAGTTGTATGTACTAGCTTATAACAGAGGCCAATTACTATGTATGTAACATAATATAGTTATGAAAGAAACAGGCTGATTGTTCAATATCATATTGGGCTGGTAATATAGCCCAAAGAGTAATAGAAAAGACCATTACTTCCTAAAAATACTGGACTGTAAACTTTCAACATACTACAGCTACAGAGTAGATAAAGCTATTCCAGTAGAATTGAAGGTCATATGATAATGTAATCCAATAGACTATACTATTACAAATGTAGGAAGGAGAGTAATTATTTGGAATGCACCTCGTGGTTTATTAAAAAATAAAGTCAAACTGGAACTAACTGTAGTCACATGACACAAATTCCCAATAATATGGTTTGTTTTCAATAACATTTGGATGTAACAGAAATACCTATCGCATTGTTTTTATCAGTAGGCTACCAACATTATTCAATACTACTAGCATTACTTGTGTTGGTGAATTATAACTACAGCTCAAATGAAGATTGGGGATACATTTATTTGTTTCAAAATGTTCCATTATTAGGAAGATAATGGCAGTGTTTATTTCCATCAAAGTTAAATAACAATAAAGTGGCATACTATTTAGTATAAAATAGATGTTACATCTACAGTTAATGTTTTATTTAAAGTTTAATGTAATTCTTACTACTGGTACTATTCCATTTGTTTCTCTTTTTTTAATATAGTATTGCTTGTTTGCAAAGTAGAAGGCAAGTTTGCTCTAACCTGCTTCTACATTCAAATAATGAATAGAAACATGTTTCTATGTGTAAACAACATACGTACAACACCAAACATGCGAAGTTCTCTTTTTGTACAGCACTACCAGGAGGAAGACTATTAGAAATATTATCTGTAAACAGTTTAAAAATAGAGTACTTGGAAATTTACTATGAAACAATCCTTCTTCCAAAACCGAAAAACGTACTGGTAAACTTTAACATAAGCAATATGTGTCTCTTAATTGTGGGGGAAGCTGTCACAGTGAAAAGAAAATTATTTATTTTAACAATGAATCGCATGAAAACAATCACACTTTTAATTTTAACTTTTAAATTATATGTTAGGAAAAAAAGTTTGAATAATTAGAATTTGTCAAACATGTTTGAAGACTGGTAAGACACAGGTCCAGGAGTGAACCATACTTTCATGATGAAGGTTACTATGCATATACTAAATGGGTCCTATCTGTAAACAATGAAGGATGTTTCTATGAAGTTATGCATGTATGTGTTGTTGGCTTAGAGAAAAAAAGTGACCAATGTCATGGATCACTCACAGCAGGATTATCTGGAAAAAAGAAACATAAATCTTTGTTACCAATGGAATTGCATCTCAATAAGCAAAACTGAGACAAAATATATAGAAATACTTCTAAAGTTTATTCGTATTAACATAAAAGAAATTGCAAGGTAAAATTAAACTTTTGCAAACATTAGACAATGGCCATTTAACAATATTACCCAATTGCAAGGCCATCGTTTAGTCTGCCTTACAAAAGATACGTGTAATTCCACCTTGCATTACATTAATTTCCTTTCAATTTATCAGTCCACTATACGAAAGTGTGTAAGAACTTTATACTTTGAATGCAATTGGAGCTAATTAATGATGTTTGACTACAGTCTAATCCCGAAAAGGTCCTATCAATTGCAAAGTAAATAGAATCAAAAAACGTTGTTGGTGAGTTTGAAGAAGACACATATCTTATATTCAGAAACTACAATGGATGATAGAATTATGGATGTGAAACAGTATAATCTGGTTATTTGCTACTCCATGAAACCATTGCTGAAATTCCAAATAAAGTATGCATTTACTATAGATGCACACATTATGGAAAACACTTAAAAAATATAGGTTTACTGGAAAAAATGGAAAAAAAGACGATAGAGTAGGTTGGAGAAAACTTGCTATGTATCTTATTTTGGAAAACAGATATGATGTTTGTTGCAATCAAATTGTTTGTTATTATTGTCTTTAAGCCTTAACATGCAATTTGGAATAATTTTGAAGTTTACCCTATAACTGCAGGATTACAATATTTGAATTTATCTGAAACTATCTTAATTCAAACTTGACATCCTTTTTAAACTATTATGAGAATGCAACCTAAATTAGGAACACTTCCAGCTCAAGAATTAGTCCTTGCGCACAAAGGAAAGTTTGTTTTCTATCACATTAAAAAATATATAGTGACTGAGAAGTGTTCACCGTAAATTAGAAGAACCTTAAGTTGAATTAGTTTATGACGTTCCAACAAAGATTTTAAAAATGGCAAAAATTAATAAACATTTCAAAAGTACAAGATGCTATTTTATACTTATATAACATACACTACCGGAATTTTAAAATTAAGGACTTCATAACCACGAATGACAGACTACTTGCAGACGAAACTAATCTAGGCCAGTTTCATAAACTTTCTCAGGAACACTCTAAATGCTGCTAACTGCCGCTAAATTTCAGGAGGACCAGATCGCCAACTCTGCTTGGGTGGAGGCTAATTGACTCCAACTGAACTCCACTAAATCTGAGATCCTCCTAATAGGTAGCGAGTCCACTGTTTACTCTAAGCCGCGCACCTGGGCACGCGCGCACCTATGCCTCCCGTAGCGCGCATTTAAAAATGTAGAGAGCGCACAGACATCTGTGGACCTTCGCGCCGCGACTCTCATCCCCGGGGCAGCAATTGTTGGCCTCCGAAGCTTGGTGCTCCCCCTCTGTCAAAATCCGTGGCAAAAAAAAAAGACATTTGGGCCGACAGCGTCCTTACCTTTGAAGATAATGCCAAGTCTGTCGCAGGTACCTGTTTTGGCTTGCTGCGTGGCCTCAACCCCATATTGTTGGTTCGCCCCCCCCGGACCCCACTCGCTAACTGATTGTTCAAGCCACTGTTCTAGCCAGGCTGGACTATTGCAATGGTCTGCTCATAGGGCTGTGACCAAAAGGAAGCAGCGCACCCTGAACGCTGCAGCCTGCACGCTGTTTACCCACTGCTTGGTCTCCGGCCTTCTGCGTCCCCTTCACTGGCAGCCTACAGAGCCGAGAATCCATGTTAAAGTGCTTTGCTTTGCTCACAAAATTCTTGAAGGCTCAGGCCCAGGGATTTTGAGTGATCTATGCCATCCCTACATTCCGACATGTGCTCTATGCTCGGCCGACCTCCACCTGGCATGAGTCCCTCGGTTTCACAGAACCAGAGCAGGTGGACGTTCATTAAAGGTCCTTGCTCCGACCCTCTGGAAGTCTTTGCCTCTTTTCATCAGAAGCATGCCCATCCTTCTAGCCTTCAGAAAGGGCAGTGAAGACCTGGCTCTTTCGCTGATTGGTAGCTTCCTTTCCCTTCCTCTCTTCCTGGCAGTCAGCACTAGAACGTCACTTTGCCAGGATAGCCATGCGCTTTACAAATCATATAACATAACATAGCATAACATAACATAACACAGCACTCAGAAGAAATATACAAGCACTATAGTATGCATCTACTACATTCAAAAGATTTAATGGGTGATGCCTTTGAAGTTTATCAAATGAGAGAGGCTACAGGATATCCTGCTAGTGTTTGGGAATAAACTTTAGAGGCTCAATCTTATCCAGTTTTATTTCCAGCAGGAAAAAGAGGGCGATATGATGATTGTCCTATTCAAATTTCTGTATCAGAATATCGTTCTACAAGACTTTATTCTGAAGACTCATGTTTCAGGCAAAACATACCTTATAATTTCACTTTACAGTATGAAATTGAATTATCTGTTACCTCTTATGCTGCTCTGCATGTCATGTGAAGTGGAACAGGATAAAATAACATAACTGCTAAACATTTCCTAAATAAAGTGGAAAATGATGACGAAAGCCTGGAATATAACTTCATTAATCTCCCTGCTACCATTCGCAGCTAAAGTCATCGAAAAGTCTGTCAAAACCCAGCTAGTGAACTTCATCGAAGCCAACAATGTCCAAGACACCTCCCAATCTGGATTCCGCAGCAACCACAGCACCAAGCTCGCCCTCCTCGCAGCAACCAATGACATCCGCTCCCTTCTTGGCTAGGACCATACGGCAGCTCTCATCCTCCTGGACCACTCAGGGACCTTCGACACCGTCTCTCATCACACATTAGCCACCAGACTACACAACACCGGCATCTGCGGAAAGGCCCTTGACTGGATATGCTTATTTCTCACAGGCAGAACTCATCGAGTCAGACTCCCTCCCTTCCTCTCAGAACCAACAGAGACCAGATGTGGAGTGCCCCCGGGATCCTCCCTCAGCCCCCCTCTTCAACAGCGACATGGCCCCCCTCAGAATCATCGTCAGATACCACGGGCTCAACATCATCTCCTACGCTGACAACACCTAGCTCATCCTCTCCCTCACAAAAGAACCCAACATTACCAGGCACAACTCCAAGAAGGGATGATAGCCGTCGCCACCTGGATGAAGAAGAGCTGCCTGAATCTCAACTCCAAGAAAACAGAGGTCCTCATCCTGGGCTCCACCTCATCCGCCTGGGACGACACCAGTGGCTCCCCACCCCGATGGATCACGCACGAAACCTCGGCATCATACTAGACTAATTGCTCATAATGAACTGCCAGATCAACGCCGTATCCACGGCCTGCTTAAACACCCTCTGCCTACTTCAAAAAATGTTCAGATCGATCCCACCCGAATCCAGAAAAACGGTCACGCGCACCCTCATCAGTAGCAGACTGGAATATGGCAATGCTCTCTATGCCGGAATCAACAAGAAACTACTTTGCAAGCTCCAGACAGTCCAGAACGCCGCAGTCAGATGGATCCTAGACATCCCCGACACCACCACATCACCCAACACCTCCGTGATCTCCACTGACTCCCCATCGAAAGAAGAATAACCTTCAAGCTCCTAATTCACGCTTACAAGGCCCTCCACAACATCGGACCAGCATAACTAAACGACCGCCTTTCCATCCACGCACCCAAGAGATACCTCCAATCAGCTGACATCTCTTTGGCCACCATCTCACGTATCTACAAGACCAGAACTGGAGGAAAGTCCTTTTCCTACTTCGCAGTCAAGGCCTGGAACGTCCCCCCCTCCACTCCGGCAAACCTCCACACTACCCCAGGTTAGGAAGGGCCTCAAGGCCTGGCTCTTTGGATGTTCCCAGCACTCAATGGACCTGCCCCCCACCACCTAGCGCCTAAAGACCCTCGCGGGTGAGTAGTTCTGCTTTACAATCCCCTGAATAATTGATTGATTGAATACATATCATAGCATATCAACACAGTACACATGAATATTGGTTCATAAAACATGGAGAACTAAATTGAATGTTGAGAAATTTGAGCCCACCAACGTGCCTTTTCATTGAGCTGTATGGATGGAATACCTATGGGTTGATTTATACACTTTTCTACTTGAGCCTAACAAGAATTTGCCAGATGTGGCTGTCAAAACACCAGAGGAAGTAGGTTCTTCAGATCCAGCAAATGTTTACAGATTTTTTAATCAAAAATTCCAAACAATGCTAAAGTTCCTAACAAACAAAAAAAATCCCTAGGAGAGGTTGTTGATTTCTTTTGGAGAAAAGAGTACCAAGTGAGAGTTGCACCTCATATTCATATGCTCTTGTGGATATAAAATGCACCAAAATTTAAAAAAAAGGAAGAGTGAATAATCTTATGCCTTCTTTTAGTAATGTTGTTAAAGGAAAGTCCCAAAAAACACATACAATTTAAAAAGAGGGTATGCATCACAGATGATCAATGACTACAACCCTTTAATACTGCATATGTGGAATGGTAATATTGATATCCAATTTGTTGCTGATAATTCAACTACTGCCCTTTATGTGACTTCATATATTACTAAAGCAGAGAAAACTGACGTAGGCAATAAGGGAAGAAATTTCTGCTGAGCGATCTTTAACAAAAAGGCAGTATCTATTTAGCCTTCAAATGCTATCTCACAGAGAGGTTAGCAGTTATGAGGCGTGTGGCCGTTTAAGCTCTTCCAGTTTGTATGTTAAATGTCACGCTTTTACATGGCAAAGTTTAGGATTAGCATCCTCATGAAGAATAGTTTTAAAGAGTTTGCCAGAAATTGACTATCTTGCTCACTTTGATCCTGAAAAAAAGGACATTATGAAAACTAATTTAATAGACACATACTATCCTAATAGAAGCCTTTAATTGGAAACATTATCACTATATGAAGTAGCTCAATTTTATACTTACAGAAATAATGTTCTTGAGGATGTTCATAGTGGGAAAATGCATGTACAGGGAACAGACAGTTAAATAATACATTATTCCAAACCTACATTAATTAATCACTGTAAATTTACATATGATAATCCTTCAAACAAAGAATTTTATTTTTAGCACTCCTACAGCTCTTTAAACCAAGGTAAAAAGAGGAAGATTTGATAGGAACATTTACATCTTATGAGGAAGCGTTTTATGACTTCAAACCCAATGTTACAATACGAGGGTTCAAGATTTATGTTGATATGGCCGACCAAGAAATTTTAGATTTAAAAAATCCAGTAGAGTATCCTTCTCAAGAAGATGCTGTAGAAGAAGAATAAAACTCACTCCTATAGTACTTGTACAGAGTATTAGCCCTGAGTAGTATGGTGAAGAGCAACATTGGAGAGTATACATAATACAGTAAGGAGAGTGGGATCACCTATCAAAGGAGATACTGTACATCATATACCTGAATCATTGTTGGATCACATCTAATACTCTGCAAAACTGATCTTATCGTCCATCATGATTTCTTTATATGCCGGCCATCTTCTCATAAGTTATTTATGAGCTTTTCATTATCCACACTAGGTATGTAATCATTATACCATCAGATATCTGGTGTTCATGTGTTGCCTTGTGATCACTAATAAGTCTGTTGTTCTTTCTAGCAACATATTCTTGACTATGGGACCATTTTTCCCATTTGCCTCGATAGCTGTGTTCCTCTTTTGAGACAAGATGTAAGGCTTTTATGAATACCTGCATGGATATGTATATTTAATTCATATGTTGGGCTTATACTTGGGTATCTACCCCTCATCACTTTCATTTCTTGGTTTCCTTTTCACACCTATACACATTCTCGGGTGAGTTTTGTCAATGTGTATCACGGTCATACTCCGATCTATATCACTGTCACACATAGTATGTTGGTCACATTCAGTCTTGGTGTTGGAATCCGATGGTTCTCTTTGGATTCTTTTGGTTTCTAAGTACATACGTTCTATTCAATGAGAGTTTAGTTGTTTTCCTTGATTATTGAGCTATATATTTCCTATTCATCTACAAGTGGTAACTCTCCACAGCTACCTTCCCTTTTTCCTTTCTGTAATGTTATTGGTCTTTGCACCCTGAAGAAGGTGGTTGACTGCATTTAGTTTCGCACCGAAATGCGCGTCAGCTCTAACAGAGTGGGGACCGAAAGGCTACCCACATTTAAAGAAAACACAAGGGACACCAAGAACATTCCTAAATCCAAAGAGTTTTCATTTTTGTGGAAAGGTTTCAATTCTGCAAATCCTACAGCAGAATATATTGACTGCATGTCAAAAGACAGTACATAATCTCTAGTACAATAATGAAAATGGGTACACTTTTTTCTTGGTGTTATCAATTGTCTATAATTTGAGTATTGTGGTGTGTTTATCTTCTTGTAGTAAACACAAGGAGATGATGGACGGAGCGCTAAAACTTTTCAGACACTCACCCCCAGTCACAGACCTGGGTTGAATCCATCATCGTTCTTTAGCTCACTTTGCCGCCCCAGTTCGGACACAGCTATATGCAAATCAGTCTTGACCCTGTGCCTCATGGGAATAGTTCTGCCCGAACTGTCAAGCTATGTCTTCCCTGGACCGGAAACAAGCATCCTAGGACCGGTTTCGGGCTAACAGCCCTCATCAGCCAGGCTAGCTTGAATCCAGTGGCAAAGTTTCGGTTGGTCCTGAGCAGGTCTGCCAACGCGCCCAGAATCCCGCGGCCGCCAGCTAGGTGTCTAGTCTGGGTTACTTGAGCTGAACTATCGCCTCTGGTTACATTGATTTGCAAATGAAAGCTGAGGGCTGACGATTTAGTGTCCTGGGGACAGGGAGGGATGTACAACACCTAATATACAAAAACTTCATGTTACAGTACCCCACAATAAACAGCGCCCTCTTTACAGATTTATTATGGACAGTATAAAGCGATACACTTAATTTAGGACAAGGTGATGAAGTTTACTATTTAGGACACTGAGTTTCGGTTGGTAGGGGAGTCAGGTGAGCGAGGGTGGTGGGGTTCATTGCTCGAAACATGAGCTCTGTTGTGAGCTGTAAAGTAAGTGTGGTAAGGGGGGGGGGTCAACATTCTGACCAATCTTTGCTGCCGCCACAAGGGGTCTTAAAGCATGAGACAGGCAGGCATAGCCTTTCTGCCATCGGTATATTGCATGCTGGGACTGGTAGTTTCACTCTTGCCATACTTCCTTTATCTACAAGTCAGAATCGTTGTTGTTTTGAGTAGGAGATGCGCAAAATAATAGCTTCCAAGATTCCCATCATAGTTTCCAAGTCCTCCTTGCCCACGTGCTTGTTCAATTCCGAGTTTTGTCTTAGAATTCTGGGACCTGTAGTAGTCTTGGTTTTACACAGGGTTCCATAAGACTACAACCCCCAAAGTTCTGAGAAAAACTGGGACTGGCCTATCTAGTCACGCTTAGTCTTGTGAAACTTGACTGTATGCCCCTTATAAAAATGTTCAGCTCTAGGGGCACGGTGGCAGCACGGCGCCGCTGACTATAAAGCCAAGACAGGGTAAAGGCGTGGCATGCCAAGAGCCAGCTCTGGATTAGGGGAGGGAGCCGTTACACTGGAGAGTGATATGTGTTGTTAGTTGTGACGAGGAAGCAAATACATCTTTGAACAAATGGAAATGTAGACAGTTTGGGTCTACTTCCGGTGCGTGGCTGAAAAAGAATCTCTGGCTTGTTATCTTTAGCCGGTTTATTGTCTGTCACGCCAGCCTTAGAAAAATGGCTATCGGAAACCATTGCCACATGCCTGTAAACCAGCAACCCATTGAAGTTGGCAACACGTTCGATTATGCACGATGCGATTTCAGTGTTTAAAAGTAATTGTAGCAACGGCCACTGTGTAACGGTTACTATTAGCACACGTCGCGCCACTTTATGCACGTTCAAAATTCCTCTTTTTTTTATCAGTCCAACTTTTAGGTTTGCTGTCTTGTCTTATGATCATCTGTATTTTTTTTTTAAATAGGATCTCGAATGCTAGTGTGTTGCTTTATTTTAAGTCGTATGGGATTGTAAACCCGAAATAAACTTTATTGGCTGATAGTACGAGGCGTGCTCAGGCTCGTCGTTGAAAATCAATAAGCAAAACGATATTTTTAGGAAGCAGAAAGAAGGCGGCTGCATTAAATAAAACACGACACTTTTTTTTTTTTTTTTACCAGCTCCGCGACTGTTTGTTTCTCCTGAGACAGGTGAGATGTGGCGGCTGGGGCAACCTTGGATGGGGGGAGAGGAGGGGTGGTCTCCGCCAATCAGGGAGTGCCTGGTCTGCTTCTGCCGGTCGGATCCCCTGTGCAGCTCTGTGCCCGCTCACTGTCCCGCAGGCGGCTCCCGGGTCTTAGCCCCTGCTCGTCTCACCCCCTCCGCACACGGCAGGTGTCTTTGCAGCTCCTGGGGGCGATATGAGTCTCTTGGGGTTCATTCCCCTTCTCCTGGCCGCCGTCCCCCTCCCACGCCTCTGCCAGTCTGAGACCCTCGCTGCTCATCGCAGGTTTGAGTACAAGTTCAGCTTCAAGGGGCCACACCTGAGCCTGCCCAACGGGGACGTGCCCTTCTGGGACCACTATGGAGGTAAGAGACCCGTTTGGCAGGGCTAGCGGGGGATAAGCAGGGCATGCGTGTGCCCTGGTTCTCAGGGGTCTTTAATCACTTTGTTGGTCCTCTCTCCTGGGGCACTAATTTCAAATATCAGACTTCTTCAATGACGTAAATCTCACATTTGAGTGTCAGTTCAGGCCATTATGTTAACTTGATAGTTTATCTCTGGGGCATTAATGTCAGTTGACTGACTCCCTTGTGCTATTGTTAAGTGACTCTCCCACGTCACACTCTCGCTCAGGGCCATTTTCCAGCAAGACCCTAATTCTGGGCCATTAATTGCATGGGCAGCGCATTCGGGGCCCTCCCTGTGCCCACAAGTCAGCCCCTCTCGCAGGGGCAGTGGTGCCCGTCGGTATCGTGAAACAGGCATGGGCGTGGCGCCCAGTTAAGCAGGGAGCCAGCTAAGAGGCCAGAAACTGCCCTTGTGGGCTGGAGTCGCTGATTTCATTTTTCGCCCAGGGCTTTAAGAGGACCGGGTCCTCTCCGGCACGGTAGTAATTAATATAGGACCTCAAAACGGGTCCCTTTCAGGCCCTATTTTCATATCATTAACCTTACCGAAATTTACACTGATACTTTCTGAAAAAATAATATAATAAAACGTTAAAGTAACCCATGTCAGTGATGACGTTTCTGTATATATTTCACATGTTCAACCCCATTAGGAAGGCAAGTTAAGTAAACCATTTCCAGCATGTTGCCTCTCTGTAATTTTAGTGTGTCATCATATTACACTTGTTTAGTGCATGCTTTGAACTAGGCCGCCTTCAGGTGTTCCCTCCAGGCCACGATTGCTCTGGAGTGAGGCCGAAGGCGGTGTCAGGATCTTTCTCACTGTGCCTCTCAGTGGGTCAAAAATGTTTTACAGAGTTCAGGGTCTTCCAATCCTTGGCCTCTCTGCTGACCAAACAGAGCAGTGGTAGGGTATTTCGGTTGCAGTGTTATTCTGTGCAAAAGTGTGTGAAGGAGGTACATAGATGTCAAAATATTGACAAGAAAAATTTAGGGGCGTCTCTGCCGCTAAGGCAGAGGAGCATCGCCGTACTGCTCCCTGAGCAGTTAAAAAAGGAAAAGTTAATGATAATAACGCAATATTATCATTTTATTTTTCCGTACTGCAGTGGCTCTGTTAGTTTCATGTGGGGTGGAGTGGGGCTGGACTGGCAAGAGCAGGGGGAAGGAGTGGTGGGCACTCTCTAAGTGTGCATGATGGTGTGGTCCGCCGTCTTGCGCCGGCCAAACAGTCATGCGCAATTAGCATCTTCTCCACCCGTTCGTATAGCACAGCCTGGGTGGCACCACCAACAAACTCCCACTCCCTGTCTAAGCGCCGAACTGGGGCACTCAAACCAATCACAACGCTATTGTCATGCTGGTGACAGCAGCGTCATGATTGGCTAAGGGAGTCTGGAGCATATGTGCTTCTGTGCCCACGGGACTTAAGACAGGAAGAAGAGGAGAAGGAGAGAGGCCGGCCGTACCCAAGCAGGTGCTCTTTTAAAATTAATTCCTCCCCCATGTACCCCGGGTTCGATAGCAGCCGCCACTGAATAAAATGCAGAGCTAACAGGTCAGTATGTGCCTTGTGCATGTTTGGGGGATGGTAAAGTGATGGAGATGCAAGGTAGTGCATTCATGAGGGACTAAGCAGAGGGTGCTCGTGAGCAGGGTGCTGCAAAGTCAGTCCTGATGGGCCATATCCATGCCAGACTTTTAAGATAACTACATTTATCTAAATGGGAATATACTAAATCTTGCATGGATCCGGCCTTCCAGGACCGACTTTGGAGAACCCTGCTCAAGAGGAACAAGATGAGGTTCATCGTATGCAGATGAACTAAATATGGAGAGAAAAAGGGCGTACATGTCTAACAGAGTGAGCATAACTGGAGTGATTGAGACATTCTGAGACCACTACCCCTTCCGCAGGCCTTAGTAATATTTAATTCACAGTCTAATATTTCGGAACATTTCCATTATTATTTACAACAAAATGATTTTTGTTACTCATTGTTAAGTGAAGTTAGACATAAGTTGTGGCACTCCTATTAACGTACTGTGAAAGGTTGTTCTTATGTGTAGATCAGTTTTGGGTGCAGGTGGGTATCGCTCTCTGATCTATCATAACCACACATATTGCGTTGTCTTAAACAAGGGCAACGTCCCCACCTTACACTCCTGGTTGGCATAGTAATGTCATTTTTTGAAGTCATTAATATTCATACAGTCATCACTACTCTGAAATGAAAGTCTTCATTTATTCAATTTGAAGTATTTGTATTTATCGTGTTGGATCATCACACATTGATAGTAAATTAACGTAATTCTTTTCACAAATCCCAATGCATTTCAGTTCAAGCCCTTCATCAGGGGAAAGTGTCCTACAATATAATTGAACAACCAATATTCAATAATCCAAGGAATACAGCCTACCATATAATTGTATAAATGAAGACTTTCATTTCAAAGTAGTGATGACTGTATGAATATTAATTACTTCAAGAAATTACATTACAATCTCTTTCAGTGCGTACATCACACTGGTATTTCTAGAATAATGTATTGCATGATTTAGACCGAATTCCCAGGTCAATTAAACAAAGTCATCAGATACCACATCTCAGACAGCCTACAGCGGTGCAAGGTCTTAGTACTGGCAGTTGTGTGCTATACCATACGCCATTTTGAACATTACAGGATGTGACAATAACACACAGACATATACAAAAATATTCTGAATTCAGACGGTAATGGATGGAGTATAAATATTTCCTAAAAATACATAGTTATCCCTTCTTTTAGGAAGCTTCACCTTCTCTGTGCCACTAAAATCACCTGAATATTACTCATCACAATCATGTTAATTTACGAAACAATGTGCATTGTTTCTATGGCTTTTATCTTTGATCTGCCTGCCTACTCTACAAAGTTTTATTTATTGTTCTTGAAAAGCCTGCAGGCCCACCATGGTAGCCTCAGAGAGCCCTTGGTTTATACACAAAGCATAGAGGTATCAGGGCTGCACTTGCACGTGGGCGGAGGAACGTCGCCCCACTGCTTTCTTGCAGTGCGAGAAGCAGAAACATAAAATGGTAATATGAATACCATTTTATGTTTCTGCTTCTCACACTGCGAGAAAGCAGAAGGGTTTGGTTGGGGGTGGGCAGGTGAGCGATCCTGCTCCAGACAGGGGAGGAGTGGCTTGCCCACTGTTGTCAGAGCTGGCTGTTTGGTCGGCCCCAGGGTCGACCACACCAGTCATACTCACTCTCCATGCAGCCTGCATGGAGAAAACGGCCTCTCTATAGACGCCTAAGTGATCGGTGTCCCAGCCAATCACAACGTTGCCATTGCAGCTTTATGATTAGTGTAGGGGAGAAGAGGGAGGCTACCTGCTTCCAGTGTGGAGCAGAGAGAGGAGACGCGACGTGGGACCAGAGGCGAAGGTATGTTTTTTTAAATAAACCCCCCGTATGACCCCTATGATCTCCCCCCACCACCTCTACCCCCTTCTACTTCCTCCCCTGTTGTGAATCTATCTAGGACCCTAATCAAGATAACCTTGATTCATCCCCTTATGTGGTTATAACAAAACATATCCTTATAAAGGCATAGGAATCATGTCCATATCTAGTCATAGCCCATGCAGTCCAAATACGGCAAGGCTACTCCCATAGACTCCTAGAAAGTACAACGCGTTCTTTAAACAAACCAAGCCTCCAGCAGCCCGGGAAATCCCCCTGCTTTTGTTTTGATTTGCACAAGAACTGTTAGTTCTTAGTGACGTCTTATGTCCAACCTTGCGTCAAACCCGGCACCTTTCCGGTATAAATATACCAACAGTTGCCTTAAGCAAACTCACGGTGGTTTGGAGCAGAGCGGTTATCTACTTACCCGACGCCCAGCTGATGCGAGTGCCGAAGGAAGCCGACCTCCCCATTTGACGCACTGAGAGAGACGCTGTCTTTTCTCAAGCCGAGAAATCCAGCTCCGGTGTTTCCAGTCACCCTTGCGGGTTGCTGGGAGATCGAGTCCTGAGAGAGAGATACAAGACCTCCTACATTCTATTACCAAGGTACGGAGCTGACTAAACCCTTAAAAGAATTCTTGATTCAGATTCTTGGCAAAAAAACAACTTAACTTAAACTGCAATTTACTTACTCCTTCCCACGTATTAGGCTTAGGTCAGGTACACCGGGGTAGGCGTATCTTAGAAGCACCAGTTGAGTACGTTAGTCAATGTTTTTATGTATGTATATATTTTATCCGTTTTAAAGTATCATATGGCTAAGAAACCATATCAATGCTTTTACAGTATTATTTCATAATGCTCCTTTTACTGTACGCACTTTACTTTATGATAAGTATTGCAATTGTGGCAATTCATTTCTCTTGCATGAGACAGAAGACTGCTCAATAAATAACACCTTTTATTGAAAATGTCCGTCTCTCTATTTCTCTGCACTGCTGGTGAAATTAAGCATGCACGATTGACTGAGTGAAATAACTGTCTATTGTTTTCACACGACTAGAGATATACTCTTTATTCTGAGGGAGCAAAGTTGTCATGTTTATGCGGTTGTCAGAAACTAATCCCTTCTTGTCTATTCAGGAAAGTTAACCCCTTCCTGTTCATTCGAGAAAGTTTCTAATGACCTCTGAGCTAGCTGGCAAAACTAATTAAGTCTAACATAGTCAGTAGAGACCTAGATGACCTCAGTCCTACGTCTAAACTGCTGTTTATGTTATTCCAATGAGCAGAGCCCATTGGGAATATAGGAACTACACTACATGGCGCCCAACGTTTGGTAAGGTGATAATCTAACACAAGACATTAGCGTAACTCAGTCGTGCTTTTCACACAGACCCCTTTTTCCCGTAAAAACTCCAAAAGACGTCTGGAGTGGGTAAACGGTTAATATCCGCCGGAACTTAGTAGGAAGAGATTCCTATGTATTAGTTTTTGGTTTAGTCAACGTTGAAGGATACAGTGTTCCAAAATATTGTGCACCTAATCTTTGTTTCCTTGAAACTTGATCTGCAACAAAAACTTTCTGTTAGTAAAAATGACGGAAAGGGATGAAGAAAGAGAGAAAGCTAGAATAGCAGCTCAACTCCTAGCGGATGACATAAGTCTCCGAGATGAAGACCGGAATGTTATAATCATTCCGGTCAATGTAAGAAGAACTATAACTCTTAAACTTATACAAAATGGACTATCACCGAGAGGTGGTACAGTCATATTCGTTGTAGAGGCCCATGAATATCGGCAGACAGAGGTATTCTATTCATGGATACATTTTCCAGCAGCAAACGCTGTAACACAAGATTTCCTCTATTACAAAATAGAGGAACCTCCGGATGAATACGCCCCGTTCGAGGACGTTGAAATTCCACTAACATACCAAGAGCACCTGCTCTGGTTTAATGGCGCCCTAAAACATCAAAATCACATTACCTGGCTCGGTCCATTAGGTAGACCAGGAGCCACGTGGCCGGTTCTAGCCAGCTACACATCACATCCCGCCATTGAAAAAATGTCAGACCGGGAACTTTTAGCTCAGCTAAAACTACTAATTAAAATACATAGACAATTGGTCCAATATGTCATGCGGACTTCAACAGTCCAACCGCAATAAAAATTCCACAGCAAACCCCTCACCAGGGGAACACAAATAAAATCACACCACAGAATATACAATCAGCCATTGGCAAAATACCCAAAAAACGGGAACAAATTCCATTCTGGTTAGCACTAAAAATCACTCCGATAGAGGCAGTATTTCCTGATACCACACCTCATGAGAAACACAGAATTCTGACTATCTGCCTTCCAATGGGGATCGCACCACATGTGGCACACTTGGGGCACAGTCTTTGCTTCAATTTACACAAAAACACATGGTGTCCCGTCTATGGCGGTTATACCAGACGTACTAAGACAGATTCAAAATTAATACGGTCCAGAACCTGCTTTAACTCTGGGTATGAAATTACTGAAAGACTTCAAGCAGGTCTCGGCTATATTATTAGCCAACATAAAAGGAGAAGCAGCATCTGTGGCGATCCGCCAGAAATTGAAAGAAACAGATATAGCAGAACAACCTTTTGAACTTGCCAGAATCATAGATAGAAAAATCCTATAAAGAACTAGGTAGAGATAGTTTGGGTGGGAAACCACTAAAACCACAACTAATTGAAAATCCTGAAAAAACTTTTATTAAAAATAATCTGAACACTCCAAAAAAGAGTTGGGATGGTAATAAACAATCCACTGCCAGAGAAAAATGTTTTCAGTCCAGAGGAAGGTCTCCTCAACGGAGAGATAGATCTCCAGAACGAGGAAACAAGTCTCCCCAAAGGGAGCCCTCTGAGAAAAGATACAACCTTAGAGATAGGGATAAATTAAGAAAACCTGACAGATATCAAGATATTAATACACGTCCCTCTCGATCTTTTCAGAATTCCTCACAGAAATCGGAAAGAAGAGGACGGTCAGAACACAAGGAAGAGCACGTCAAGTCCAAAGACAAGTAACCTGCTCATCAAAGTAAAAAATTACAATTTCCAAGAAAGAAGGTAGCCAGTATTAAAATAAAACATGCAGAGGATACTGAGGACACAACTGAAAAACGGAGAGTGGTCCCAGACAGTGCTAGACAGCGCAGCAGAAGTAACCATAGTTCGCAAGATCCTGATGAATCTTCTGGAGACAGTGGACACGAATGAATACATTCAAGTGGAAACTGCAGACACCAGAGTTAGCAAACCCCATAAATTATACGAGATAACATTGAGTATAGAGGGGGACAAAACTAGGAAAATAAGGGGTCTCTTTTGGGATAACTTATCTAAAGGCTATGATATCCTGTTAGCTGAAAAAGACTGGCCACCAGATTTTGTCAGGGAGTGCCATCATGGCGAAGAAATGATTATGCCTGCCTTCTCAAATCATATTCCAATTAATAAAAAATACACATTTGCAAGAAAATGGGCAGTGGCCCAAGCTCCTGCATTATATAAAAATCATGTAGGATGGGATGAGGATTCTCCTCCCCACAAAATCCAGTTAAAAAGTCAACCTACTGCACAAAGGCAGTACCCAGTTAAACAAGAAGCTAAAAAGTAAGTCAGGGAGATCTTAGATCAACTTGAATATCAGGGGGTGATTGAAACATGCACCTCACAAATGAACAATCCTTTGTTTCCTGTCTCCAAGCCAGACGATTCATATCGTCTAGTTTTGGACTACAGACACTTAAGCTCCTGTTGCAAAACTATTGCAGTACAAAACTCACACAGTGCAGCACTAATGAATAACATCGTGCGCAAAAAATATAAAACGACATTAGATATCTCTAATGGATTCTTTGGTCAAAACATTGCCCCTGAAAGCAGGTATTTGACCGCTTTCTCAACAATGGGGTCGCAAAAACAATTCTGTCGACTCCCACAGGGATTCAAGAATAGCCCAGGATTATTCTCAGCAAGGGTAACAGAGTTACTACAAGTATATAATGATGAGGCATTATCTTATGTCGATGACATCTATCTAACAGATGATGACCTGGAGACACACTTGAAAAGAGTGAACACCATAATACTTGGGTTCGCAGCTGAAGGGTACAAATTCAACTTTAAAAAGTGATGAATTGCTCACCTAACTGTCCTGTTTTTAGGATATGAATTATCAAGTGAAGGCAAAAGCCTAGCAGACAATTTCTTATAGCAATGTGCCGTACTCCAAGCACCAAAAACGCTGAAGAACTTACAAACAATACTAGGTTTCCTGAATTTCAGAAGAACATACATTCTAAATTATGCAGAGAGGGTTAAACCTCTCTATGAACTAATAAAACCTGATTTCAAACAAATCAATTGGACTCAGAAACACACAGAAATTTTAAGATCATTACAAACAGACATGTTAACTAAAACAAAACTGCAAACAAGCGAAAACATACGCAACCTTGTAATCCGAGTCATCCCAGGAAGATGCAGATTCACGTACCTGACCTCTAATGAGGGAGAAACGGTACCAATAGCTTACAAATCACATTTGTACACACAAACTGAAATGAAATTCAGTTCTACTGAAAAAATTCTAACTGCGGTTCAAACTGCTGTAGCAAAAGAAAGAGCCATAATCCAAGGCAAAAGGTTATCTGTTTTAACAGCAGAATCAGCGCTTGAGGCATTAACAAGTCCACGCAATCTGAAAACTGTGGCATTAGATACAAAATGGATACAATGGAAAAATTCTCTTGCTGCAGTAGACGTGAAACACTATTTTGACCCGAAAATGAAAAAAACTAGAAAATCTAGAATACGAACGACAATACCCTCTGTCAATCGAAATTCTGCCTCTCGAACAGTACAGCTGTGTAATCTACATGGACAGATTAGCACAACACTACGATGTGGATAAAAAATCCTACAATGCCGCGTGCGCGATTGTTAAAGGTCGCTGGCGCTTTGGTAAATTCAGACCGATAATCACCAAAACTGAATCACTCAGAAACTGTACAGCTCAGCGAGCTGAAATAAGATCTTTAAAGATGGTGCTTGAAAATGCCGATCGTGAATTCCCGACACTAATAGTGTGTGATTCGCATTACTGCGTCCAATCTTACAATAATGACATGCAGACATGGATCAAAAACGATTACAAAGATGAGACAGGTGCCACAATAAAGCATAAAAAGCTATGGGAACAAGTAGTTCTTTTACAGAAAGAATTACAAAAGACTCACGTGATACATACACTGAATCATCAACGTGATGGTGTTCACGTTGCAGGGAATTAATTGGCTAACAGAGCCACAGTGGCAGCGGTTCAACCGGCTTCCGTAGTCACAAAAAAGCGTACTAAAAAACAAATAGACGGAGAAACCATGCTGGCGGTAAAAGCGTCTTCAAAAGGCGACTATGCAGCATTACCTCTCGACTATCCACTCAATAATACATACATAATTGATGCAAACTCCGTTCCTTTTGCTCAAATCCCTGGAGTGGGGGACAGAGTAATTCCAAACACGAACCGGAGAATCTTCTTGATTGAAGACGCACACATGGGATTGGGTCTAAGGCACCAAGAGATCGTGAAATCTCTAAAAGAATTACAATCAGAATACTGGTGGCCGGTGATGAGCCTGTAAAATTACAAATTTGCAAAGGATTGTCCAGACTGCAACAGAGATCACAGTTGTGAACCGGACCAGACTACTGCCAGGACACCCTTATTAGAAAGCATAAGGCTATCTATACGCAGAAATCCAGCAGGAGAAATGCGTTCCCATAAATATTAAGACTAGATTCACTAAAAATGTAGGCCCCAGCGCTCGGCTGACGCCAGAACTGTTATAACAGATTTGCGAGTCTTTATCGGCACATACGCAATTGGCATGCTACATTCTGACCAGGGTCCTGCGTTTAGCTCTCGAGCTTACAAAGAGGCCATGACCAGCATGGGCATTGCATTGCGGTACTCTTCTCCCTTCCATCCTGAGGTAAATGCGGTAGTGGAAAGAAAAAAACGTGACATAAAGCAATCTATAACGGCGAGGGTATTAGGTTCGGGTGATGGGTGGGGCAAACATTTAACAAGTGTCCAACGTAGTCTTAACAATCTGCCAAGAAATTCTCTAAAAGGTATCACTCCGTACGAACGATTATTCGGTACTAGAATGCACATCCAGGATTTAGATTGTCAGACTTCAGTGGTGAATAAAAAATCCTTTGATATCAAAGATCGTTTGGCAGTTTTACAGGACTTAAATGAAACAAGAAGAAGTCTGAGTAACATAAAGTTAAAGCCAACAGCCACTGAAGAGAAACCACCTGTCCCAGCAAGACCTGTCTGGATTCCAAAGATTGGGGATCTGGTCAGAGAAAAGATCGCAGTGAAGAAGGAATTTGGGCCTTCTTACAGAAAAGCAGTACCTGTCTTAGCTGTCAGCAGAACAAGATGAGTAGTACTACCGCCCCTTGCTGGTAAAAAGGAGAACCGAGTTGTATCCATCGACCTGGTAAAACCACAATCATGTGGCCAATAATAAGTAGTAGGCCCAGTGGACTCCCAAGAAATAGCAGAAGACCAAATCTTGCTACAATCCAAGAGGTTCAAACTGAGAGACTAATCACATTTGATAAACCTGCAGTGAATAAAAAAGGACTATGCAACAAAGCCATGGAACGTGTGCCTCTTGAAACCCAAATTGCAACAGTTCATCAAGAAACACCTGTCTACAATGATGTAGCTTCAGACTATGCTAATGAAACAAAGAAAAATGCAAAGACAAATGAGAATCCGGAAGCAATTCCAACAATTGACAGAACTGCATCTGGCTACTTCATCAATTTCGATGACTTTTCTGATGATCCAAGCAAGCATGAGGAAACGCCAGCAACAAAAACTTTCAAAGAAAAAATGACTGAACTTTTTCATCAACTAAAAGAAACATATCTGATTTCACCATGGATTGAATTTTGGATTTTGTTAGGTGTACTTTTCCTCTTACTTTGGCTCATCATGGTTCTATGTTTGGGAAAATCATTGAAGGAAAATATAGTACAATGGACTCAGCAAGTCAAAACATCAACTTGGTCCTAAAGCCTCACAAATCCTCACACATCGAGAAAAGAGAACTGTCATCAGTGAACATCACAGCCAATCCAATACCCGGTGGGGTAGCATGGGACAAAACTGATTATGAAATTTATGGCCCGATTGAGCTCCTGAAATATCTACATCAGTTCAAGATTTCATTAAGTGACTTTGTAAAACCAAGTACTTTCTCTGATGATTGGGACTTTGAAAATATTAATAATATGATGTCAGATTTAGTAATGTCAGCAAAATTCACAGAACAAGATTATTTGCAGGGTTCAGCAAAATATGAAGAAATGTACTGTTATAATCATTATGGTCATCACTATTTGCATAAATCTGCTAATCCTAGAAATGTTTTTAATTATAACCAATGGGAACATTGTGCAAGACCGCCAAAAGGCAGCTCGAAAACATTTTATGAGAAATTCCCATACTTCTCAGGGTTTAACACAACTGATCCAGAAACGTTTTATTTTAAAATGTTAAATAAGACAGGAATGAAAACAATGTTGACAAATACTAAACTGATTTATTCTGAAAATTTTTATGACAAAATGTCTACATTGGGTTTTGAATTCTGGAAAAACAACATTGAAACAAAAACCATCAGGGGTTCAAAAGACTGGCAGTACAAGGTATAGAAGCATTATGTAGAGCCTGCATGATCCCAGAACAGATAATATTCCTGAATGACACCATTCAGCAAACAACCTGTCTTGGTTTAGCCATGATAAAAGACTTAAATAAACCGTCTATTCCAAAGCCCATACCTGATAGTAATAGCACTACAGATAAGGAAATAGACTTATCCCATATTTTCCACCATAACAGAACAAATCCTGATTGGAAAAAATGGTTGATCTGGCCCACAGACACGAATAACTGTCAAGATAGATTCCTGAACAAATTACAGGGGTTAAAACAGAACAGGCCAGACCCAAGATACTCCCAGAGACAACATCCAGGGATAGTTACAACATACAGTGTAGGGAAATTATGCCTCGAATGGCTACAGAAATCCACACTGGCTGAATTTAAGCAACACTTCTCTTTACTTAAAGACGGTGCTGACTTGCGTGATTTCATACTTGGACCACGCAAACAGCGTCAAAAAAGTTTCATATACGCCGGTATATACGCTGCTTACAACGAAGCTTGGAAAGTAACACAAATTGAAACTGCAGAAAAAATACGAGAAAGTGATCGTATAAATTTGGAAAATTCACTTTCTGTAGTGGACAATGGGTTAACGACTCTGTCCTCCAGAATATATTCACTGGACAGCATTGTATCATCTGCTATTGATATAATAGAGCAGGACTTACTAATGTTACAACATGGTCAGCCCCAATTGCGTTCTATTGTACAACTTGGCTGGACGTTGCAAAACCTACATTCAGGCTACGTGCCATGGCGTTTAATCAACACAACGTCATTATTCTCTATCTTTAACCTTACTGATAAACAAATCAGTATGGCACAAAAAGGAGCAGACTATACGATTCTGAGCATTGAAAAACTTGAGAGATTACCATTGACAATGTCAGAGAGACCTGTCATTGAATGGATAATACACGGAACAATTACAATTCCGATAACAACTTTCCAGTTTAAGTATTGCCAAAAATATATACAGCAGGCCTGTATGAAAGGTTGGGTAAAGGATACATCAAGTCAACATGGAATTTTCCTTATACACACAAATGTTATAGTGAAGGGAAAAAAGAGGTATTCCTTAGTGGTAACAATTGTAAAAAATCACTAAGCGGTACACTTCTGTGTCAAGGTATTAACTTACATGGAGCCTGGAAGGTTCATCAAATAACCTTTCATGTCACCTGCATGGCACTCCTGCGACACAGATAGAGCCATTTTTCAGACAGCTTTCCAACGGCAGCTACGTTCTAATAAGTGACCACAGCTGTTGTGGCATGGTGCCAGGAAAAGCCTATCTCGTGAGCGTTAGTTCCATGGTCACGTGCTGTATGCAAGTATTGTATCCAAACAGCAATCCAGACATGGAGGCGGCAATATGGCCTTCTTTGAATATCTCATCTATTCGAATTGATGCTTTAAGCAGAATGAAGTCTATTCTTTTACAGACAACTGTGCCTTTCACCTCGTCCAACAAGACGTATGATCTGCAAGTTGCAAGGACAGCGGCAGAGATACATTCCCTATTATCATCAAATTGCCCCGAGCATTTCGTAGAAATGTTAGGTCAAATCTTAAACATGTCTGATACCAGTAGCATCGCACATGTATTTAAGACAATTTTTTCGGGACTGTTAGCACCCTTTGAAACAGTTCTGGGCATTTTTCCGAATTTTGTTCATTCCCTTTTCGGCGGCCTACCTCTTCTTTTGGGACTCGTAGCAGGAATTTTATTTTTGATCCTACTGCTCCAATAGGCAAGCCAAGCCACAGACAAAGCTCCAGCTACGATGGAAGAGACGATCCTAGCAATACGCTACCGAGACCGAATAACTAAAGTCATCGGATTAGCACGGCTAAGAGATCTGAATTCAACATGGTTTCTTTCATTCAGACCCATCTGGCAGAATTGCATCTTACCTGTGCTTCGATGTCTGCTATGCAGAGAAGAATGCGTGTTGGACGTCTGTCTTACACTACCATCAGCAGTACCAATGGATATCGATACTTTGCTAGGTCCTGTAACGACTCATGCATCGTGTTGTCCCCAGCGGCTACCTATTCTGATGACGAAGCGATACAAAAGGTGATGATGGACGGAGCGTTTGAGCAAATCAAACACTCACCCCCAGTCAACTGATCTGGGTTTAATCCATCACCATTCTTTATCCCACTCAGCCACCCCAGTTCAGACATGACCATATGCAAATCAGTCTGACCCTGTGCCTCATGGGAACAGTCCAGCCCGAACTGCCAAGCCATGTCTTCCCTGGACCGGAAACAAGCATCCTGGGACCGGTTTCGGATTCATAATCCTCATCAGCCAGGCTATCTTGAATCCAGTGGCCAAGTGAGCAAGGGACTCACGTCTGAGCATACCCCGCCACACTTAGGGCGAACAAAGCGATACAAAAGGGGATGATGGACGGAGCGTTTGAGCAAATCAAACACTCACCCCCAGTCAACTGATCTGGGTTTAATCCATCACCATTCTTTAGCCCACTCAGCCACCCCAGTTCAGACATGACCATATGCAAATCAGTCTGACCCTGTGCCTCATGGGAACAGTCCAGCCCGAACTGCCAAGCCATGTCTTCCCTGGACCGGAAACAAGCATCCTGGGACCGGTTTCGGATTCATAATCCTCATCAGCCAGGCTATCTTGAATCCAGTGGCCAAGTGAGCAAGGGACTCACGTCTGAGCATACCCTGCCACACTTAGGGCGAACAAAGCGATACAAAAGGGGATGATGGACGGAGCGTTTGAGCAAATCAAACACTCACCCCCAGTCAACTGATCTGGGTTTAATCCATCACCATTCTTTAGCCCACTCAGCCACCCCAGTTCAGACATGACCATATGCAAATTAGTCTGACCCTGTGCCTCATGGGAACAGTCCAGCCCGAACTGCCAAGCCATGTCTTCCCTGGACCGGAAACAAGCATCCTGGGACCGGTGGATTAAACCCAGATCTGTTGACTGGGTGTGAGTGTTTGATTGGTTCAGATGCTCCGTCCATCACCACCTCCTTTTGTACCGCTTTGTTTGCCATTAGTTGGCAGGGTATGCTCAGACGTGAGTCCCTTGCTCACTTTGCCACTGGATTCAAGCAAGCCGTGCTGGAGACGGCTGGAATGCCAGAAACCGGTCCTCGGAAGCTTGTTTCCGGTCCAGGGAAGGCATGGCTTGGCCGTTCGGGCTGGACTGTTCCCATGAGGCACAGGGTCAGACTGATTTGCATATAGCCATGTCTGAACTGGGGTGGCAGAGTGGACTAAAGAACGGTGATGGATCAAACCCAGATCTTTTGACTGGGTGTGAGTGTTTGATTGGTTCTGATGCTCCGTCCATCACCACCCCCCTTTGTACCGCTTTTGGCCGCCAAAAGTGTGGCAGGGTATGCTCAGACGTGAGTCCCTTGCTCACTTTGCCACTGGATTCAAGCAAGCCAGGCTGAAGACGGCTGGAATGCCAGAAACCGCTCCTCGGAAGCTTGTTTCCGGTCCAGGGAAGGCATGGCTTGGCAGTTCGGGCTGGACTGTTCCCATGAGGCACAGGGTCAGACTGATTTGCATATAGCCATGTCTGAACTGGGGTGGCAGAGAGGGCTAAAGAACAGTGATGGATCAAACCCAGATCTTTTGACTAGGTGTGAGTGTTTGATTGGTTCTGATGCTCCGTCCATCACCACCCCCTTTTGGCCGCCATAAGTGTGGCAGGGTATGCTCAGACGTGAGTCCCTTGCTCACTTTGCCACTGGATTCAAGCAAGCCGGGCTGAAGACGGCTGGAATGCCAGAAACTGGTCCTCGGAAGCTTGTTTCCGGTCCAGGGAAGGCATGGCTTGGCAGTTCGGACTGGACTGTTCCCATGAGGCACAGGGTCAGACTGATTTGCATATAGCCATGTCTGAACTGGGGTGGCAGAGTGGGCTAAAGAACGGTGATGGATCAAACCCAGATCTTTTGACTGGGTGTGAGTGTTTGATTGGTTCTGATGCTCCGTCCATCACCACCCCCTTTTGTACCGCTTTTGCCCGCCATAAGTGTGGCAGGGTATGCTCAGACGTGAGTCCCTTGCTCACTCTACCACTGGATTCAAGCAAGCCGGGCTGAAGACGGCTGGAATGCCAGAAACCGGTCCTCGGAAGCTTGTTTCCGGTCCAGGGAAGGCATGGCTTGGCAGTTCGGGCTGGACTGTTCCCATGAGGCACAGGGTCAGACTGATTTGCATATAGCCATGTCTGAATTGGGGTGGCAGAGTGGGCTAAAGAACAGTGATGGATCAAACCCAGATCTTTTGACTGGGTGTGAGTGTTTGATTGGTTCTGATGCTCCGTCCATCACCACCCCCTTTTGTACCACCTATTCTGATGACGGCATTCATTGAGACTTCACCATTACGAGTAGGTGGCGGTGATGTACGAGAGGAAAGCAGCACCAAACAGGTACAACCTTCTGTGAGCATTGCTGATCCCAACATCGATGATAGCAATCATTCTCAAATATGCACAATTTCAACTTTTTCGAACTTGGTCGAACTTTCACCTGATGTTGTAGACCAATTTTTTGCAAGCCTGTCTGATATGATGTTCTCTCCTAACAACGAGAATAACTTTTAAAAACAACGAGCACACAGCGTTCTCTGAACTCTGAATTCGGCCTTCAGTTTTTGATAAACAAAACTACTGAAAACATTTGGAACTATTTTTTCCCCTGAAAGCGAAATTAATTATTTTTTCACTTCCAAAATATTACCCTTTTTTTCTGGCACATGGTACTCTGCTTAAAGTAGAACTATTCTTAGAGAACAGAGCTTCTATTTTTAGAGATACTAGAGACAATATTTTACCTCAACCTCTAGCACATGTAAAGTATTGTATAAATATGTGATGGAATGGTCTCAACCTTCTTTTCTGTATACAGAGCCATTTCATGTGTAATTTTCGCAATTCTTTCAGCTAATATTTATATATGCATTTCCTGAATGATAACACTGCTTGAAAAACGTACAGTATTAATACTCATTTTCGTGTATATACCATACACCATTTCAAATGCAATTTATGTATTTTGGGGTGGGTTGGAAATCACATGCATCGTTATATGTTTAGTATTGCTTAGTATTTAAGTCATGATGGACATTAATACGTGGAGTGGGTGTTGTAGATCTATCTAGGACCCTAATCAAGATAACCCCGATTCATGCCCTTATGTGGTTATAACAAAACATATCCTTATAAAGGCATAGGAATCATGTCCATATCTAGTCATAGCCCATGCAGTCCAAATACGGCAAGGCTACTCCCATAGACTCCTAGAAAGTACAACACGTTCTTTAAACAAACCAAGCCTCCAGCAGCCCGGGAAATCCCCCTGCTTTTGTTTTGATTTGCACAAGAACTCCTGGAGTCCAGAAAGAATTGTTAGTTCTTAGTGACATCTTATGTCCAACCTTACGTCAAACCCGGCACCTTTCAGGTATAAATATACCAACAGTTGCCTTAAGCAAACGCACGGTGGTTTGGAGCAGAGCGGCTATCTACTTGCCCGACGCCCAGCTGATGCGAGTGCCGAAGGAAGCCCACCTCCCCATTTGACGCACTGAGAGAGACGCTGTCTTTTCTCAAGCTGAGAAATCCAGCTCCAGTGTTTCCAGTCACCCTTGCGGGTTGCTGGGAGATCGAGTCCTGAGAGAGAGATACAAGACCTCCTACATTCTGTTACCAAGGTACGGAGCTGACTAAACCCTTAAGGACAATTTTTAACACACTTTTTTTGCACTTCCACCCACAACCAGCTCCACTGTAATTCAGGTGTTGTAGCACACCCTGGTGACAGTAGGCCACCAGGGTGGACCCCGATGAGGAAACATGTCACCACTAGGTTGGTGAGTGAGGGGTTTATTAATAAAAGGATAAATTCTTTCCTTTTGTCATTTACACACCCCATTAGGAATTTTTCTTGATTCTCTATGGTGGTACTCCTCTCTTTGTTTACTTAATCCTTAATCAGGGGAACAGGAGTACTCTCCGTTCACTCTAGGTGAACACGATCCCTTGCTCTCCCTTTTGTTAGTCTATAAATATTTTTATCACAGGATTTGCATCTAGCAGCATTCAGAAATTCTAAAACAAATTATTCAAAAACAATTTAATCTGTACCTGGCCTCCAGCCAGCCCCCACTATGCATGTTTGTAGGCCCTGCCTAGCAGGGTTTGGCATTAGGCTAGGTCCTGTTGGTTCAGATGTCGTTGGTAAACCGCTTCGCCTTCGGACTTATGGTTTATAAGTGTCACTGGATCTCTTCAATAGCAACTTAAACCCATATTACAGTTACTCGTTATGTAGTCTCTATCTCGCTATCTCTCTCTTTCACTCTTATACATATATATATATATATGTACATATATATATATATATATATTACCTACTGGTGGTCGCCAGTAGGTATATATAGTTAGGACCTAGTTACCATAGGAAATTCCGAACATTCTATTGGGAATAACTTTGGCGCGGATTGAGGGATCTGTTTGTAATTTTCCTTAAATTTGCCTCGCTCTGCTCCGCTCCTTCCCTGAAAGTTTTGGGGGATTCGTCAAGTGGGGGCCGAGAAAAAAGGGGGGTCCCAAAACGTGTTTTCCCCATGTTAATTTCCATGGGGACATTCTGACACGGCTACAGCTCGAACGGCTGAACGGAATTACACCAGATTTGGCATAATGGTAGGGACTGGTATGCAGCAGTGCCTTTTGTATGTTTAGTGTAAATCCCTCCAGTAGTTTTTGAGAAAAGTGAATTTGAAATTTTTAAAATGGCATTTTCTATGGGACCTTTAGACACGGCTACAGCCTGAACGGCTGAACGGAATTAGACCAAACTTGGCAAAATGGTAGGGACAGGTATGCAGTAGTGCCTTTTCTATATTTGGTGAAAATCCCTCCAGTAGTTGTTGAGAAAATTGAATTTGAGCAAATTATATATCTATATGAGCTCAACATTCTATTGGGAATAACTTTGGCGCCGATTGAGCAATCTGCGTGTAATTTTCCAGAATTTTGGCCAGCTCCGCTCCGCTCCTTCCCTGAAAGTTTCGGGGGGATTTGTCAAGCGGGGGCCGAAAGGGGGTCCCAAAACGTGTTTTCCCAATGTTAATTTCCATAGGGACCTTTAGACACGGCTACAGCCCGAACGGCTGAATGGAATTACACCAAACTTGGCAAAATGGTAGGGCCTGGTATGCAGATGTGCCTTTGCTATGTTTGGTGAGAATCCCTCCAGTAGTTCTTGAGAAAATTGAATTTGAAATTTTTCAAATGGCATTTTCTATGGGACCTTTAGACACGGCTACAGCCTGAACGGCTGAACGGAATTACACCAAACTTGGCAAAATGGCAGGGACAGGTATGCAGTGGTGCCATTTCTATATTTGGTGAAAATCCCTCCAGTAGTTGTTGAGAAAATTGAATTTGAGCAAATTATATATCTATATGCGCTCACCGTACGCGCACCGTACGCGTACGGTACGCGTACCGTACGTGTACGTGCGCGTACCCTTACGTGCGCGAGCGAGTTTCTGATTGGCTGGCAGTCGACTGTCAACATTCTAAACTGTCCAAACCAGGAAGTGTTGGCCACCATCTTGTTTTTCAGGAGAACTGAGGCACAAGAGAGCCCAAAACAAGAGTGGATCACACGAAAAGGGGGCAGGGTAGAGACCCCCCAACCCTCTAGCCCTTCTCAGGGGGTCCCAAAAGGACCCCATGGGCAAAAAAAAATAATAATTTCGAAAGATTTGCACTTGGTGGTCCTTCTGGGACCCCCTGAGAAGGGCTAGGGGGTCAGGGGGTCTCTACCCTGCCCCCTTTTCACGTTTTCCACTCTTGTTTTGTGCTCTCTTGTGCCTCACTTCTCCTGAGAAACAAGATGGCTGCTCAGGTGGTCCCAGAAGGATAATAACATATATAAACGTTATCCGCTAATAGAATTAGCATTTATAAAACCTTTGAAATTTATTGAAAAAAAATATAGGTTTCACGCCTGATATAGTTAGGAATTAGCATTTAAAAAACCTTGCAAATTCACTGAAAAAAACATAGGTTTCAGGCCTTATATAGTTAGGAATTAGCATTTAAAAAACCTTGCAAATTCACTTAAACAAACATAGGTTTCAGGCCTTATATAGTTAGGAATTAGCATTTAAAAAACCCATTGAAATTGCTCCTATATAGTTAGTTGTACTAACTATATTTCGCGCACCCGCAATCCACTGCTGATGATGTCACATATTACATCATTCATGACATGGTCAGTGACATCACTGATGACATCTCAAATGACATCACTGATGACATCACTGAAGACATCTCATTTGACATCACTTTTTGCATCACTGATGATATCATTCGTGTGATAATACGATGCACCTCCTCACACTCTAATATAACCTTTGATACACCCAGTGTTAAATACAGACTACCATTCTTGAAACCATTGACACACCAATACCAGTTACTACATACGCACTCACTGATTCCTAGGTCTACACACACATTCACTCATTCACCCATAGAATCACTCATACATACAGTCACTCATCAATACAACACTATCATATGCACTCATACACCTATACAGACACTCACACACTGCCACTCATCCATGGAGTTACTCACACACCTAGTCAGTCATGCAAAGAATCAATCACACTTCCATTTCCTCAACTATACAGTTATGCACACAACACCGTACTTATTCAAACATATACTAACACATACTTACTCTCTTATACAATCACTGATACAAGTACACAATGATCCATACAGCCACTCGCACATTCACTGGCTCTCATGTATAGTCATTTATATATGCCAACTCTCACATGCACTGTGTTTTACATATGTACTTACTTGGACATGTAGCACTGAGATATCCATTCACTCACCAACACACCCATGCACACAGTCAACCGCCCATATAGCTGTTTCTACATGCACTCTTGAACTCATACACCAAGTGAATCAACTGCTCACACATCTATGCACAGTCACACACCTCCCAGCCACCCACACACACACTCAGTCTCCCATTCAAATACTTGGGCAACCAATCAATAACCCATATAGCCACTCATATGGCTACTGATCAACACATGCAGCAGCTTACACAACAACAGACATACTGATGCACACATTCAGACAGTTTAGTCACTAACCCATGCATTTAGTAAGACACATTTAATCACTCACTCATACAGTCAGTCACGCACCTACTAAATCCTTCATCCAGACACTTATACATCCACTCATTCACCAATATGTAAAACATATTTAAACTTTACAGAAACACACAGTCACTTGATGATGTCATCAGTGATGTCATCAGTGATGTCAAATGAGATGTCATCAGTGATGTCATCAGTGATGTCATTTGAGATGTCATCAGTGATGTCACTGACCATGTCATGAATGATGTAATATGTGACATCATCAGCAGTGGATTGCGGGTGCGCGAAATATAGTTAGGACAACTAACTATATAGGAGCAATTTCAATGGTTTTTTTAAATGCTAATTCCTAACTATATAAGGCCTGAAACCTATGTTTTTTTAAGTAAATATATATATATATATATATATATATATATATATAGTCACTTATAAAAACAAAGGTTAAAGTGACTGTATGGTTATGTGAAAATGTCAGTTAAAACATAAGTAACTGGGCTCTCGTCAGGATGTCACTGCAGCTTGCACCATGCATGTCCCTGCCATGCTGCCAATGATGGTAACAACATAACTGCTAACCATCCCACTCCTACAAGTGTGACAATTAGGACTATTTCAGGCCCCCAAAGCTATAAGAATGACTTGAGCGACAGGTAGTAGTAATTTTTAATGTATATTGAATTATTAATTAACTGTTGTTGTGCTCGTCTCTAAATTAACCAGACACCGCCACCTTGTGGGAGACTGTCACATGTGCTGGTGCTGACAATTCAGTACCAGTCCTGAGCACCGTAAACCGGCTCAAATTAAGCACTACTGGAGACTGAGTCCTAAAATGGTTGCCAACACATCTTTTTTGATGTAGTGGCAGCCAATCAGATATGATCTTAAGATTTGTCGGGTCCATTTATCCACTGCGGCTGACAAATACCTACATTTTTTTTAACCTTTAATTTCTTCAAAACTACTGAACAGATTTACACCAAATCAATAAAAGCACACCAAGCTCTAGCTTTCTGCCAAATCTGAAGTAATTCCGTTAAGCCTGCTTGGGGAATATGTGTTTTGGGACTCACCCTTCCCACCCCTACCCCCCTTCTACCAACTCCCCCTGCTTGATGGGTCACTCTGAAACCTTCAATAAGATGCTCAGGATGATGGACTTTTTTTTGTGAAACATTTGTGGAGATTCGTTAAATGGTGCCAAAATTCTAAGCAAACCTAAAAATTATTTCCCTATGACA
The DNA here is from genome assembly GCF_964261635.1 of Lissotriton helveticus. Taxonomy (NCBI): domain Eukaryota; kingdom Metazoa; phylum Chordata; class Amphibia; order Caudata; family Salamandridae; genus Lissotriton; species Lissotriton helveticus. The sequence continues at coordinate 246,761,236 of NC_136062.1, read as the reverse complement.
TTGTGGTCCTAATTATTACTACACAGGGGCGACTGCCACTAAAATATATGTATATTTTTCTAGCAAAGTTTTCAAGCATAGGATAAGCACGGCACCATTCACGCCGAGCTAGAAAGGGAAAAAGCCTTGTGCCATTTATACAGCAAAATCTTTAAGCATAGGATTAGCAAAGTGCAATCTATGCCGAGCTGTAAAATGACAAAAGACTTTTACCACTCCAGGCACAGCATTACAGTTTCGGATTGGTAACATACCATCCACGACAACCTGGAATGCATAAAAGCAACCCCTACAACGTATTATAGCTCTTCAGAGAAGTATAGCTTTGCCCAGACACAAGGGAGCACCCAGGATAACCCAAAACAATATAGTGTCAGGCTTAGAGTGCTGAATAAATTATGCAAATTAGGAATCAAAGAACTGTGGGTAAATTTAGATCACAAGAAGGTAGTTATAGTTAGGACCTAGCTTCCATAGGAAAAGCGTTTTTTGACTTGCCTATATCTTTGGCACCGGTTGAGGAATCTTTACAAAATTGTCCTGAAAAGGTGTCATAGTAATTTTGTTGTGCATGGGAAGTTCGAGGTGATCGTAAAGACGAGGCAGAGAAAAAAGGGGCCAAATAAAATATTTTCCCATTTTAATTCCCATATGACGCGTAGTCAAACCTACAGCCTGAACCGCTGGACGGAATTACACCAAATTTGGCAGAAAGTTAGATGTTGTTATGCAAGTTGTGCTTTTTTTATTTGGTGTATATCTTTTCAGATATTCTTGAGAAATTTAAGTTGGAAAATATTGTGAAATCTGTGTTTGCGGATGTTTTGTGGCGACATCACAGAAAATCGTGAATGCTTGCCGCAAATGGAATCCTGTGATTGGCTGGTTGTAACCTGAACAGAAAGATGTGGCTGCCATTTTATCATTCGGGAACGGGTCCCGGGGCTGAAAATTTCTGTGACAGCTGACATAAGGGGTCTGGGTGGGGGTATACTGCTCTATGTTTCAGAAATAGGGGTTGTAGGGACACAAGTTGTGTATCCAAAATAGATTTATTTTAATCACACACAGAGAAATTCACCAGTTATAGTTAACTCAAACAAATATAACTTAGAGGCTTAAAGAGTCATACACCCTACTCACCTACCAACTCATACACCCACGCACATACCCACTCAGACACTGTTGCACCCACTCACAGACTCAGTAAGAGACTCATGTGCATACTCATATACCCACTGAGATTCATTCACCCAGTCAGAGATCCACTCAGAGACTCATGCACCAACTAAATATATCTACACAGTGACTCTTGCACTCCCTCATATACCCACTCAGACACTCATGCACCCACCCACATACCCACCCAAAGACTTATGCGCCTAGTTACAGACCCACCCGGAGACTCTTATACCCACTCATGGATTCAGTCACACACTCACGTACCCATTGACATACCCACTCAGACATTATTACACCCATTCACAGTCCCACCCTAACACTCATACACCCTGTCAAACACTCTTGCACCCACTCACAGACGCAACCAATGACTCATGAGTCTACTCTTAAAAAAGAAAAGGTTACAGGGATGTCATAGTTAGGAAACAGATTTTAAAAAACCTTAGAAATTCACTTAAAAAAAACAAAGATTACAGTAATATTATAGTTAGGCTCAGATTTCACTCGCACAAAACCAGTGAAATTCAGCAGTTATAGTTACCGGAGCTAACTATAACTTAAGCCCACAGTGCACTGTTTATGACCTCACATATTACATCACTCATGACATGGTGAGTGACATCACTGATGACATCTCAAATGACATCACTGATATTTTACTCGGAGTCTCTGCAAAGCAATAGAACCTATTAAAAGGCCATCATTCTGTCTCGCACCAGCCAGTGGAGTAATTTTTTTGCCATTCAGGTTTGTGGAGGCTTTTCAGGGAAATTTCGAGGACTTCTATTGACAACTAACAATAATCCTGAAGTCTCACCCCGTGTCTTCTCAAGGGACCTGATCAGTACATCATCTGGTTCACAGTTATTACCAAAGAACCATCCTTCAGAATAGGTGAGTAGATTTAGTTAAATTACCCTACTGCCTTTAATTTAGGTGGGCTCCAATCACACAGTTTTGGGATGCTCACCTAGTATATTAGGTTTTGGTCATGACTCATGATGAATTGCCTGGGTTGAGCATACATGTCAAGAAGCATGTTGACCCTTTAGCGAATTCTGAGGTCATTCATACCCCATAACTGCTCTCTATTATTAACCCTTGACAACAGCACCCACTGAAAATGAAGAAGCTCCGTAACCCTTAGTTAATTTTAATCAGATACCTGGTTAAACTACTACTAAAAGGCATCGCTACAGTAACAAGTGCGACTGCCAGTGGTAAGGTACTTTCCAGGCCAACAGGCAAAAGAAAGATGTAAATATAGAAATATATAACAATATAGAAGATTTAAATATAAACAATTCCTTCAGGAATATAAAAATGTAATTATTATTTAAAAAACCTCCGCATTTTACTGAATAATTTAACAAGCAAAAAACTCCTTAAGAAAGCTTTTCAAAACACTTAAAATTCGCGCAGCACAATGACTCCTAGCTAGCTTCTATCTGATAAGTTAGCCAATTATTTCAAGAATGAAATAGAGGTTTTATGGAGAATTGGACACTGTGGAAATGTAAATCTTAGTGCATCAGTAGATTAATTACTAGTCCACTGGTGAGACAGAGTTGGGTGAGCTCTCTCTTCTTACTGAAGGAGTGTTGGAGCTAATTGCTTTCACCATATCCGGCGGCCCTTCAGACCCCTGCTCCCCAAGAAGTCTCCATGATATAACAGAGACAGTGGCGACCACTCTTACCACTCTGCTGAAAAGTATTAATACTTCTGATCATTTTCCTGAATGGAAAAGGTTTCCATTCTTCCTCTGCTAAAGAAAACATCCCTAAACTCCAACGAGGAAAGAACACTCCCGCCCAATCACTGGCTTACCAATTTTGGCAAAAATTCTAGACCAACATCTTAACACCACCCTATCGAAATATTTATTTGAGATCCTTGATGAGGCCCAAAAGGGTTTTAGAACACATCATAGTACAGAATCGGTCCTGATAGTGACCACAGAGGAGATCAATTATAGATGAAGATGGGAAGGCCGCTATGGTCCTTTTAGGTCTGTCAGCGACCTTCAACACTGTGAGTCACACGATCCTCATTGATCGCTGAGCAAAGATTGGGATTCGTGGAACAACATTGGATTTCCATAGACCCTTTCTCATGGATAGATAACTGACAGTCTCCCTCAGAATCTTTATATCAAAATTGTTTACATTACTATGCGGTATCCCTCAGGGGTCCTCATTGAGCCCCACACCCTTTAACAACCCCAACTCTTTACGTAGCTCCACTGGCTAAACTGATCCAGACATTTGGTTTTCCACTATTTCCCATGCCGACAACACTCAAATTAGAGTATCCATTCCCAGAAACATTGTAGATGATTCATACTGCTTCAATAACTGGCTGGATGAAATAAAACAGGGTTAAATTAAAACCAGAAAAGGCAGAGGTTCACCTGTTTGGTAAGGATAACTCCATTTGGAACCTGCCATGGTGGCCCCAGACAGTAAATCGGAAATCTGGGGATGATCTTTGATGCTATTCTAACTTTTAGAGATCAAATTAATAAACTTCTCTCCTCTATATTTTCTTAGTAAAACTTTGAGGAAAATTCTTCCATTCATCCTTTGGCCTTCAGAAGTCAATTGTTATTACGATGGTACTGATCAGGCTGAATTATTAAAATGTCCGAAACCAGGGCATTTGCCAACTGTCTTTATACAAACTCCAACTACTTCAGAATGTGGCTGCTCGTCTCTTAAAGAGAATAACCTTTCAATCAGTTTCACAGGCTCTAGTGGAGCTTGATTGGCTCCCTTTTAGGAAACGAGTGACATTTATATCACTCTGTTTGGTGTATCAATGCCTTCATGGACTAGATCCAGGCTACCCGAAAAAGAAATTTAAGTGGTATACACCGGGTGGATCTTTACGCCCAGCGGCAACCAGAACAGTTATAGTTTCTAAATGGGAGAAGGCTTTTGGGGTGGCAGAGGGTTTGTATGGCCCACTAGCAAACTCTGGAAACAACTTCCTGGACATCTGAAAAACCAGCAGAATATGACGAGCTTAAAAAAACAACTCAAAGCTTGGCTTTTTACACTTTCCCACAAATGTTCTGTTACCTCTAACCAGATGCCAGCGTCAAAACCTCTTCAGGCATTCATGCACTCAATAAATTATTCCAATATCAATAAATAAACTCTTGAGGGACCCCTTGGATATTGTACCCAACCAATGAGAAACTGACCATATGAGGAATCATGCCACTCCAGCGGGTGAGGGTCTAGAAACTCTCTCCCGAGACCTTGAACTGGTCCTACAACCAGTACTTTGGAACAAGAGGACTGGAACTATGGAACTACATACTTTTGTTGTAAATAATTTAGGGAGTACTACAGAGAGAGCACTGTACAGGGGGAGATCGACCACCTAATCTGTTGTATCTAAATATCTGGGTTGACAGTAGGCAGAGACTGGCAGACCTGAGGCTTTTACTTATTTGGTGAAGGACACTTTCGAGAGATGGTTCAGGGAGTGACGAGAGTGCTGTACATTTTGCTCTTTCTAAAGACCTCTGTATCCCTGTTTTACTTAGCACAGCTGAATTAACAAAATAAATTTCTTCCTGAGATCTTGGTTTCTGTGTGACGTACCCATTTGCTATATCTTCTGCCATGTAATCGGACTTTCACATCCACCAACTTTGCAAACCTCTCCTCTCTGCCGGTCTCTGACTAGCACACACCCCACGTATACACAAAAGCAGTGTGGGGGGCCACACCTTCTTGTAGCTGGCCCCTGAAGCTGGAACAATCACCCAGTATAAATCAGAGCCTCTTCCCCTCTTCTTGACTTTTGCAAGACTCTGCAGACTTGGCTTTTTGAGGATGACTCGAGGGCTGGCCACACACCCCTGCTACAGAGTGCCTGGATACCCTCAAGGGTGATTAGTGTACTATAAAAACACTGACAACCTAACATAACAGTATTTGAGCACCTGCTTTCCTGTGGTCTGTGATGTAGATCTTGAAGTTTACTGGAACATGATCAAAATGTCTCGTTTGATGGGGAGGGGGTTATGGATCGACCTTCATAGTAGGGATTCTTAGACATTGTGATGCAGTTTGGGGCAAACAGACCCCCACCCCACTACTCTCCGCCCGCCCTCTACCCCTCCCCACCCAGTTTTTTGTTTCTTCGGCCCATAGGATTTTGCTGCATGATATCCAAGCTATTCCCTCTCCCAAAACAAAAATTAATAGAAGCCCACCATTGAATACAGCATTGGGGCTGCAGGTTCCCCCTCCAAGCATCTCCTGCTAGAAATGAAAAGCACTGGGGCAACCCATCAATTGCTGTCCATGCTGCAATGTGCATTGCATAGGCCTGTTCTCAACAGCACACCTTCTCACAGACCTCAAGCTCCAGACCCCAGTAGATCAGCACTGGCCCCTGATATGTCCTGACCCCTAACCATGATCATGCAGGTCAGGGCCGACAATGAAATGCAGCCAGGGCAAAACAGTGTGTAGAACACAGGCCAAACCCAGAGACCCCATGAGACTTCAAGAAGTGAGGATGAGTGCTGGCCTTCAACCAACTTACATCAGGCATCAGTACACCTCACCGAGCCAAGGACTACCAATGAAAGAGCTTCCCACGTGGGATGTCTTAGGATACCCATTCATCTTGATTGGCTTCCAGTCCATTCCCCCTTCTGATAAAGTCTCCATCGAGACTTAGTTTGACCGACTTTAATGATGGATGACTTATTACCTCCTAGTTTTCTCGTTTCTCAAAGGGTAGGTTGTGTTTTTCCTGCAGTGTTCTACCTTAAGAGCTAAAAGTTGGTGTTACTCCTTCATCATGGTATACACATGCTGGGCTGATACCGTACAGTCAAGGCATCAGTGGGGTTATCTGTCAGTCTCATGCTGTACTCACTGCAGCAGAGTATCTTTTGTAATCTTTGCTGCCTTTAATGATTCTCTTGTCCCACAGATGCCATACCCGGAAATGAGGAGGTCCGTTTAGTACCGTCCCTGAGAAGCAAGAGTGGATCAATGTGGTCCAAGTACAATGCCTCATTTGAGCACTGGGAGGTGCAGATCTCTTTTCGTATTACAGGCCGGGGACGAAGTGGCGCTGATGGACTGGTGAGATGTTCTTCCGCATTGGGTGTGGGTACTGAAAGTGTATGACAAGAGAAGGGCTTGCATCAATCATCAAACATTCCAGGCACCTCACACCTTGACTTTACAATGCAAGAGATTTAACAATTTGATGGGCACATGGGACAGTGCTCATATAGGTTACAGCTCCCTTATGCTTCATGCCTGTTGGAATCCCTGGTCTTGTGCATACTCGATGGATGGTGCACACTTGAGGTTGATTTTTCTAGTGTTCAAAAGCGGCATAGGTCCTCCGAATGCCTCGTCCATTTTACAACACCTGTGGTATTCGCCATTATATTTAAACATTGTAAGGCGATGTTGAAAGACCTAATAAAGCACACAGGTGTCCAGGTTCAACAATACACCGACAACACACAGACGAAAATCACAACTGGCGCCCTACGTCACACCTTCAATAAGAAAGAACGCTTAGTAAATCTGCAAGGCAGAATAGTCATCCTCATTTACAAGCAACTTTGAATGGCTCAAGGAACTTGAAGTGCCTGGCTTCCACCCATTTCCCTCAACCAAAGTAAACTCACTAAGCATTTGGGTGGGCCATTCCATTTCTATGACATTTCCCATCAACTACACCTACAAATCTGCTAGACTCTCTCTACTGTCCCTAAATAACTCAAACATTTGCTTCCACCAATTGTTTTTTGCCTCGTCGTCCAATCTGTTGTTTTTTGCCTTATCAAACTCAGCAACACAGCTCTCATGGGGGTCCCTAAATACTCTCTCGCACCACTAATGGCCATCCTCAACAATTTTACTTTCAGGCACCTATAAATCCGATGACATCACCCCAATACTAAAATAATTTCATACATTTAATCTGGTTGTTGTTCCACCAATGTTTAATGTAAGGCTAGACCGATCTCTGCTATTATGTTATATTGTAAAACACTCTGACAACACTGGGTAGTTGAAAAAAATGCAAAATGAATAAAATAAAGAAGGCCCTGACCTTGTATCAGGCAATGAACACACACAATCTAATGGATCCCTCAACACCCCAAGTGGAAGGCACCTACCAGTAAAGATGAACTAGTTGGATGGCCTTCAGTTTCACATCTTGGGACTCAGATCCTCACAGATGTATTTGCTAAAAGAAAGTCAAATAAAGTTCCACTCTCGTAGAAACAGAGTTCACAACTCTACTTTTTGAGGGTCTGAAAAATCTGATAACAGGAGACGATCCGATTAACTGCCCACTACCAGTTAGAAAAAAAGCCCTTCCGTTGTCTATGAAGGGTCTTGTTGTAGTGAGGTTTCTGTGACATTCGCAGCAGTGCTGCTATGGTATCAAAGGAATCCATGGATTAAAGCACCATCAGCAATAATGCATGCATAGGTCAGAAGCAATGAAAGCCACTTTAAAATGCTGAAGTGTGACATTTGGGCCTACCTTTATATAGTCTGTGACCTGAAGGTGCTCCTGCAGTATATATGGCCCAGATGTAGGTAAATCTGATTTACCGACTCTAGAATACCGAATTTTACCGATTCGGTATTCTAGATTCGGTAAATCAGATGTAGGTAAAAATTCGGTAATTTTTACCGAATCTGTATGATTCGGTAATTACCGAATCGGTATTTACCGATTCGGTAATTGCCATTCATAGGAATCAATGTCAATTACCGAATCGTAAATACCGATTCGGTAAAATTACCGATTTTGCAAGGGTGACAGGGTGTCACTTTGACACCCTGTTGCACCCCTGATTTTGGCTTGTGTGCCATGTGGCACACATACATGCCCTAAGGGCACATGGCACAGGTGTACATGCACAGATGTGCATGTACACAGGTATTCGGTATTTACCATGCAATAGAATTACATGGTAAATAACAAATCGGTAATGGCCTGTGGCACTGTTTTCAGTGCCACCTACATATGGATTTACCGATTCGGTAAATTTACCGATTCGGTATTTTACAGAATCGGTAAATTTACCGATTCGGTATTTTACAGAACCGGTAAATTTACTGAATCTGTAAATATACCGATTCTGTATATTTTAAGGCCCCTACATCTCCATTAGCAAATACCGGTCGGTAACGGCCGAAATCGGCTGTTACCGACCGGTATTTGCCGACCTACATCTGGCCCCTAGGGTTTTAAGTGGGGACATTGAATATTGTCGCAGCTGATCACGTGCTTGGCTGAGCATGCCGCCTCCCAGGATTGAACAAACCTAAGTCCCATCAAACCGTTGACTCTTATTTCAGCCCTCCCACTCATCCATCAGCTTTGATTAGTGACTCACAGGTCTCTAAATAAGTTGAGTATTATGTATATTGGCAGTTGAAAAATCTGGAGATGAACACAATACTTCTTTTCCAGCACTTGTGTAATTAATGCATTTCCTCATTTGTTCCCCATAGACCGTTTATATTTTTCCTGGTTGACTGAGGCAGCGGTGACCCTAATCAGCATTTTTAAATGGAAGATAAAGTTCTGGGAACTCTATATTTATTCTATACTCTCAGAACTCACCACATCCAACACAGCCATCTCAACTCGCACTCGCCATGCACAGTGTTATCAATGATGCAGTTTCAGATGTCATTTGGGTTGGTTCAATGCAGTCATTGTATATGTCATGAGTGATGTAATGTGCTAGGGCTGAAGCAGTGCACAGCTAGGACACAAGCTATAGTTACTCTAGGGCACGAGTTAAAGTTACTTGAGATAAATATAATTGGTGAATTTCTGTGGTTTTGTTACCTTAAAACAGTATGTTGTAAATTACATTTTCACTCAACTATAATGTCCCTTTAACGTTTGTTTTTTTTCCAGTGAATTTCTAAGGTTTTTTAAAATGGTAAAATAAGGTATTATTGCAGTTCCTAATTATAACGTCACTTTAACCTTAGGTTTTATTTGAGTGAATTTCTAATATAAAGTAAGATGTTCATACCTATGTGCAGCATGGGGTTGGGCCACTGACTCCCTGCACCATGGCAGGCTGTGCACCAAGCCCCTCAGCAGGAGCACAGCCCCCATTTTTTGTGTGTGTGTGTGGGGGGGGTGGAGTCCTGTGGATCCTCAGATAGACCCCAACACCTAACATGTGATCTCATGCGCTTTGCTCTGGATCCATGGGTTTGGACGTATCCCCAGAGGTGTCACATGGGGTGTTCCGGTCCATCTGCAGATCGCCAGAACCCCCAAAATGTTTCTTTTAAAATTTTACCCGATGGTAGTCACAAGGCCCAGGGCATCAGGCCTAGCCAGGCCCTTTATATCTTATTTTCTTTTTCCTTTTTCAGGACTCGGGGACTGAGTCCTCAGTCCTAAGATGGCAGCCATAACTTTTCTTTCAGGTTGCAACCATCCAATCACAATGCATGGTTGAGCACACCAAAGTGTTGCAGATCCTCTACAGTGTGAAATATACAAAAATTGTAAGCCTTCATTTCTCAAAAACTACTGAATGAATTTACACAAGATCATAAAAAGTACGCTTTTGGGACCACGATCTAGAGTTCTGCCTAATTTGGTTTAAATTGGTTCAGACTGTAGTTGCATATAAATTTCCTATGGAAAAGTAATGGGGAAAATGCATTTTGCCCTCCCCCCCTTTTTTTCGACCTAATGTGACGGATCACCCCTAAACCGTCTAGGAAGAACATTTCTATTTTGAAAGGTTTGGTCAAGATTCGTCAAATGTTGCCAAAGTTATTAGTAAAACAAAAAACACTTTTTTTACGGAAACACAAGGCTGACCATAACTACCCATTGGTGACTGCCACTGGATTATGTGTGTGTGTATATGTATGTATATGTATATATAATTTTTTTTGTATGTTAAAATATGTTCATTTAATTCAACATTAATCCCTATGGGGTGTTAATTTAATTCCCTGCCCCAATTATTTTCTACGGGAGGGTGCTGAAGTATTAGTGATTAGTCATGTGTGATGCTGGATTATTCCAGGTCTGGGCTGGAATATATTTACTACTGGTCTGGGGCCTTTGTGGCTTTTGAAGTTTTAGAAGTGCAGTTTGTGAATAGGAATAGGCTTCCTCTTTTGTGGGTAGATGTGTGCCCCTCCCTAAAGCTCTCCTTAACCATCCCAAACCCTCCTTACTCCTTTCTAAATCCCTCCTATTTATTAGTATTTGTCATTATCAAGGACTTCCACCTGACTCTCCCACATTTACTACACAATTGTATAGAAATCTAAGCAGTTGGGGTGGAGATCTCCCCACATAAAAGATAGGAGTGACTGAGACCGAAACCTCTGCATGTAGATTTGTGAATTACATGAGTAGCACTTGCAAACGCACTGCAAAATGCAATTTGCGAATAGGCCCCAGTAGTTTTGGAGCTGTTACACTGTATAATATAGCCTTTGATACTGTGCATTGCAGTATGTAATGGTGCACAGTCTGACATTGGGCAAACAAAATGGTGGTAAACAGTGTTGGACATGACCCAGTTTAATGACAACTGTGACGTTATATAGTGGGTGGCTGTGACCATGTTTAGGCCGTGGTTTATTTACAGAGAAAGTGGGCCTTCAAAATAGAAACTGTGATCCCCCAAATGGAGGCTGTAACGTTGTACTGTTCAGCTTGTAACACAAAACAGAGGCTGTGATGCTGTATTATGGGGTTTGTGATACTACAGTATCGGCTGTTACTGTATAGTGTAGTTTGTAACACTGTAGTGGAGGCTTTCATACTGCATAAAGGGATTTGTGATACTGCGATGGAGGCATTGGTAAAGTAAGATGAACACAATGACGCTGAAAAGGAGGCTATGATGCTATAATCAAGACATCACTGTCTTATGGAGTCTGTGACTTATGTCTAGACACGGTATATTGAAGGATCTGACTGAGTGTAATGGAATCTGCGCGACTGTATGTCCGCAACACTATTGAACAATGCATGGTGGTGGCAGTTTATGCTGCAGTGGAAGCTGTGACATTCTCCAGTAGAGTTTGTGACATTAAATGTGTCACTGGGTGTCTGTGACAATGTAAAATGTACACTGTGACTGTATAATTGAACCTATGATACTATCAGAGGTCGCTTCACCTGCTCACTTGTTCTCTTGCAGGCAGTGTGGTACACCAGGCAGCGTGGTCAGACCGGCTCTGTGTATGGTGCCTCGGATCTTTGGGACGGCGTTGGAATCTTCTTCGACACCTTTGATAACGATGACAGAGTAAGTCGCTTTAAACCTTGAACCACTTCTTGTGCTCTGTCCAAGGGATCTGTATACTGCACATCTAACCATCTTCTCCTTACTTGCAGAAGAACAACCCTATCATCCTGGTAGTGGGGAACAATGGCAAACTCGTCTACGACCACCCCAAGTACGTGCAAGGTAGCGGGTGGAGAGTATGGACGGACAGAGATTGTGCTGTACCTTTGGGGTGTGCTGGTGGTGTAGATCAATAGTTGTTTCCCAGTGCAGCAAAAGTACTTTAGTGGAGGCAGGGGTGATGTCAATAATTGTCATGTTCTAACGTTTTGCTATTTCTCTACTTGCCTGCTGGCACCATTTGCTACTTGTAGGATCAACCTGGTACATTCCACTGGTTACGCCCCTTGTGGCTGCCTAGTATTGCCTGCGCCTAGAATCAGACACTTGCTTTCATGGCAGAAGGGCGGTTTCATAGACAGGCTGTGTAGACACAATTCTGCTCTACCATTCTCATTTCAATCATGAGGCAATTTTGATTTGATTACACCATGTTAGTCACTACAACAATGATAGGATATATCCACATTATGTAGCCACCTTTTCAATAGATTTTGTCTGTGTATCACACATATTTAGTTTATTTATTGATTAACACGTTTTATCTACAAGCATTGAGATAGTTGTTTATGTTTCAATCCATGGATATCGAACACATCTCAGGGCAAGGATTTTAAATTTTTTATGTAAGATTATTATTCTGATGATGATCTGCTTCCCTCTTTAATACTAAAGGCAATTCACTTTTTCTCTTTGAACTCCTATCCCATATAATGATGCATTCTACTATCCTTTTCACACCTTTTAATGTGTCGATAACTTGGAGCTTTTCCCTCCTCCAACCCATTTGTCAGCTCTACCAGACAATAATATGATGCTTATAATCTTGATATTCATAATGACTCTATTATATGGTCTCCACTCCCAGCAGCTTTACTCTTTTGGCTGTTGTTATCCCTTCTGTGAGTTCACCTTCTCTGACCATTTTCCAAAACTAGTACTTATCTGCTTTGGCTTCCTAAAAGGTCCATATGCATTATACCCTTCAAATTTGACACCTACTATAATGTTTTATATTACGCAGTTCAAAACAGCTGTTGCCTCATTTTATATCTTTATTTCTAACCAGTTTTTCCCTTACGATACAATTTGCACCCTATTGGTTTTTGTGGGTATATTTGTTCAGACATGTGGGCTCACTTCTCTATACAGTTCCCTTTCACTTCACCACCATTACAATACTACTAGCAAGGCTTCAGCCTTTTCAGACTAATATCTGGTCTGACATCCATTTCTTTCCAGCACGCTACCGCCCGCCAGACCTTTCTACCATTCTTCGCATCTGAATAGGACAGTACCAGCTCAGGCTCTCAAACCCTTCAACTTCTTTTCTAAAATTGGCATTTCAGGCTCTCCAATGCCCTTGTTGACTTTAACCTCCAATCTCTGGTAACTTTCCAGCCGTATAATTCAGCATAAAAGCAGTAGCTGCCGGCATGGATCTAGGGTGGCAGGGCAGGGGATAGCGGGGGGGAGAGCTTATAAAACCCCACGAAAAAACATACATACTCGCCGTGTCTCTTCTCTGCAGTCCCTCGCTTTGGCCAGAAAAGGAAACACCCCCAGGCTCCCCTAAGCCAATCACAACGCTGCATTGCAGTGTTGTGATTGGATCACAGCACTCAGATAGGCAATGGGAGCCTGGGCATGTTGTCCGCTGAGGCTGAAATACAGCCTGGGTGGAGAACATGAAAAGTGTGCATGAATGTTTGATTGGCCCTAGACGGCTGACCAAACATTCATGCGCACTATACAGAGTGCACTTACCACTCCTCCCCCCCTGCTCTGAGAGCAGAGCAGCCCCGCCCGCCCTGCCTGCAAAGCTGCAGCACCAGGACAATAAAGTGATAATAACATAAAGTTATTTTAATTTTATATTACTACACTGCTGCAAAACAGTGGGGCAACGCTCATCCGCCTTAATGGAGAAGTCGCCACTGCATAAAAGTCAAGGGCTGAATTTCATTCCTACCTCAATTATCCAACTAATGCCAGCTTTTAATTACTGTCTTACTGGCATCATTCACACTTCAACAACCACTATTACCCTTCATTTGTTTATATAATTTCATTTATCCACTCACTTCACTAACACCAACATACAGACCCTCCAGGATATTGCGATTTGCAAAAAGATCGCGAAATCTGCAGTTTTGTAAAAATGCCGCGATTTTTTACAAAACTGCTGCGAAATTTGGAAAACGTGATAATTTTCTTTTTTACGACGTGGGCTGCCTGGATTCATCAATGAAAATAAGACTTCTCTTTTTGCTGGAAAAACACCTTTTTGCTGAATTGAGGGCTGGAGAGGTATGGTGTCTCCCACTAAGGTATGGATCTCTAAGACAATGAAACTGCTCCCAGCGCAGACGAATAAAGGCACTTGGTGACTCCAAGGGCAGAGTTATCTATGTCCTGCTTGCTCCATGAGAATATCTTTAGGGTGCTTGGTGAGTGCAGAAGATTCTGGAAACTGAGGGAACCCGGACGAAAACCGCCGGACCTGTGCAACTGGACACATTTATCTGCTGTTGTCAGTGGAGCTTCTCCCTGATGTCTCGGGGTGGAAAGTTTCCTCTTCACATTCTCCGGGGGTGGGGGTATCAGATTGCATTACGCTACTGCCTGGCAGTTTACCAATCCTAACCTTACATGAAAAACAGACTCATCTAGAGCCCAGTCTTCACCTGTGTTTTGGGAGAGACTATTCATGCGGTTGTTAACTTTTAGCACGTCTTTAGCATCATCTGCACATGTTGCAGACACAGATGCATGCATCTTTGTGTCATTACCTCACAGCATCAATACATAATCCTGACAGCCCATGACACTAGCATTACTACACTGGCCAGGCTACCTACAGCTTCTGAGGGGAATTAATCATGGGCTCTACTGAACCCTTAGTGAGGGGGTCACTGACCCTGGACTGACTCGGAGCAGGTTAACACTACCAGCTGCCAGGCAGAAAGGTCATATTACATATTAACTCACTTGTCACGTAAAGGGTTGGCGGAGTGCAGGGAAGGGAAGAACTATTGACTAGCCAGTAAGGAAATTGGTAGAATTTCCTATCAACCAATCCACCTGTTAAAGGCTGGTGGGGCTGGGACCACAGAAGAGTAGAGTTGAACAAGTGTCCCATCACACCCAGTAAGGATCTTGCACACATCTGTGGTACAGTCACTTGGGGCCAGATGTAGGTGGCCAATTACCGGTCGGTAACGGCGGAATTCGGCCGTTACCGACCGGTAATTGGATTTTGAGATGTAGGGCATGCATTTACAGAATCGGTATTTTACCGATTCTGTATTTACCGATTCGGTAAAATTACCGAATTGGTAAATACAGACTCGGTAAAATACAGATTCTGTAAATGCAGATGTAGCTGGCACATGTCAGAGTGCCACAGGGCTTTAAGAATCGGTATTTTACCACCCAATCCAATTGGGTGGTAAAATACCGAATCCAGGTGTGCATGCACATGTGTGCATGCACACCTGTGCCATGTGACAGACAGACATGCCCGTAGGGCATGTCTGTGTGCCACATGGGGCACATGCCTATTTTTGGGGTGCCAGAGGGTGTCAAAGTGACACCCCCTGCACCCTTGCTAAAATCGGTATTTACCGATTCTGTAATTACAGAATCGGTATTGCCCATTGATTCCTATGGGCTGCAAGGCCCATAGGAATCAATGGGCAATACCGAATCGATATTTACAGAATCGGTAAATACCGAATCTTAACGATTCTGTATTTACCGAACCTGAAATATCTACATCTCCCCCCCTCTATTTTACCACCTCTTAAATACCGATTCGGTATGAATCGGTATTTAAGAGGTGGTAAATTAAAATTACCTACATCTGGCCCTAATTGTTTTTAGTCCCTCTTGAACACTGCTGGTTGCAGAGAAAACAAACTGGATCTACTCCACCCGCAAGATCACACCAGTCCCCCTTACGTTTGTCTCACTAATACTTGTGCAAGAAAACAAAGATGGACTGGAAAGACACTTTTTGATTATAAGTTGTATGCAAAAGTGTAGAATTATATCTTAACTACAGAGAAGTCAATCAGGTGTATCACGCAGCAGAGTTACCACCTCTGGCTTGCCCTCTGCTACCCCTTGCAATGGCAAAAAACACAGTTGATGGACAGAATGTAGAACAATGTCATACATTCACCCCAGTACAGAGATCTGGGCCTAAATCCATCGTTTTTTTGCACTCCACACCACCCTGGGTTAGACACTGGCTATATGCAAATCAGCTCTGACCCTGTGCCTCATGGGAACAGTCCAGTCCGAACTACCAAGCCATGTCTTTCCCAGACCGGAATCAAGCATCCAAGGACCGGTTTCTGGCTATCAGCCTGGATAGCTTGACTCCAGTGGTGTGGAGAGCCTGGGACTCACGTCTGAGCACACCCAGCCCACTCGGGGTGAAAATTGCAAAAAACACAGTTGATGGACAGAATGTAGAACAATGTCATACATTCACCCCAGTACAGAGATCTGGGCCTAAATCCATCGTTTTTTTGCACTCCACACCACCCTGGGTTAGACACTGGCTATATGCAAATCAGCTCTGACCCTGTGCCTCATGGGAACAGTCCAGTCCGAACTACCAAGCCATGTCTTTCCCAGACCGGAATCAAGCATCCAAGGACCTACAAACTAGAAGGGCACCCACAGAGTACAGTACATGTAGAGTTGATCTTTTTACAATGTCAGATGAACATAGTTTAAGGAATTACAGACTTGATTCTCACACAGTATTATTCATATTTGACCTTATAAAGTGAGATTTAGAGTCAATAATAATATTAGAACTGCTGTACCACCACTGGTTAAATTGTTGTCAGTGTTGCACTTCTGTGCAACTAGTTCTTTTCAAGGAATTGCTGCCATGACGTCTGGACTCTCTCAGCCTCTCTTCAGTAAAATATTGCAGCAAGTACTTGGTGCTATGTTCAAACATGTGCAGTGTTTCACCACCTTCCCTAAAACTGCAAGTGCGTTAACAAAAGTGAAGAGTACATTCTATGGTATTGCTGGATTTCCAAACGTTGTTGTAGCCATTGATTGTCCACGCATTACGCACTTTTTGATTATAAGTTGTATGCAAAAGTGTAGAATTATATCTTAACTACAGAGAAGTCAATCAGGTGCATCACGCAGCAGAGTTACCACCTCTGGCTTGCCCTCTGCTACCCCTTGCAATGGGGCTGCTATCCATAGTCTTAGGGGTAATGTAGGCAGAAGCAGGAATAGAAAGAAAGCATAGCTTTAAGAGTTGCATTCACTTGCTGTAGTCTCCCCCTTGCCATTCCCAGACCCCTCAGTTGCAAACAGGAGGTTTTTTTTTTTTTTTTGAAAACCTTTATTTATCTTATGCACAGCACACAGCGTCTGCCTGCAACCACTACGGGCCGGCTGCTATGACAATCCACAACACTGCAGGTCGTTTTACAATGCAGAACCCCCCCCCCCAAAAAAAAACAGGAGCGCTACAGCTTATTAACAGCAGATATAAAAGAATAATGCAGGTTTCATTTTATAAGTTTGAAGAAACATCATACATTCAGACCAGACAACCGAAAGGGCGAGCCACACAACACAGTATCAATCAATGAAACAAGAATAGGTAGGACATGTGAGGTCAATAAGGTAAACAGGAGATACGAACATCATACTTCAGTCCGCGCCAGGCAGCGCCCGCCCAGTCTATAGAGCACGTCAGGATTTATATGCAAAACTGCACCACAATATAGCATGAAGGGAGAGAGCATATTCTTACAGCAGGAAGAAAGGACGCAGTGGCATACGATAAAGCAAATTGTACTCGAAACAAATCATGGAAGAGGATACAGACCCTCCAAGAAATATAAGCGAAAAGTGGAAACAGGATATGTGAGCATTCAATAGTCGTATAAAAATATTAGCGCCGTATCCACAAAGTCCAATAAACATTACGAACCACAGAAGTACAACGTACCAATTCCCTCCCAAAAAGAACATCACCCAACCCCCAGTCCGATCCGAACTATACGAAAAAAAGAAGGGGAAATACAAAAGAAAGAGAAAGAAAAGGGAAAAAGGAAAATCAACAAAAACCAAGAAGAATAAAGAAGGCCATAGTGACAAAAACAATAAGAAAAACAACAACACCCCTCCCCCATCCCCCCACCCTGCACCACTGCATGTGGCTATGGCCCCCCCCCTAGCAGCGTGGCTGTCGCCCATCAGGAACCCGAAATGTAGACAAGAGAAGAAAGGAAGAAAGGGAATAAAACACAAAGGGTAAAAAGAAGAAAGAAAGAAAAAGACCAACAGCCCACGAGTGGGAAAGAAGCACGAGGGAGATTCCCAGTGCGGGAACCCCGACCCCCCCTACCGCCACCCGATATTCGATCACTAAAAATGAAGGTCAGTACAGTAGAAGCACCCACTAATACAGGAAGATACAATCGCCACGGAGTTCAATTCACACAGGAGGGTGCGGGTCTCTACAGTAGCAACAATGGCGCCTGGAGCACACTCGAGACCCATTGACCCAGGATCGATGGTAAAGATCGAATAAAGCTCGAGATGACGGGCCAGGTGGAAAATACGAACCGGGGCACCCAGGTCAGTCCAGGAGAAACCAAAGTCTCGTAAAAGCACAATGGGCGGCCCGTCGACCGCCAGCAACCGCCATCCACGGGGCCAAGTATAGTATAGTCAAGCTGCAGCGAGCCGTCCAGGAGTATTCAAAGGAAGCATGGCCATACTGCAGCCAACATGAAGTCCCATCCAGTACTAGCCATCGCCCCATCCCAAGTGATGGCTTACAAGTAAGCATTGGGTAAAAATGACCAGAACCGCCTCATGCCATCACCAGAATAGGAAGAAACGGCCCTTTAAGGATATTCGTCCGCCCCCTCTCAGCATCCAACACACCCGGCCGCCGCCATATCCAGAGAGAATCCATCAAGTCGCCATTTTCCAGGATGCACCACCACAGTGCAGCACAGCAAGGCTGAAAATTCGCCGGCCCCCTTCAGAGTTAAGATTCACCGATATCCAGTCACGGCGTAGCACAGGATAACAGGCACCCCCTCCACAGAGCATCATCACAAGCCCCCCCAGCACGAAAATGACACGGCGATATCGTGCCCAACTGGCACAAAGGAGCCGGGATGTGCAGCACAGTCTAGTACACGCAGGCACACAATGCGCCTCAAAGGAGACAAAGCGCCGTTACCTCAGACCGGCTGCCGATGAAAAGTGCTGGGGGGGGGGGGGGGGTTATGGGTGAAGCATCCAACATGGAGGGGCTGTGCAGCGCGTCCTGTAGAGGGCTCCGGCGGTGTAAGGAGACTCTAGGAGCACCATGGTGGAGGAGCGGCGTCACACAGGAGAATGCAGCTGCTGGGACGAAGCCAGCAGCCGGGTGCACAGCCACGCAAGGTCCCGGTCGCCAGCAGCACACGGGCCGCCCAGAGCGAAGGAGGATATCTCGGTCCCCGAAGCTTCAAATTTCACCGCAGCCGGGTGCCCCATCACAGCGTCTCCTCCGACGCACAAAAGCGCCGTTTAAGCGCGAGGTGGGTAAACAGATCGGGCGGCGAAGGGAGAAGGCCGGCGGAGCCGGGACTCCGTGCGGCCATCTTGGTCGCCGGCCCGGCTCCGCCCCTCAAAAACAGGAGGTTGTTGATGGGGGGAAAGGGTGGTATAATTAGTAAAGTTTGTGATGGTCCTGTAGGTGAAAGGGTGTGTGATATCACTTCTTCTGGCATTTTGATTCACCCTACCGAAGAGCCAAAACAGACATAAACTGGTCTGGGCTGCTTTTGTTAGGTTTAAGAGGGGACCTGGCCTGGCAGTGCAGGCTGGACTGTTCCTCTTTGAGCAGGACCAAGGCTGATTTGCATGTGGCCGGTCCTTTCTGAAGTAGTATGGTGGGCAACTAAAACATCCAGTGGACTGGAATGCAGCTCCCAGTAATTACCAGTGTCTGAGATTCATTTAAGATTCCACTCATCATTGTTTTGCTTTCCTTGGCATCCAAGCACATCGTGCCTGCAGTAAGAGAAACTCAATTTAGAACATTGAGAAATACAGCTCCCTCCTACAAGGTTAGGACTGGAGCTGTTTTTCTGTAGAGCTGCAGACACTTTAAGCATGCCTATTTCAAAGTGGAATACTATGCTAAGACAGTTTCCATTGATAACAGGCTGAACATGAATGATTAGGAGTAAAATAAAGTGCCGCAAAAATGCTGCTAAATTTCCATATTTGTGCCGCTAAATTTCCCAATCCATGCCGCAATATCCTGGGGGGTCTGAACATAGGTGAATAATAGTGCCTTTTTCAAACGTTTTTCTCATCACTTTTTAATTATATTCCCGGCTCCCAATAGATGCTGCATGCCATACTTTATTATTCGTGTTGCCACCTAGACTAATAATATTAAAGAGCACTTGATTTTATTATTCCCTTCTAATTTCCTTGGGCTTCATAATATTTATTTTCTGTTCTCCACACCTTTTTCTATCAGCAAGGTACATTCTCCTGTTTCACATTTCCAGCTTATCTTGGGCTGGACTGTTGTAATTACTTCCTTGATCAACATATTCTAACCTGCGACACAAAGCATCATGGTCAGTAAACCGATTTTGACCTCTTATTTTTCACACACTTTGCAGTTCCTTGTTTACTTTTGCTATTCACCTTGTACATAGGGGGCTCATTAGGATGGCTGGTGGACCTGAGTCAGCCCGCCATCCTAGCGGTGTTGGGACTGGCCACCAGACCCGTGGCCGTCCTGCACCGCGAATTAGGATGCGACCACCACCATAGCGGTTGCATACTGCAATTTAACATTGCTGCAGGTGCTGCTGACAGCGGCACCCGCCACGATGTTAAAATCGCATTTCTGGCATTTCAATGCACCACATGGTGCCTGCCACTTGGTGCAGTGAAATGAAGTTCCTTCCTGTGCTCCTCAATTAATCCCCACAATGGTGTAATGACCATCCAGTTACTACTTTGACACAACTAAAGGATTTTTCAAATGCAGATAGGTTTTGTCTGTCTATTTTATTAAAAACAGTTTATTCCTTATTTCATCAAGGTTTCATTTTAAAATTTCATACATAAAATAATATAAACAACAACACAGTTTGAGGTATGACTTCCTCAAAGCATACTAATTCAGTTTAGTATTCCAATATCCTAACATGCTGTGTCTATCTTTGGCATACAACAATATTCACATACACAAATGATAAGATACAATAAATTATACAATGACATTAATACAATACTAATAAAAGTCCTTTTGTCGACGCGTTTCGGTGTCTTTTTAGTTGTTTAAACACCTTCCTCAGGACAGGTCAGTTAAAAACATATCATCTTCGATCTAAAAATAAATATATACAATTAGAATCACAAATACCTATATAGATTATAGATTCAAGCACCTGTTATTCTATGCATTTTATTCACTCAATTTTTTGTTAAATGTGTCTACTAGGATGGTCATCTAATGAAAGCATTTATTCTCTTACATGAATTGCTAATTTTATGGCCTTCAAACATGCAGTAGTAGACCTTCTCCGTTACTTCTCAGGTTCTAAATTTGGATTGGAGTGTCTTTTCAATTAGACCTCCGTTACCTATTTTGTTAAAAACAGGAGATTCTCTGTCAGTTTATTTATTTACTCTTATTCCCGATAATCGTCCCATTATCTCTTAATACTTGTAAACTTACTTTGTATACATGGGATATTATATCTTTTCCCCTTGTTTGTGGATCCAACCGTCTTCTCGTGATGGTCCAAATAGGTGCCAATATATCAATAGAAGGGTATCGTTTTGATTAGGACAACCTCAATTGATTAGTTGCCACCTCATATGCTAGGTGGTGATATATAAGGCACCTGTAGAGATGGAGTAATATCTATGCAGAACCATCAATACAACCTGCTTCTGCAGTTTATTAAATAACTAATATTCTGTCCACTGTTTACTATTCCTTTCATTACAGATAGAGAAACGCTACATTATATAGTTGCATATATGCGTGTGGTCTTTTATGCTCCACTATTTAGGTATGACTCTTATGGACCCCGACAGATAGCTTGCTGTAATTAATGAGTAGAGCTGAGGGATCTCTCACTAAACTCACTCTTCCTCAAAACAGTGCCAACCGTGTTAGTTTTTTTTTTGCCATAGAAATTATCACTGGGGTGCTTTCTTTCTCACCGTCTTCGTACCTTTAGCTCAGTACCCCCGCCCGCATTCAAGCTCCTATATCGTGAATACAATGTACTGAATGACTACAGGGTAAACAACCTCCCCTCTCGAGTCTATTGTTAGGTCGAAAACGCATGCCTCATTTACCTTAGTTTTCCTTCGTGCGGGTCTCGTCGTCTATGCAGTTTCCTCCGTTATAACCTGACTGCATTGACCCGGCGTTTATATACCCCTGGTGGACTGACTTCATTGGCTTAATTAGCGTCAATTAACCGATAAACGATAGTTATAGTTCTGAACACCATGTTTGTAGTTTCCTAATGTTATTACCACGGTGCCGTATTTACAAAATGACACCCCCCTATTTGTCTACAACGTTGTCTCTTTATTACAGGCGAGTTTCCTAACACTATGGTCCACTACTCTGTGTTAAACTAGTTCTAGATAAGTTACATTTTCCGCCACTGATTTATTATTAGGTTCGCCGGCAATTACTCTCATTTTAAATGTGCGCCATACTTGTAGTTTTTCTAAGTAGTTTTTCGTGAATAATCAGATACTGACGACGGGACGACTGCACCCGTTTTAACGTTTAAAATGTATCTCAATTTCCACCAGCTTCAGTATATTATTAGTTCTTATATTTATACGGCTCCTTATGTTAAAATACAAGCAAGTAGAAAAATTTTAATCTTTTATATTTTGTGTCTATTTGTTGGGGTTTCTAATACTATTGGATTTTGATATCCTATAGCTGTGGTCTGAAATATGGGGTATACTCCTGTGTAGGGCAGTGGGGAAGAGTAGGATAATCATGAGGATGGTGCCTCTGTTGTTGCAGTTGGGCCTCAATTATTTTTAGTCTCACACAGAAATTGCCACATATTTAATATAGTCTCCCTTTTCTCCTTTCCTGAATATTTATTATGATTGTATTTTAATGTGTGATCTATTGTTTTATCATCAAATTTGCAATATTTGGGCCATGGATAGGCATGGTCCTTTGTTCGCTTATACCATTTATTACAATGTTTGGCTATTTTTTCTGCAAACTTGGATTTGCCTTCCTCATGTATTTATGAGGGGTCCTCATATATAAAAGTAATTCTGTATCATCTCCTCACCCTTCCCCGAGTGTATGACAGTGCTCAGAGTAAAGTCTATTGACACCAGTCTTTCAACGGACTTCTTCCCAAAACGTCAGGCTCCACTGTTGCTGTTTGTTGTGGAGGGCGGACCTGTGGAGAGTGACACGCCCCCTACTGTGCGCTGAAATCTACTTAAATCTCAAACCCAGGAACGCGCGGCTGAAGTGCAGTGAGTCGCGTGCATGGTTTGATTGCGTTCTGTTCCACTGTGAATGCGCTCTGTACAATTGTGCTCCGTAAAACTTTTAAATTGCCTTAGCTTCATTTTATTCACTTCCTGACTTACTAGGAAGTAGCTCTTACTTGTGCTCACCTCTTCACCCTCGCCTCCCGCTCCGGCCCCGGTCCACCGCAGCTGTTGCTGTTTGTTGTAGAGGGCGGACCTGTGGAGAGTGACACGCCCCCTACTGTGCACTGAAATCTACTTAAAGCTCAAACCCAGGAACGCGCGGCTGAAGTGCAGTGAATCGCATGCATGGTTTGATTGCGTTCTGTTCCACTGTGAATGCGCTCTGTACAATTGTGCTCTGTAAAACTTTTAAATTGCCTTAGCTTCATTGTATTCACTTCCTGACTTACTAGGAAGTAGCTCTTACTTGTGCTTGCCTCTTCACCCTCGCCTCCCGCTCCGGTCCTCCGCAGCTGTTGCTGTTTGTTGTGGAGGGCGGACCTGTGGAGAGTGACACGCCCCTCAGGAATGCCCCCACTGACCCCACCCCCCTTAACATCAGGGGAACATAAAAGCAGGCACCCACCCAGAACGCGCAGCGGA
Source organism: Lissotriton helveticus (assembly GCF_964261635.1). Lineage (NCBI taxonomy): Eukaryota > Metazoa > Chordata > Amphibia > Caudata > Salamandridae > Lissotriton > Lissotriton helveticus. The sequence continues at coordinate 246,737,472 of NC_136062.1, read as the reverse complement.
CGCGTGCAGCGGGCGCGCCGACAGCGCGCAGAAGGCGGGCTAAAGGCAAGCCCGTATGCCCCCGTCCGCGCTCAGCCGGGACCAGGGGCCAGCCCCTATGCCCATCATATCTCCTACACTTCCTGCGAGCTGCGAAATTTACAGGGCAATTGGGCCATCAGCTCTAACACCAAGTCCACCCTTAAAGCAGAAGGTATTCTGCCTTACAATCACATATCACCGGACCCCTATCCCCCGGGTGACAGTCACCCTAGTCTCTTGTCATCTACCGCCCCCTGCTCCCGGGCCACCAGTCCCCTGGCCATCCTTTATTTAAACACCCGCTCAATGATAAAACACCAGTTGGATATTTTCCAACTGCTAGACTCAGACAAGCCTGACATTTTACTCTTGTCAGAGACATGGCTCACGGCCGATTCCAACCCTGATATCCTGGCAGCAATACCTATGGGGTTTTACATACTCCATGCTGACAGGGCATCGGGGAAGTCCGGTGGCGGAGTGGCAGCCATTATCCAACATAAACACAAATTCACCTCCCTTTGAAATTAATGCCTTACCCCATGTCGACAGTTTCATTCTGAAATTTGACTCCCCTAAGTCCCCCTTCATTTGTGGTCTCATATATCGCCCCCCTAATCCCATGCCTCTATTCCCACAACTCTTTGGTGAACTCGTTTCTCAACTAGCTATTAACCATGCCAGGATTATCATCCTGGGCGACTTCAACTACTGGCCCGCCGATGTACACGAGAGCCCCGCCTCGGTAGAATTCACGGACTGCCTACAGGGCATGAACCTTCTACAACACGTACATCAGCCGACCCACGTGAAGGGGCATACTTTGGACCAAGTCTGGACCTCTAATCTAGAAATTACTCCACCCATAGTTACTCCCTGTACTTGGTCCGATCACCATTTTATCTCCTTTAACATTTCTGTTATCCCCTTTGTCAGGCCACCTCCCATCAATAATCTGCTGACCAGGAACTGGAAACGAGCCAACTTAGAACAATTCCACGCTATTCTAACTGCTACCCCTCCTTTAGAAGAAACTCAGGTCTCAGCTTCCAGTCTTGATGAATGGCTGGAAGGAGCTAGTAACAGAGTAGCTCCCCTAAGAAAAATCTCGCTCAAACGCCCCCATGACGTCCAAGGTTGGTTCTCTGAAGGCCTAAAAATTGAAAAATTAGCACTTAGGCAGGCGGAACGCCGGTGGCGCAAAGCCTATGCTCCTGAGGAAAGAGAAACTTATGTCATCTTACAAAAAAACTACAAAGCATCCATTGTCAATGCTAAAAAAGTCTACTTTTCCCAAAAAATCTTGAATTCCTCTACCAAGATCAAGGACATTTTCTCGATAGTTAATGAGCTTGCCCAACCGGATAGGGTCACCCAGAAATCTACTTCTTCACAATCTCTATGTAACTCTTTAAATTCGTTCTTTATAGATAAGATCACTGCTATTAAACAAAATATCCCCGTCCCCACCTCTTCCTCCACCCTTCCTACCTCTTGCAAAAACCCCACTACGCTTGACTCTATCCCTCTGATATCTAGAGACGAATTTCTGACACAAAACCTGCCTTCAGATCTCCCGAGGCTTCTCCGGGAGCAACGTTCTTTTTTACTCATTTGACTTTTAACTTTGTTTACCTGCACTGCCTTCAAGCACTTCGGACTCAGCGCTCAGATCTTCCCTGGCTCCCCCTCTCCTGCACGCGACCCAGACCGCCTCCGCTGATCGCCCCCTCCTTGCTTGTCTCTCGTAGTGGGACGGGCGGCTCCACCATCTTGGGCGGGTCTGGGCTCGGCGCTGCAGTTCTTTGACTCCTCCCCCCCTGGCAAGTACTTTAGGCGCACACCTGCTCGCCCGCCTAAACCTGCCCTCAGATCTCCCGAGGCTTCTCCGGGAGCAACGTTCTTTTTACTCATTTGACTTTTAACTTTGTTTACCTGCACTGCCTTCAAGCGCTTCGGACTCAGCGCTCAGATCTTCCCTGGCTGCCCCCTCTCCTGCACGCGACCCAGACCGCCTCCGCTGATCGCCCCCTCCTTGCCTGTCTCTCGGAGTGGGACGGGCGGCTCCACCATCTTGGGCGGGTCTGGGCTCGGCGCTGCAGTTCTTTGGCTCCTCCCCCCCTGCCACGCCCCCTTGATCCCTCTCCCTCATGTGTCCCTACATTAAGGCTCCTCTCTTCCGGCGGCGCAGCGGACGGGCGCAGCGGGCGCGACGAAGGGCGCCGAAGTTGCGCCTAAGTTTAGCCCGTCCGCGACGGGCCGGGACCAGGGGCCACACACTCTGCTCCTTTACTGGTTTACACTCCCGCTCAACTCACTGCTCTCTCCGCTACCTCCTCACCTTCACCCTCTTTATTACATCATCTTGACACATTTGGCATTCTCACCTCTCCCCCGTCACACCCGACACGGGCCTCTCACAGCCCCACCTCTCTTTTTGTTAAACCTTCCCTTGCCTCCCGTCCTCCCCCTGCTCCTACTGCTGCCTCCGCTTATCTACTCAACACCCGCTCTGCTGTTAAACACCAGACAGCACTCTTCAATCTTCTGGCTACTGACTCTCCTGATTTTCTTTTTCTGACTGAAACCTGGTTTACTGCTGACTCTCTCCCAGATCTCCTAGCCATTCTCCCCGATACCTACTACGCCCTCCGAGCTGACCGCCCGGGTGGCAAGGCTGGGGGAGGTGTGGCAATGATCATTCGGTCGACCCTCAAATTCCAACTTCTTTCTCACCCTCCTATACCTAATGTGGACTACCTGGTGGCCGCCCCCTCACTGTTGTCCTCGTCTATCGTCCCCCTCAATCTATGCCTTCTTTTGTAGCTTCCCTTCAGGACCTTTTGGCCACCTTGGTGGTCAATAACTCCTCTGTCCTATTGCTCGGCGACTTTAACTTCTGGCCGGGTGACCCTAGGGAAGATCTTCCCTCTAAAGATTTTTCTGCCACCCTCCAATGCTTGAATCTCACATCCTATGTTACAGTTCCCACCCATGTTCAAGGTCACATCCTAGATCAAATCTGGTCCTCTTGTCCCCTCGTCTCACCTCCCTCTATATCTCCTTGCATTTGGTCGGATCACTTTATCATTTCCTTTTCTATTCACCTGGGTGTGGTCGACAAGCCCCCTCTTCCTAAAAACATCTCAGTCCGCAATTGGAATCAGACTGACTTTGACTCTCTTTCGTGTTCTTTGGTTTCATCCGCCCCTGACCTCACTGATCTTCCCCTTGAATCTCAGGCCAACGCCATCAGCACATGGCTATCTTCTTCGTGTGACCTAGTGGCCCCGCTCAGAAAGATCAAAGCAGTTCGCCCCTACGATTCGCACAAATGGTTCTCTCCAGAGCTTAAAGCGTTAAAACTCGACCTTAGGCGGTCAGAACGCCTCTGGAGACGGAAGTATTGTCCCTCTTTGCGCGCTAAATACAAACAACTTCTCTCCGAATACAAAAAAGCAACTTTAGCGGCCAAAACCTCTTATTTCACGGAGAGAGTAGCTCTCTCCGCTAACAAATCACGTGAAATTTTCTCTTTGGTTCACAATCTTGCCACCTCCGATCGTTCTTCCCCTAGCTTGGTTCCCTCTCAGTCCCTCTGCTCGTCACTCAATGACTTTTTCATTGACAAGATTGTGAAGATTAAAGCTAGCATTCCAACTGTGCCTCAACCCAGCCTCACCCTTCCCCTCACCCCTCCCTCGTCCTCCTTTGTTCTTTTCCCCCCTATTTCCCCTGATTTATTTTTTAAATATCTGCTCAAAGTCAAGTCGGGCTCTCCCGCGGACTGTGCACCGGCACGCATTCTTAAAACTCTCTTCACTAACTGTCCTGCCCCCCCTCTCGCTCTTCTAAATTCTTCTTTGGCTCTTGGTTCTGTCCCCTTATCTTTCAAATCTGCAATCGTTCTCCCTATTCTAAAAAAAACTGGTTTGGATCCTTCTCTCCCTTCTAATTTTTGATCCATCTCTCTTCTTCCCTACCTCGGCAAGATCCTCGAGGCCCATGTCACCTCCTGCCTCTCCTCGTATATCGAGGAGAATGGCCTCTTGGCATCCCATCAGGCGGGCTTCCGCCCGGGCCACTCTACGGAGGCAGTGGTCCTCGCGGTTCTGGATGAACTCAAGGGGAAAGCCGACTCCAACCTTCCCCAAGCCCTGGTCCTTCTCGATTTGTCCGCTGCGTTTGACACGGTTGACCACTCCATTCTTCTCGACCGTGTCAGCGCAGCGGGCATTCAGGGCACGGCCCTTTCCTGGCTCGCGTCCTTTCTTCGGGATAGGTAACAGGCTGTTCACCTTTCCGGTTTCTCTGCCCCTTCCCGCCCGGTCACCTGTGGTGTGCCCCAAGGTTCCTCCCTTTCCCCTCTTCTCTTCAATCTTTATATCCATCCTCTCATCTCCTCCCTTCTCGAGCTGGGGGTCTCTGTGTACAATTACGCCGACGACCTCCAGCTCATCTTTGATCTTTCTTCTTCTCCGGACTCTCTTCCTAAATTTCGTTCCGCCTTAACCTTCATTTCCGAGTGGATGAGTGCTAACCATCTCAAGCTCAACCCTGACAAGACGGAACTTGTCCTCACTGGTGGCCCCTCTACCCCTTGGTCCCCTGCACACTGGCCCCTCTCTTTTGCCCCCCCCCCTCACCTGCCTCCTCTGTTCGCACCCTTGGTATTAAAGTCAGTCATGACTTATCCATGCATAGTCAGATCAGCTCAGTCGTGTCCTCCTGTTTTCTATCCCTCCGCCTCATCCGGAAAATCTCGCGATTTTTCTCCATCGACGCACTCAAAACCATAGTCAGGGCTTTAGTCACCTCTCGCCTTGACTATGGGAATGGCCTGTACGTGGGCATACCCGCCTACGAAACCCGCCGGCTTCAGGCCATCCAAAATCAGGCTGCTCGCCTCATTTTTTCCCTCCCCAAATCCTCCCATATCACTCCCGTTCTCAAATCCCTTCACTGGCTTCCCATTCGTTTTAGATCCTTTTTCAAACTGGCTTGCTTAGCCTTTCGGGCTCATTCTCGCTCTGCCCCCTCTTTCATCCCTTCTCTCATCTCTTCTCACGCCCCTAGCCGCACCCTTCGCTCTTCCTCTCTCTCTCTCTTGCACATCCCCGCTTTCGCAAATCCAGAACGGGAGGCACTCGGTTTTCGGTCCTGGCCCCCCAGTTCTGGAATAGCCTCCCACTTTCTATTCGTTCTATTCCCATTTACACTCACTTCCGTAAGGCCCTCAAAACTTTCCTCTTTTCTCAGGCATTCCCTTCTTAGTTCCCCGGTTTCCCTCTGTGAGCTCTGATCAGGTCCCCAGCGCCAGGAAGCCGCTTGGCCGCAGTGCGCTCTATTAAATACTTTTTCATTTCATTTCATTTCATTTCACTCCTCAACAGAGTGAGCTCCGGCTCCCCCAATGACTATTGCCCCCCCCACATCCTAAAAAAGGCCTTCACCGTCTGCCCTGACCCGCCTCTGTCGCTCCTCAATAACTCTCTTACAACCGGCGTCGTCCCAGATGTTTTCAAATGTGCTACAGTCATCCCCATATTGAAAAAACCCAATGCCGATCCCGTAGTTTTGAGCAATTTTCGTCCCATCTCTCTGCTCCCTTACCTCAGTAAAATTTTGGAGGCTCATGTTACTGACTGCCTCAGCTCATTCATTGAGCATACGCAATTTCACGACCCTCGGCAAGCGGGCTTCAGGCCCGCTCACTCCACAGAAACCGTCATCTTGGCAATTATGGATGACCTCAGAAATGGAGCTGACAATAACATCTCTCAGGCCCTGGTGCTTTTGGACCTTTCTTTAGCGTTCGACACGGTCGATCACCAACTTTTGATCGACCGTGTCGGTAACGCTGGCATCCAGGGCCTGGCCCGAAAATGGATCACTTCCTTCCTCAACGGGCGCTCCCAGGCTGTACGCCTCGATAATTTCTCGGCCGAAAAAACTAACCTCACCTGTGGGGTCCCCCAGGGCTCGGCCCTCTCGCCCCTACTTTTTATTTATACATGCAACCCCTGATTGTGTCACTACGTAATAATCCAGTTACTACTTACAACTATGCAGACGACCTCCAACTGGTTTTTGACATTGACTCTTCTGATACTTCCGTCACTGATTTCCAAACCACCATGACTTTTATCAGTGAATGGATGTACCACAGTCAACTCAAACTAAATCCAGATAAAACCGAATTGGTTTTAATTGGAGGTCTTCATCATCCTTGGAACCCCAGCTTTTGGCCACCCTCATTGGGCTCCGCTCCCAACCCAGTCAACTCTGTGAAGAGTCTCGGAGTAACCATCTGCAGCGACCTATCGCTTAAGCCCCATATAAACACCCATAGTCTCCTCCTGCTTCTTCCACCTTCGCAGAATCCGCAAAATCAGCAGATTCTTAACCAAAGAAGCTCTTACCCTTGTCATCATGGCCCTCGTCATCTCTCGCATCGACTACGCGAATATCTTGTATGTTGGCATCCCATCATACCAACTCCACCGCCTGCAACTTGTACAAAATCAGGCAGCCAGGCTGATCTTTCACCAACCCAAACACCAACACGTCAGTCCCTTCATGAAGAGCCTACACTGGCTACCTGTAGCCAAACGTTGCCTCTTCAAGCTTGGCTGTACCATCTTTAAAGCTCTTGCCAACAAATCCCCCACCTTCATCTCTTCCCGAATTCAACGCTATACTCCGTCACGTGAACTCCGCTCCTCTCATCTTCACCTCCTTGCCATCCCCACTTTCAGACGAAAAAAGCATGGTGGTCTGAGATTCTCCGTCTTGGCCCCCCGTTTTTGGAACTCCCTTCCTATGGAGATCAGATTGGCCACCTGCTACACTAAATTCAGAACTCTTCTGAAAACTCTCTTATTTTCACAAGCATATCAATAAATTCACCTGTCTCTGCTCCGTTCTTCACAGCGCCATGAAACCGCTTGGTGTAAGTGCGCTTAAGAAATTCTTTTACCATACAATACCATACCACTGGTTGCCCAGTCTTGGTAAAGTCTGTGAATGTTACGATAATACTGGGTAATACTTCAGACTAGGCCTTCCAGTGTCCAACACTGGGTAATTCACAATGTACACTATGTCCTCAACCTTCTGGTCTAACCCAGGTAATGCATCATTCCATATTAATATATGGAGTATTCACAAATAAGAAACATCACTGTCCTGTCTTCTATTTCTCTTTTGACAAAAACATGTGTCTCATAATCAAAATTGATACGGAGGGAGAGTCAGTCTCACCTATGTGACGACACAACCTAGGAGGACCCACCCATATGAATAGACAGACTTTAGTCAAACATGGTGTCTGCTTACCTTAATTTATGTCCACTTCTGTTCAGAGTGGGCAGGCCTTTGATGCTTTGGGTGCTGCAATTGTAGACTGGACTCCTGGCTCACTCTCCAAATGTTAAATAGAAAAAATCAAAGAGACAGGTCATTGGCAATATGATATAGGTTTAATCGCAGTAACGACTGGGAGACAGTCAACACAGTAGGACTGAAAACTGCCTAAACTGGCTGCTCCCTTTATACAAAGGCCACTATGACTCGAGTGTCTTATCTTTGCAAGACAGGCTAAAAACAAGTTTCAAAGATGTGTTCCATCTCGTACAACTTACTACGGCCGTATTATAGAACGTGTCCTGGGGGCGCAACAGGCATGTTCACCCGCTTTGCGCACCCCGGGGCACTTTGGTATTACAGAAAGGGCTGGAGTAATTGTGTAGCCCTTACTTAAATAAGGTACCTCCCGAAATCTTGCTCAGTTTCTCACGTGTTTCGCAAACTTCATTGGTTGCCTGTTGAGAAGCGTATTCAATTTAAGTCGCTTTGTGTGGTGCATAGGATTCTGACGTTTCAGGCACTCTTGGGGTTGGCTGGTCTGTTAGAGTTCTACGTGCCACGACGTCGACTGAAATCTGCCGACTTAGCGCTGGTCTGTACTCCGCGTGTCTTAAAAGCCAGAGCGGGTGGTCATTCCTTTCGCAGTTTGGCTGTGCAACTTTGGAATTCGCTCCCTGTTTCCATCAGATCCATCCAGAACCATCTTGTTTTTCGGAGAAAGCCATGAAGACCTGGCTTTTCCCTCAGTAACCTGTCTTTCTTTGGTTCTTGTCCTTGGAGTCTGTGGTTGCGCTGGGACGCACCGTCGCTGGGGCAGCTATGCACATTACAAATCTGACAAATAAATAAATAAATAAAATAAATAAAATACAGATAGCGCTGCCACACATATAGCACCAGCGCAATCATCAGAGGGTGTTCCCTTATTTGCATAGGGGAATGACCCTATGCAAATGAAGGAATCCCTTTACCTCTGCGCCCGTGCCGTATTATAGATGCGGGTGCAGAGGCAAAGAAGCTGTCAGGAGGTGCACTGAGAGTGCGCCTCTGATAGCAGCTCTCTTTAAGTAGAAAAAGGGAACTTATGGACCCCCTAGACATTCCCTTGTAGGCGGTTGCAGTCATTCACTGCACCCACCTGCAAGGGGATCTCTAATCCCCTTTAAATGTCAAGGCAGGTTGCTGCCTGCACAGTGGAACATGGAGCAGCTTTGAAGCAGCCGATTCGGATTTCACTTGAACACGCTGCCCCCAGGGCAGCATGAGTTCACTGCTGCCCTGGGGCAAGTGCATTCACTGTCATATGTTGTACTCTCCTTGTTAGCACCGAGCGCACCTTTTGAAAGGTGTAACCGGTGCAAACAAGGAAAATGCGTTGCACTGCATAATACAGCCCCTTTTATACTCCCACATGCCTCATGCCCCCTGTATTTTGTGTAAGATTCTTTCCTTAAATTTGCCCCCCTTATCATCGACACCGACTAAACTTAGAGGTTATCAGTTCTTTACACTCTCCCTTCCTGGGCGTGTACCTGTCCTTTGAAGGCTTTTGGAGTTATCTTCCCTCCTGCACTACTGGTTCAGACTGTTTTCTGACCATATTATGGCCTAAAATGCATGGCTTCACTGAGGGTGGGGGTGGTTTCATACACTATGATGTATCCTGAAACTCCATGTCAACATCTCAATGACACATGATGAAGACTTACCAGATACAGATCCAAATAGAACACTAAGCCAATCACTTGCATGTCAATAAGGTACTAACTCATACCATACTTTTTAAAAACATATTTTATTCGTTTTTCCTAATTTACAACATCTATATCCAATTTGCTGCCATACATAGTTTTCATTGTGACATTCAGTACAGTGATAATACAATGACCAAGTAAAGCATACGCATTGACATTGAAACCATTGATGCATCACCATTGCCAATCAATAAGCCTAATAATTTTATGTACAATTAACTTATACCATACTTAAAGGTCCTAGAGCTTACCAACCCTCCAGTGCTGACAGGTTACTCCCCCTTCCAGTAGAACTTTATTCAATATACAAGCTCCCGCTTTAGGAACATTCATGGGATTTCACTATTGGTGATTATTATTTAATACACAATCAATATTGTGCAAAAAAGATCCACTTACATTTATAGTTGTGGTTTCTCAATTATTTTGTTATTTTTCCCTAGAACATGGGTAGCAAGATATTTCCTTGAAGAACCATGATTGAATGTGCTTATTGCAATGGTGTAAAAAGAACTTGAGGACATAAGTCCTATACCTCATAAAGGGATCTGGTTCAATGAGTTCCTGGCGAAGGTCAATTGATCCAACGGGGAAGAAGCGGCTGAAACATGTAGACTATCGATGTAAGATGTGAAGGATCAGTTGTTGATCCCTCCTACATCTCTTTTGTTTTTAACCTTACTCCTACTCCAATATACATTATAGGTTTGTTGTTGGAGTAGGAGGTCATTTTAATCATTTCTTCACAGATCCCACCTAATTCTGTATCTAGAAACTCTTCATCCTGGTGGAGGTACTACATACTTAGGTAAATCCCATGTGCAGGTAGGGAACCTGATGATGACGATAACCACTAGGACACACCAGTGGAGATTACATATGCCATTGGCTAAAAGTAGTGGGTGAGGGTCTGTTAATACTTTCTTGTGAGACTCTGGAATTAGAATTGTTAGGTTTCACTCATCTATGATTTACTTTGTATTACACTCTGAAGTGTAGTGAACCTTTAGTGCTTCTGCCTCCCCATCTGGTGTTTGATATGATATTTCTATAATTCAGCCATCCCTATTTTTGAAAAGTGATACATTTTCGCTAGCTCTTTGAAAAGTTAAAAATTTCTATAAATAAAACAAATATGGAAGATCACGGAGAAGTATTCAAAATATCGGCAATATATATTGCATTATGTCTTCATATTAGGGGTGTTAAATAGCTGTATTAAATATAGGCTAAAAGATAGACATCAACTAGCCCCATCCCATAAAGGTGATCTTCAGCCAGACTTGGTTTTTCAATCAGGTCTCTAGGCATGCTTGGACTAGGCTTCAAATTTTCACACAAAGTGTTGACCTAGACGTCCAAGTAAGTTTAGTGCTGGTGGCGGAAAACTAGAGCTTGCTAAAATCAGCTTATGACATGGGTCTAACTGTTACGTGTAATTTGTATTTGTAGATCTTGGTATATAGCTATATTTTGGAAATGGCCCTTTTTGCAGGGTTATCCCCAAACATTTTGCTTCTTCCTCCTATTTTTCCTGAACTGTGTTTGCTGGCTTAGATGCTTTAGGTAATTTGCCACTGCAGATCAGTGTCAAAGTGCAAGTGCTCTCTGTGTAAATAGTTATTGTGATTGGTTATCCATGATTGGCATATTTGATTTACCAGTAGGTCCCTAGTAAAGTGCACTGAGTGTGCCAGGGCTGGTAAATCAAATGCTACTAGTGGGGGGCTTGCAGCACTGATTGTGCCACCCACAGGAGTAGCCCTGAAAAGATGTCTCAGGCCTGCCACCACGGTGCCTGCGCGCAGTCTGTTAACTGCCGTGTTGACATGGCAAGTTCGATACTTGCCAGGCCCTAACCTTCCCTTTTCTTACATGTAGGGCACCCCTATGGTAGACCCAAGGTACCCCCTGGGCAGGGTGCAGTGTATGTGAAAGGTAGGACATGTGCAAGAGAGTGTAACATGTCCTGATAGTGAATTACTGCCAATTTCGTTTCTCACTATTGAGAGGCTATCTTTTTAGAAAGTGGCTATTTTCTTGTTCAACCATTCTGTTTGCCTCTGCCTGGTTGTGGATTGACTGTCTGGCTTTGGAGTGACAGAGGCTGGGGAGGTACAGTGGCTCCAGGAGTCTGGATGAGTCAGCAGTAGGCTGAATAGGCCTGATCTGCATGTGGAGTGGGGGAAGGATTAGCACCTGTACCTAAATAGGGCTGCGCCTGCCTTCCACAATGCTGCCTCCGCCCCCTGGTGTGTCTGGAGCCAAGGCTCAGACTGACAATGGATGTTGTTGTGCAATTGCAGAGTGTCCCCCAGTTGGTTTGAATTGGGCTCACAGCCCATTGCACAAAGAGAACAAAGACATTTTGGGGTATAAGTATTCGATCCAGAACCCCAGACTTTAGATCATTCATGGAATTCAAGAGGAACCTTTGCCGAGGAGAAGAGATGAAGAGACTGGGGAGAAGTACTGCCCTTACTGTGGGTCGGGGGTTGGCCTGCAGTTGCTGTGTCTGCCAAGGAAAGGAGAAGGACTTTTCTGTGTTCTGTGTCCCCTGCTTGAAGGAGATCTCCAAGGGCCTGAAGTGAGCTGGCCTCCTGTTCAGAAGTCTCAGGGACACAAAGACTTCACCTCCAGCTTCCCTGAACTCTGCAGTTGTGAGTTCTGACCTGCCTTGAGGTGGCTGTGTCAGTTTTGGGCCTCTGGAGGTTGTTCTGCTGGTTGGGAGCTGGAAGAGAGAAGAAACTGACGCATCGCTCTTCTTGCGGCTGTTTTTCCGATGCATCTATGAAGACTTACCAGGTACAGATCCGAATGGAACACTAAGCCAATCACCTGCATGTCAATAAGGTACTAACTTATACCATACTTAAAGGTCCTTGAGCTTACCAGCCCTCCAGTGCTGACAGGTTACTCCCCCTTCCAGTAGGACTTTATTCAATATACAAGCTCCCTCTTAATGAACATTCATGGGATTTTTCTATTGGTGATTATCATTTAATAACCAATCAATATGGTGCACAAAAGGTCCACTTACATTTCCAGTTGTGTTTTCTCAATTATGTTATTCTTTTTCCCCAGAACATGTGTAACAAGAAATATCCTTGAAGATCTGTGAGTGAATGTGCTTACTGCAATGGTGTTAAAGAACTTGAGGACATAGGTCCTATGCCTCATAAAGGGATCTGGTTTAATGAGGTCCTGATGAAAGTCAATTGACCCAACAGTGCAGAGGTGGCTGAAACATGTAGACCATCGATGTGAGATGTGGAGGATCAGTTGTTGATCCCTCATACATCTCTTTTGTTTTAACCTTACTCCTACTCCAATATACATTAAAGATTTGTTGTCAGAGTAGGAGGTAATTGCAACCACTTTTTCATAGATCCCACCTAATTCTGTATCTAGAAACTCTTCCTCCTGATGGAGGTGCTACATACTAGGTATATCCCATGTCCAGGTAGGGGACCCGATGATGATGATAACCACTAGGACACACCAGTGGAGATGATATATGCCATTGCCTAAAACTAGTGGGTGAGAGTCTCCTAATACTTTCCTGTGAGACTCTGGAATTAGAATTGTTAGGTTTCACTCTCCTCTGATTTACTTTGTATTACACTCGGAACTGTAGTGAACCTTTAGTGCTTCTGCCTACCCCATCTGATTTTTGATATGATATTTCTATAATTCAGCCATCCCTTTTTTCTGGATATGCAACTCCTGCCCAACTGCTACCAAACAAGGTATTGACTGAAAAGTGATCAATTTCCGCAAGCTCTTTAAAAAATTTAAAATTTCTATAAATAAAACAAACATGGAAAATCAAGGAGAAGTATTCAAAATATCGGCAATATATACTGCATTCTGTCTTCATATTAGGGGTATTAAATAGCTGTATTAATTATAGGCTAAAAGATAGGCATCAACAAGCCGCATCCCATAAAAGCGATCTTCAGCCAGACTTGGTTTTTCAACCAGGTCTCTAGACATGCCTGGACTTGTTTACACGTGTTTCACACTGTAAGTGTTGGCCTAGAAGTCCAAGTAAGTTTAGTGCTGGTGGCGTAAAACTAGGGCTAGCTAAAATCAGCTGATGACATGGGTCTAATTACCTGCTACGTGTAATTTGTATTTACCGATACGGGTGCAGGGGGTGCTACCGCACCCCCAAAACTACCAATGTGGGACTTAGAAGGTGAATAAGCAATGAAGATGCTCTCAAATTTTATTTTAATCTGTTGCATTTGCTGTGCATTCAAAGACAGAGGTCACGTATCAGGCTATGTTTTATGACAAATTCCTGCTTATTCTTTTAACATGTTTACTTTTCTTTCTCTGACTGCAAAGTTAAAGGATTTTGCAAAGTGAACCTACTAACAATCTTGCTAGGGTATGGGGAGTGTGAAAGGAAAGGATCTAACATGTCAGTTTTCTTCTTACACACATTTTAATACCTTTAAAATAACTGTACAAATATTTAAAAATATATCATCAGTTAGGAACACAGAAATATGGCCCCTTTTTTGTAACTCTGAAGTATGATGGAAACAAAGACTATAATGGATTAAAAAAAATCAAGACTCTTTACTTGGTAATGTGCAAACAGTAAATATTTACTGAAAGCAGATTTCCAATCATTATTATTTGTGCGTTATATAGTTTTATCAGTAAAACTGTATGTCCGTGTGAATTTTGTGGCCATTGAAAATGTCATGTCTGTAACTGATGTATCAACACCGATCTTGACAGCAAGCACCTTAAAAAGATGAGCTGTCTAACAACTGAGTACACATCACCAGTTAATTTAGCTCAAAAGATAATCAATGGATTAATGCCCATGCTCCAGTAGTCTGTGTCCTAGATGAAGGACTAGCGTTCATTTGTTTTGTGACCACCTCATCTTTTTTATTGCACTAAGATTGTCAGAATAACATATATACAGTGATAAATTAAAAAAAACTGGTAAAAAGTGCCACACAAAAAAGTATGTGTGTATTGTGGTGTGCGTGGGTGGGCTTTGGTGTGCGAAAGTACGCTGCAAAGGCCTGTCTAACTTCTCCTACAGCTGTGGTTGCTGACTGAACATAAAACCGAGAAGGTAACATAACATAAGTATTTGTAAAGCGCACGTTCACCCCAGCAATGGGGCATCTTGGCGCTGAAATATCAGATGTATATTGTTACCCAACTCAATGGTACAAATGGATGAAAGGCTGAGTGGACCCGCCGGGATTTGAACCTGTGACCATGAGGTCGAACACAGGCCCCTGCCATGGATGCGTTAGTGCACTGAGCCACCAGACCCGACCACACATGAAAAATTATACCAGTGAGGGGCAGGGAGGAGAGAGGCATGAGAAATTGTGCTGCAGAAGTACCACATGTCAATCATAGACGCCTTATGGTGGTGGCTGTCAAGTTGCAGGACTTTTTTTTGCCGTCACTACTAATATCCACTGTGATGAGACGTAATAAATATTGGAGGGCGCAGGTTGTGGAAGGGATATTAACATGACGTTTGGACGTTTGGTGGGAGCTCCCCTTTACTGATTTGTGTTATTACGTCTGTTGTATTTGATTTGATCACCAGGTGGCACTCATGTACAAGGATTGATAATGTGTTTACACTGCCTTGGTTGCATATTTTAAGACTCTGACTCTGTAACAGAGATGTATACAAACCCCAGGGTGAGGTATTTACCACATGTATTAAGTACCTCTTTTTCGGAGTGTCAACTTCAGAATGAGGCATAACATGCAGAATTGGTATTTAACACACCGAATTCCTCATGTTTTGCCTTTCATGTTTTGCCTTTTTAGGGGCCTTTTCTCCTGATACATTTCAGTGGGTTTGATCTACCATAATCAACCATGGGAAAGCTGTGAGGTTGTGATAACTATCACACAACTTGTAATTTCAATCCCTGTGTAAACTCTTATTTGCAAAGAGAATGGAGTTTAATCCTTAACTTCTAAGGAGGTCCTGGAGTGCTCGTTGTCTTAGGTGCTGTTTTTGATCCAGAGATTGAGTAGATGTCTGAATTCACAGCAAAAAGCCATTTCGTCTACAAACTACAAAGGATACGTCCATGACTGTTTCTGATATTTGACGATGACTGTGCTCGTAATGTGGATTCTCAACAGGAAGTTACATTGACTACAATACGCACTGAAGTTTTTTCGCGAGATCCCATACTGGGTGATGTGACCTCAACACCTTTCGCAATGACATTTTTATTTTTAGGAATGATCATTGCAACACAAAATAATGCCTTCTCACACTATGGGTCTGATTCACAAAGGCATTCACAAACTGCAATTGTAATTTTAATAATAGTAATTTTACGACTGATGCTCTGCAGTTAGGGAGGTGTGGAACTCTGTACATACAAAGATAGGCCTCGCCTACCTTTTTATGTCCGTAGTCTCTGCCATGAGTGTGTAGTCTCTGCAATTGTAAAATTACTATCAGTAAAATTAAAATCGTTTGTGAATACCCAAAAAGTAGCATACTTACTACAAAGTGTAAGTTTACCTTTGTGAATTGGGCCCTACATTTTTTTTCTGTGTGCAAAATTTGTCAAAAAAATAAATCCTTCCCTACTCCTGGGGGGGGGGCACCTGTCTGATCCCCACTGTAGACACTACTATGTCGAAACCTACTGTTTATGCCACACTTTTTACATAATTTGAGCTAAAAGGTGTTTTTGGTAGAGTAAGGAGAAATTCTACGAACAGATGACTTCGGGGGAGATTTACTAAGATTTTGGGCTGTGTTTTCATCACAAAAGTGATGCAAATTGGCAAATTTTTTCCCTATTTACTTTCCAGCGCTAAACTTGTTCAGCGCTGGAAATAACGGAAAAGTAACGTGTACCAAGGGTGGAACATGAGCGTTCCCATGCAACCACCCAAGGTTTCTCAAGCTAAACCCAATTTACTAAATATAGTAGACTAGGTGTGAGAAAATTGTGCCCTTTTTCAAGTAGGCGCACAGAAGGAGAAATGCTTTCATTTCTCCTTCCTTTTCCGACTTTGCATGCATGCTGAACTGTGCAGCACGCATACAAAGTGGGAAAAGCTTTCCCTTGTGTCTAGGCATGGTATTTTGCACTGGAAGGGTACCCACCCTGTACAAAACCTATGCTAGACTAATGCACATACCCTAGCGCTGCGGTGCTAAGGTGTGTGCATGGCGCACGGCAGCTGTAATCAGCGCCGGTGCAAGGGAAAGAGGCGGAGGAGAGAGCCATATCTCTGAAGATATGGTACTGTCCTGCTCCCTCCCTGTCGCTCAACTCAGAGCAGCCTCGCGGGAGCTGCGCTGTGTTGCATGACTTTTTAGTACATCTCCCTGTTCCACTCTTATGTGCTGCTCCACCACAAAGTCATCCTTGCTCTATGATGCGAGGACAGTAGCATAAAGAACATAGAAGAATGTAAAGGACATTATGGCTGTAAATGGAATATGAAGCTGTATGAATAAAACTAGGCTTGAGGTAAGACTTGGTGTGAGAATACAGGTACACAAGAGGCTCGGTTCATTGTATGTCTTCAGATGCGCAAGTATGCCTCTAGCCCCGCAGTGGTGCTGTTCTGCAGATTTGCTACATTTCCAAATCAGTTATGCTTTTATATTTATTTATATTGTAAATCCGATAAGGAGTACTGGCGAAACAAAATCTTAAAATAAGTCATGCCGGATGCGCTTGAGGCTCATGTGAGTGGGGTCTCTGGTTCGAGGGAGCGCGACATGCGTTCAATCGCTCCGTCTATAGCACAGGGTGGTCCTGGCAATCCGAGGATGAGTTGAGAAGACCTCTTTGAAGAGTCTTGCTTTCAGTGTTTTCGTCATTGTGGACAGACTTGGATGGTTCCTGGTGTTAGGATGCAGACTGTTGGAGAGCTGGGACTCTTACACTCATCAATCTACCTCTGTGAGAGCTGCTGTTGAGTTGGACCTGAGAGACCAGGTTTGATTGGCTGGCTCTCGAGTATTGATTAGGTGTGTGATCGGGAATTTCTCTTAGTTTAGAATGTTGCCCTTCCATGATTTGAACACTTAACAGAGTACTGTGGACTTCATCCTGCCACAGCTGGTGTAGTGTAGAGTACTGGACTCTGGTGTGTGGGTCAGTTTCTATAGAGTGAGACATCAGCTCTCAGTACTATTTGGACTGAATAGGATTTGGTATTGAACACGTGGTATATGCCATTACTTAGTGTGAGTCACTTACCATGTGTGGGGGAAATGCCTCCTATTCCGAGTTTTCAACATCAGAATGAGGCTCTCCAGATTTTGGCTTTTTCCCATTTCTTTTCTCCAGTAAATTGTGGCAGGTTTGATCTGCCAGAATCCAACGGGGAGATGTGTGAGGATATGATATGTTTCTGTTCTTAATGTGAGCCGCTGATTGCAGATGGGGCAATCGGAACTTGCTTTTCTTTGTCCGACTTTGACTGAACACAAGGGAAGAAAAACCTAAAAAGAGAGCGGAAGAGAAAGACCGAAAAAGTGAAAAGCGTCAAAAGCAGGGACACAAAAGGACATGCAGGAGTGAAATAATGGGAAGGGAAGTGCATGGTGGTGGTAATGAAAGGGGCATGAGGGTGGATCCAGATTTAGCATTCTTGGAATTTGGCTACTGCACCAGTAGGTAGAAAGGGCCGCGGGCTTCGTAGAAAAAGCTGGGGCCCCTGCGCTAATTATTTTACAAATTAAGAACTGATCACCGATGCAAAGTGTGGTGTGTGGGTGTGCCATTTTAGCCCTTAACTTTTGATGGTAGCTCTAGTCTTGCTGCTTGCTTGTGAAGCTGCTGTAGTTTGACAAACTTTTTGTTTTGTCCCCCGGCATAAATGAAGTTGCAGTAGTCCAATCTCTGCTTCATTAAGGTTCTGGTCAGTTTGATGCAAAGTGGAAACTGGCGCAATCAATCAATCAATCAATCAATTCACTCTATTCACTCTGCTTTCTTTGTAGTTTTGTGCCCCTCTATGTACGTCGGCCATCTTTGATAGGGCAATATCGGACTTGGAAGATGAACAAATCTTAGTGTTGATATGCACCCCATTACTAGAATCAAACTTTTGGACAAATAAAGATCTCATGATGCGTGATCCAAAGTTGCAGAACACATCCCATCGGTGTTGTACACACCACTCTAATTGGCTTTATTTTATTGATTGGTGATTAAAAACTGCTTATAGATATTGTTCACGGCTTTCTCTCATCTTTGGGATGCCCTACTGTTACACATTCGCAGGTGTTCATCTTCAGTTGCTCAGGCCTTTTGATTACTATGATTCAGCTTTTGAACATTTATATTTAGTATGGAACAATTGTGTTAATTGAACTCTACATTTGCTGCTTTGCTTGTATCTTCTTCCCACCATTCTCAAAACATTTAAAAAGTACCTTGAGGCTTTTGTTGGAAACAGATAGAGATCTGAGATTTTTTGTTAGACTACAATATGGGGAGTAAAGGCAGACAAGTTATGACCATTTATTGATTGACTGAAAAGGGTTAAATAAATGACAGTAAAATGCGTATAAACTCATTTCAACATTCAGCCTAGTCTAGTAAGCATGCAAAACAAGCTTGTTTATCTTTTTACAAGACTTCAGAATAAGGAATGTATGAAATTGGGCTACTGGTTGGAGGGGGGAACTCTAATCAAGCAGAAACAGTGTTCTTTGTGGCAGCCACGTAATTGGGAATCCACTGGCAGTTTACAAGCTACCATCGAGCATCATGCCTCAACTGTACCCTGATATGGTGCACAAGGTAGCATCTTGTCTTTGTAAAAAGGTTACAGCTCGCCACGTCACAGGAAAGGTATCAAAAAACGCCAGTGGATCCTCGATTACGTGGACAGCCACAAAGACAACTGGTTCTGTATAAACCTGTTTTTTTTACTTTTTTGTATGTGAGCACATTACCATGCAGAAGCTTCACTAACAGGGCCTGATGAAGGCCACTATATCTCTATTGAAGGTAAGAGACTGAAACATGTTGAACTAGCATTGATTTTCATTATGAAGCAGGTTGAATTCCCTGGTGTTCTAGATTGGTTTTTAATCATGACCCAGAGACACAGAATAACGTATTTTGCATACCCTGAAGCTAGTTTTAGTTATCAGACTTTCACTTTGTTTTGCTCCGCTACCCTCATCACACTTAACTCGTCCAAGGTATTTAGTATAACTCTTCTCAAGGCAACCCTGAGCTCCTCCCTCTCGCAGGGGGTTGTAGCCCACACTGTGACTAGGTTTCACAGTGCGAGGAGGTTACTCTATGACGAAGCATGTCACCTTTGGATGGGTGAGGGAACGTGTCCTTTAAGAGGGACACTCCACTATTACTAGACTTTGTATGTTCTGTTTACTGTAGACCCAGGGGAGTTTTGTTATGGTGAACACATCCTTTCTGATTAAGGGGAAACACCTTGCCCATGGTTGGGGGATGCTATTTTAAAGGTGTCAAAGCCTACCTCCAACCTAACTCCTACCAAATAGCTTTAGGCCTTGCTGTTAGTGAATTGCGCTCCATTCAAACTTTAGCCAGAGTTATATGACCAAATTTGAGAACTTGAAGTTTCTTTTAGGGAAATCGAGCATTCAAGTCGAGAGTGGTATTTGAAAAACAACTTAAATCTTTGAAAGACGAAATTGTAACAGACAGGTATTAAAAAGTTTTAGGCCCTAAGTGTTAGACGGGGACCCAGAGGGTCGGCCGAATACTGGGGGAGAGGCCTCCGATGAGGGCCGTCTCCGGCGATCGTACAAACAAGTCACTTCCCTCCCCACAGATAGACACCACACAAGGATGAGATCAACACTCTTTATATAGGGTCCTTGCGGCAAGGTTATCAGCGGTACAGGAGATTCAGGACTCGAGGGTCCTCTCAATTCTAGTCTCTGTAGGGAAAGGGGGTAGCGGGACAGTCTTGGTACCGGATCGGTACAGGAGGTGGCAGGAGGGAAGCTCACAATCCTCGAGCTTAGGAGTCTGCGGGGTCGGGCCGCGGCAGCGCCAGCAGGCCGAGGCGATGGCTCAAGTTGCAGAGGGCCGTGGCAGCGCCAGCAGACCAAGATGATGGTTCACGTAACAGAGGGGGCCGCGGCAGCGCCAGCAGGCCAAGATGATGGTTCACGTAACAGAGGGGGCCGCGGCAGCGCCAGCAGGCCAAGATGATGGTTCACGTTGCAGAGGGCCGCGGCAGCGCCAGCAGGCCAAGATGATGGTTCACGTTGCAGAGGGCCGCGGCAGCGCCAGCAGGCCAAGATGATGGTTCACGTTGCAGAGGGCCGCGGCAGCGCCAGCAGGCCAAGATGTTGGTTCACGTTGCAGAGGGCCGCGGCAGCGCCAGCAGGCCAAGATGAGGGTTCACGTTGCAGAGGGCCGCGGCAGCGCCAGCAGGCCAAGACGAAGGGTTCACAGAGCAGGGCTGCGGCAGCGCCAGCAGTCCGCCAAGGATGAGTTCTTCTCGGGGTCTCTCGACTCCAGGATACAACTGCCCTCCTGGTCTGGGGCTGCCCCAGTTATAGGTCTGGTTCCCTTTGATGTCCGGACCCTCGCGCCTTGAGGTCGGGAGGTCCGGAATGAGGGAGTCCCGACACCCAGCAGGGGGTTGGAGCCAGCGCCCAGGGAGGCTGGGGGTGATCGACACCCGGCGGAGGAGAGCCGTTGACGCCTTCTTCTTTCATTGACCTGCCAAGTGGTCTCTTTACCTCCTGTGTGGAGGTTGGTGCCTCGATGTCGGGGCCGGGCCGGGCCCAGGGTTGGGGTCGAGTCGAGGCCACGTGCCTCGTGTTGTAGTGTCCAAAGATGGCTGCCGGGCCGGGGCCATGGGGCTGACGGGGACCCGGCCAGCCGGTACGGGAGGGTTCAGGAGCTGGAGTCCCGGTGTGGACGGGTTGTGGATTACCTCGGGGGGTTGCCGGGGTGGCTCTTGCTGGGGATTTAAGGAGAGCCGGGGTCCGGGCCCTGTTGTGCGTAGGGGGGGATGGCCCGGCTACGAGGCCTGTCCAACATGCGTCCCCCCCAGCTGAAGGCAGGGAGAGTCAGCCATCCTCTTGGGGACTCTCCTCGCCGAGGCGGAAAAAGCGTGACAGGCCGTCTGCGTTGGCGTGGTCCTGGCCTGGACGATGCTCCACAGTGAAGTCCATCCCCTGTAAGGAGATGGACCAGCGCAACAGTTTCGGGTTCTCCCCCCGCATCTGCATCAGCCATTGCAGGGGTCGGTGGTCTGTCTGCACCCGAAAGGGGGTGCCGAAGAGGTAGGGCCGGAGCTTCTTGAGGGCCCATACTACGGCGAAGGCCTCCCTCTCGATGGTGCTCCAGCGCTGTTCCGGGCCAGCAGGCGTCGGCTGATGAATGCCACTGGCTGATCGACTCCCTCGGTGTTGAGTTGGGAGAGGACGGCCCCCACGCCATGATCGGAGGCGTCCGTCTGTACGATGAATTCCCGGCCGTAGTCGGGAGCCTGGAGCACGGGGGCAGTGCACATGGCGGCCTTCAGCTTCTCGAAGGCCGATTGGCAGTCCGGAGTCCAGTTGATCGTTTTGGGGTTCTTCTTGGATGTGAGCTCCGTGAGGGGCCCCACGATGCTGCCATAGTTCTTCACAAACCGCCGGTAGTACCCGGTGAGCCCCAGGAAGGCCCGGACCTCGGTTTGGGTCGTAGGGGGTTGCCAGGCCTGGATGGCAGCGATCTTGAGCTGGAGGGGGGCCACCAGACCGCTTCCCACTTGGTGTCCTAGGTAGGTCACGGACCCTTGGCCCACCTGACATTTGCTGGCCTTGAGGGTGAGCCCGGCCTGCTGGAGGGCGTGTAGAACTTCCCACAGGTGGAGGAGGTGGTCGGTCCAGTGGTGACTGTACACAGCGATGTCGTCCAGGTAGGCGGCGCTGAATCCTTCGAGGCCCGCCAGTACCTGGTTCACGAGTCGTTGAAAGGTTGCCGGAGCGTTTTTCATGCCGAATGGCATCACCCTGAAGTGGTAGTGACCGTCCGGGGTAGAGAAGACGGATCGTTCTTGGGCCCTGGGGGTGAGGCCGATTTGCCAGTAGCCCGCTGTTAAATCGAAGATGCTCAGGTAGCGGGCGGCCCCCATACGGTCAATTAGCTCATCTGCCCGGGGGATAGGGTGAGCGTCGGTCCTGGTAACGGCATTCAGTCCCCGGTAGTCCACACAGAACCGGAGCTCAGGGGCAACGCCCGGGGCGGCGGCCTTGGGGACCAGGACGACGGAGCTGGCCCAGGGGCTGTCCGACGGTTCGATCACTCCCAGTGTCAGCATCTTGGACACCTCGGTCTGGATGCAGGCGCGCACCCGATCTGGTACGCGGTACGCCCTGTGGCGAATAGGGGGGCTGTCCCCGGTGTCCACATCGTGAAGGCACCAGGGGGTGACCCCAGGGGTGAGAGAGAACAAGGATGCGAATCGTGTCAGGAGAGCTTGACAGTCTTGGCGTTGCTCCGGGGACAAGGCCTCGGAGAGCCTGACCCCTTCCACGGAGCCATCCTGCTCGAGGGTCCTCAGCAGGTCCGGAAGGGGCTCAGAGTCTTCTTCCGTCCCATTATCGGTAGCCATCAGGAGACTGAGTTCGGAGCGTACAAAATGGGGCTTGAGTCTGTTGGCGTGGAGGACCCGTAGGGGGTTCCGGGAAGTTTCCATGTCGATTAAGTAGGTGACGGGCCCCTTGCGTTCGATCACCTTGAAGGGTCCGGACCATTTGTCCTGTAGGGCACAGGGTTCAACCGGGGACATCACCCAGACCTGCTGTCCCGGCTCGAACTCGAGGGAGGAGGCGTGCTGATCATACCATTTCTTCATGTCTTCCTGACTGGCTTCAAGGTTGACTTTGGCGATCTCCCTGAATCGCCGGGTCTGGTTGCGAAGGGCCAAGAGGTATTTGTATACATCCGGGGGAGTTTTCTGGGGGGGCCTCTCCCAACCTTCTTTGACTAGGCTGAGGGGACCCCGGACGGGGTGCCCGTACAGGAGTTCAAATGGGCTGAAGCCTAGGGATTTTTGAGGGACCTCTCGGTAGGCGAACAGGAGGCACGGGAGTAGCACGTCCCACTGGCGACGGAGGGGCTCTTCTAGGCCCATGATCATTCCTTTGAGAGTGCGGTTAAACCGCTCGACCAATCCATTTCCTTGTGGGTGATAGGGGGTCGTGAATTTGTAGGTGACCCCGCACTGTTGCCAGAGAGACTTCATGTATTTCGAGATGAAGTTCGTGCCCCTGTCGCTGGCGACCTCCCGGGGAAAGCCCACCCGGGAGAAGATCCCCATCAGGGCTCGGCCTACCACAGGCGCCGTCACGGTTCGAAGAGGGATAGCCTCGGGATAGCGGGTGGCGTGGTCCACCAGGACCAGGATGAACCGGTGTCCTTGGGCGGTTCGGGGGTCCAGGGGCCCCACAATGTCTATTCCCACCCGTTCGAACGGGGTGGTGACGACGGGAAAAGGCTGCAAGGGTGCTTTGGTTTTTCGGCCACTTTTTCCGCTGGCCTGGCAGGTGGGGCAGGCCTTGCAGTGGTTGGTGACATCTTTTCGCATTCGGGCCCAGTAAAAGTGGGTCACCAGACGGTCGTACGTTTTGTCCTGTCCCAGGTGTCCGGCAAGGGGTATATCGTGGGCTAAGTTCAAGAGGAAATCTCTGAAGCGGAGGGGCACCACCAGCACCCGACTGGCCCCCAGTTCTGCAATCCTTTGCTCACTGTAGAGCAGGTCATTGTCCCAGTAGATCCAGTGGGCCCCCGAGGTGTCCCCTGCGCTCTGGGCAAGGGCTTGCTGCCGGAGTCCCTCGAGGGAGGGACAGGTTCTTTGTTCTTGTTGGAATTGTTCCTGGGTGGGACCCCCCTCTTGACGCCACTGGGCCAGGTCGGGGAGGTCCGGGAGCCGACCGGGTCCTTCTTCGGTTTGGGCCGGGGGACTTGCTTCTGGGGTGGCCTCCTCTGGGACAATCGCGGGAGGAGGCTCCGGCCACTCGGGTTCTTCTGGACTGGGGACGGCACGGGCGGTCATGGACCGGGTCGTGGCACAGACCTATTCGGGGAGGCCCAGCATCCCCAGGTGCTCTCTCCGTTCGACTGCTGCCCAGGGAGAACTTTCGAGATCGTTCCCCAGGAGGCAATCCACGGGGGCATCATCGCGGACAGTCACTTTCAGCATCCCTGATACTCCTCCCCATTCGAAGGGGACGTAGGCCATTTGACATAGACTTTCTGAGTTGTCGGCCGACCGGACAGGGCAAAGAATGTTCGGCAAGATCTGGTCCGGGGCCACCAGATGACAGCGGACCGCGGTCACACTGGCCCCGGTGTCGCGGAGGGCTTCAGCCCGGCGGCCATTAATGTTGACCCACTGGCTGTACTTCTGCGTGTTGGCGGGAAGGGGGGCCCGAGGGATCAGGTCTCGTTCCCCTAAGCAAACCAGGGACATGGCGGCCGGTTCCCACTCAGGCTGGTCGGTTTCGTACTCTTCTTGGTCTTCTGGGGTTTGCTCTTCCCCCAGGGCTGCAGCAGCGACATGGCGGGGTAAAGGGTTCGGGTTCTTTGGGCAATTGGGATCATTTGCGTAGTGGCCGGGTCGCTGGCACCGGTGGCAAGTAATGTTGGCTCGGAAGCCGGGTCGCATCGGGGGGTTTCCCCTGCCGGCCGGGGGCGGGGGGTTGCTGGCGGGAGTCATCGGGCCGGTGTCCCTACCCCGACCCTGGCCTCCTCCTCCACGGGGGCGATGGGGCCCTTGGGCAGTTCTGTGCGCTTCGCTGGGTCCGTTTCGGCCAACTCGGGTGCTTTCCCATCGGTCAGCTTCGGTGGCGAGTTGCCGAGGTTCCGTTAGTTTACTGTCCAGGAGGTGCTGCCTGAGTTCGATGAAGCAGTTGTTAGAAAGGTGCTCCCACACAACAAGGTCAAAGAGCTGCTCGTAGGTGGTCACGTTGCTGCCCTTGATCCACCCCTCGAAGGCCCGGCTAAAGAAGTTCACGTACTCCACCCAAGTTGTACCCGGGATCCGTTTGCAGTCGCGGAACCGCTGGCGGTACATCTCGGGTGTGAGTCCGTATCGAGTGAGGAGGGCGGCTTTCATGTGGTCGTAGGATGTCATCAGATGGTCCGGGAGTTGCAGCAGGGCGTCTCGCCCTTCGTTGACAAACCTCCCCCATAACCCGGCTCCCCAGTCGCTCCGGGGAATCCGGTGGGAGGTCATGGCTACCTCGTACGCTTTGAACCATTGCTAGATATCATCGTTCTTGTAGTACTCTCTGACGACATCTTTGGGTATGTGGACCTTGGGGTCTGTAGGGGCAGGAGTGTTCGTGCGCCCGAGTTCCTTGTTCTGCTTCCGAATCTCTAGTTCTTTGAGGTTGCGCTCATGTTCGTAGGTTAGCTTCTTCTCTTCTAGCTCTCTCTGCCTTTGTTTCTCTTCTCGCTCCTCTCGGAGCCGTAAGTGTTCCAACGTTATTTTTTGTTCCGCCAATTTGAGCTCTCCATCTAAGCGAAGTCGTGCCAGTTCTAATTCATGGAGCCTGCTTTTTTCCCGTTCCCGGACCTCTTCTGGGGAGAGACCCGATCTTCTTTCTTCCGTCGGCGTGGGGCTTGTTTCGGGTGTCTCGTGGCTTCGTGTTTGGGGTACGGTCGTACCCGTCTCCGCCCAAGATTCCAGGGCTCATTTGAAGTCCTCTTTCGTGCTCAGTCCTGTGGTTGAAATGCCTAATTCTATGCAAAATTGTTTCAGTTCTCTGTGGTTGTATTCTTCCAGCTTTTCCATCTGGAATTTTTCTGTTGCTCCGCTCTCTTTTGTTGTCATGGTGGTTGTGTGTCGTGGGGCGAGTGACCCTCTGTACGATTATGCGTAGGTTCGGATCCCACCGCTGCCACCAATGTTAGACGGGGACCCAGAGGGTCGGCCGAATACTGGGGGAGAGGCCTCCGATGAGGGCCGTCTCCGGCGATCGTACAGACAAGTCACTTCCCTCCCCACAGATAGACACCACACAAGGATGAGATCAACACTCTTTATATAGGGTCCTTGCGGCAAGGTTATCAGCGGTACAGGAGATTCAGGACTCGAGGGTCCTCTCAATTCTAGTCTCTGTAGGGAAAGGGGGTAGCGGGACAGTCTTGGTACCGGATCGGTACAGGAGGTGGCAGGAGGGAAGCTCACAATCCTCGAGCTTAGGAGTCTGCGGGGTCGGGCCGCGGCAGCGCCAGCAGGCCGAGGCGATGGCTCAAGTTGCAGAGGGCCGTGGCAGCGCCAGCAGACCAAGATGATGGTTCACGTAACAGAGGGGGCCGCGGCAGCGCCAGCAGGCCAAGATGATGGTTCACGTAACAGAGGGGGCCGCGGCAGCGCCAGCAGGCCAAGATGATGGTTCACGTTGCAGAGGGCCGCGGCAGCGCCAGCAGGCCAAGATGATGGTTCACGTTGCAGAGGGCCGCGGCAGCGCCAGCAGGCCAAGATGATGGTTCACGTTGCAGAGGGCCGCGGCAGCGCCAGCAGGCCGAGATGTTGGTTCACGTTGCAGAGGGCCGCGGCAGCGCCAGCAGGCCAAGATGAGGGTTCACGTTGCAGAGGGCCGCGGCAGCGCCAGCAGGCCAAGACGAAGGGTTCACAGAGCAGGGCTGCGGCAGCGCCAGCAGTCCGCCAAGGATGAGTTCTTCTCGGGGTCTCTCGACTCCAGGATACAACTGCCCTCCTGGTCTGGGGCTGCCCCAGTTATAGGTCTGGTTCCCTTTGATGTCCGGACCCTCGCGCCTTGAGGTCGGGAGGTCTGGAATGAGGGAGTCCCGACACCCAGCAGGGGGTTGGAGCCAGCGCCCAGGGAGGCCGGGGGTGATCGACACCCGGCGGAGGAGAGCCGTTGACGCCTTCTTCTTTCATTGACCTGCCAAGTGGTCTCTTTACCTCCTGTGTGGAGGTTGGTGCCTCGATGTCGGGGCCGGGCCGGGCC
This sequence comes from Lissotriton helveticus, assembly GCF_964261635.1. Lineage (NCBI taxonomy): Eukaryota > Metazoa > Chordata > Amphibia > Caudata > Salamandridae > Lissotriton > Lissotriton helveticus. The sequence goes on along the minus strand of NC_136062.1, from coordinate 246,710,355 downwards.
CAGGGTTGGGGTCGAGTCGAGGCCACGTGGCCTCGTGTTGTAGTGTCCAAAGATGGCTGCCGGGCCGGGGCCATGGGGCTGACGGGGACCCGGCCAGCCGGTACGGGAGGGTTCAGGAGCTGGAGTCCCGGTGTGGACGGGTTGTGGATTACCTCGGGGGGTTGCCGGGGTGGCTCTTGCTGGGGATTCAGGGAGAGCCGGGGTCCGGGCCCTGTTGTGCATAGGGGGGGATGGCCCGGCTACGAGGCCTGTCCAACACTAAGTATATGTGCTGCGTAACAGTTCATGCTATTGTATGTTATGTGTATTTGTAAAACGCAAGGGTACCCTGGCACTGTCGACGGTATCCTGGCCTATGTGGTGTATGTGGATTAGGAAACGTTTTGCCGCAAAATATGATGTTGTTGGAGATACAGTAGTATTAACTTTTAGAACACTTCATCAGGAGGGCAGGTCTGAATCTGTCATTGAGAAAAAGCTATGTGGATGTTGTGATTATAAAGAAAGTTACCCATTACTTAACGGGAAAAGGTTTGTGTTGGCCATTGACCGTAAACCACTTGTTTTTATTCTGAATGGTGAAGGACTCACACCAGGATTAGTAAAATTGAATTTTAATCCTTTACAGCAAAATGTTGAAATTGTGCATATTTCGAGTAGGAAAAACATACATGCTGATTATCTGTTAAAATATCCATTAGGCATAGAAAATTGAGAAATGCAGGATGATGGCGAATGTGTGACAACTGCATTGGCTGCTGAGTGACTGTGAGTGACTAAGAACTGTTAAAAGTAATACGAAGTTCAAAAAAGTAAAAAAATATATCACTGAAGGGTGGCCTTGTGAGAAAATGTATATCACTGAAGGGTGGCCTTGTGAAAAAATATATCACGGAAGGGTGGCCTTGTGAGAAAATGTATATCACTGAAGGGTGGCCTTGTGAAAAAATATATCACTGAAGGGTGGCCTTGTGAAAAAATATATCACCGAAGGATTGCCTTGTGAAAAAATATATCACTGAAGGGTGGCCTTTTGAGAAAGTAAATCACTGAAGGGTGGCTTTGTGAGAAAATATCTCACTGAAGGATGGCCTTGTGAGAAAGTACATCACTGAAGGGTGGCCTTGTGAAAAAATATATCACTGAAGGGTGGCCTTGTGAAAAAATATATCACTGAAGGGTGGCCTTGTGAAAAAGTACACCACTGAAGGGTGGCCTTGTGAGAAAGTATATCACTGAAGGGTGGCCTTGTGAAAAAAGATATCACTGAAGGGTGGTCTTGTGAAAAAATATATCACTGAAGGGTGGCCTTGTGAGAAAGTACACCACTGAAGGGTGGCCTTGTGAGAAAGTACATCACTGAAGGGTGGCCTTGTGAAAAAATATATCACTGAAGGGTGGCCTTGTGAAAAGATATATCACTGAAGGGTGAACTTGTGAAAAAATATATCACTGAAGGGTGGCCTTGTGAGAAAGTACACCACTGAAGGGTGGCCTTGTGAGAAAGTATATCACTGAAGGGTGGTCTTGTGAAAAAATATATCACTGAAGGGTGGCCTTGTGAGAAAGTACACCACTGAAGGGTGGCCTTGTGAGAAAGTATATCACTGAAGGGTGGCCTTGTGAAAAAATATATCACTGAAGGGTGGCCGTGTGAAAAAATATATCACTGAAGGGTGGCCTTGTGAGAAAGTACACCACTGAAGGGTGGCCTTGTGAGAAGGTATATCACTGAAGGGTGGTCTTGTGAGAAGGTATACCACTGAAGGGTGGCCATGTGAGAAAGGATATCACTGTAGGGTGGCATTGTGCGAAAATATATCACTGAAGGGTGGCCTTGTGCGAAAATGTATATCAAAGAAGGATTGCCTTGTGAAATGAGTAATTGTTATGCAATGCAAACATAACGTATAGTTTCTGACTGAAAATTGTACAGTAGAGTTTTTTTGGGCATACCTCCCATTCTGCAGTCTTGAATCATGGGTTTGCATCGGTGTCAGTGGACTAAGAAAGCAAACGGTGGCAGATACAATCTGTTTCAAACCTCAACACCAGGACTGTCATCACGATTTTTGAGACTGCTTGTTTGAGAGGAGTGCCAAATGAGACAGCATCAAATAATGGAGTACAATTTGTGTCAGGAGAAATGCTGAGGATTTTCCCCCCACTTCCGTTAGTCCTTTTGAAGTGATAACTGAAATGGTCCCATCTTCCAAATTATGTCTGCCATGGATGAGAAAATGGTTTAAAAGGATGTGGATGTTGCAAAACTCAATCAATCAGGACACTTGTAGAGCGCACCACAAACCCGTGAGGGTCTCAAGGCGCTGAGGGGGTGCGGCTACTGATCGAAGAGCCAGGTCTTGAGGAGTCTTTGGAAGGCCAGTATGTCTTGGGACTCCCATAGGTTGATGGGGAGGGTGTTCCAGGTCTTGGCGGTTAAGTGGGAGAAGGATCTGTCGCTGGCGGTCGTTCTTCAGATGCAGGGGACTGTGGCGAGGGCGAGGCCGGCGGAGTGGAGCAGGCGGGTGGGGGTGTAGAAGCTGATTCATCTGTTGAGGTATGCTGGGCCGGTGTTGTGGAGAGCTTTGTGTGCGTGGAGGAAGGAGCTTGAAGGTTATCCTCTTGTTGACGGGGAGCCAGTGCAGGTCTCTCAGGTGGGGTGTGATGTGGCTGCGGTGGGGGGTGTCAAGGATCAGATGCGCCGAGGCGTTCTGGATGCGTTGCAGTTTTCTCAGGAGCTTGGCTGACGTTCCTGCGTAGAGGGCGTTTCCGTAGTCCAGCCTACTGCTGATCAGGGCCTGGGTGACTGTTCTTCTAGTTTCGGTGGGGATCCACTTTAAGATCCTGAGGAGCAATCAGAGGGTGTTGAAGCAGGATGAGAAAACTGGATCATTAGTTTTGTCCTGTGCCAAGAAACAAATGAAAATAAGGTGACGCTGAATTATGATGTCAGAAAAGGGGCGCTCAGGGTGATATACAAGTTACAGTGGCAGACTGGTTCTGAGCCTAAGGAATATCTCAGTTCAGGCAACTTGCAGGAGTTGAAATGGTGAGTGGACGCAGTATCAGGAACTTGGGGAAAGAGTGGATGAATATGGAACCAGGGGCTGTAGGACACCGTGAGGTGAAATGTAAGTGGGTGACGTGGATAGTAGTGCTGGTCAATGCCAGAAAAGTTGTAGGACGAGCAGAGTTCCCAAAGGGTACATCGACTTCTCAAAACAGTCACACATGTGAGTGTGTTTAATCAGTTGATATCTTAACTGCCAAAATTCTTATTTATTCTTGTTGTAGATCTGTTTGTTCTATTGTTTATCCTATGTATGTGTGTTATGATATTTTCACTTGTTTTTGATGGTTGGAAATGTTTTCTATTTTATTTTGCCTTGTGTTTATTGGCTAAGTGGGTGAAAGGTTGTACTGCTCACGTTTATGGTAGTGTTCGCGGGATTGTGTTTATTTAATAAATTGGAATTTTGCCTCTAATTTAGAGTGTACTGGGTTGGATTGACCCCGCCGTTCCAGCTGAAGGTCAGTCTGACCCTGGCACTGAGGATTGGTAGACTGAATTAGCCAGTGAAAAATAGGAAAACTAACATCAACAAGGGCACGGATTGCCACTGCTGATTTGATGTCACAGTAGATATTTTATTTGTTTACAAAAGATCATTTGCTTGCAGATGTCCATCCAGGTAGGTTTAGTTCCTCAAACTGTCCGCCCCTCAACATTCCCACAGCCTCCATTTAACCCCAAACAGATTTTGTATGTCATATGTCTACTCTACGCACGAACAAAAGCACAAGAGCAGAGCGCTGAGTAGGTCACCACACACCTTCCCCCTTCAACAACCAACAATGAACACAATCTGGATGGAACAGACACTAATAATTATCAACCAATTTCCAGACTCCCCTTGCCCGCAAAGCTGGTGGAGAAAGCCATGAATACTGTCATCTTGGATTATATGGAAAAGTATGCCTTTCTATACACTTCCCAGTTTGGTTTTTAGAAAGCAACACAGTACTGAACTGGCGTTGATCTCAGCTTCCAAAATGATTAGGCAGACTGTTGATGCAGGAGGCAAAGCAGCACTTGTGCTTCTTGACCTCTCTGCAGCATTTGATACAGTTAATCATCAGAAACAATTGCAAGTCCTGGAGGAGAAGGAAGGAAAAGCGCTTGCTTTACTAAAATCATTCTTGTCAGGTTGGGAACAGTTTGTGGCTCTTGGTTAGTACAAGTCACTGAATTTCACACTGCCATGTGGAGTTCCACAGGGCTCATCATTGAGCCCTACCATTTTTAATATCTATGTTGCCCCACTGGCATAGCCAATTAGATCCTTGGGTTTCTCTGCTATTTCGTATGCAGATGACACCCAGAGTTTGGTTTCAGTGACAGGCTCTCCAGACAAAACAGAGGCACAGTTCCTCACCTGTCTTCGCCAGGTGGGGGACTGGATGTCCGCTAACTGTATGAAGCTGAATGCTAGTAAAACTGAAGTCTTACTTTTCGGCAACCATACCAACTTCTGGGCCCCTGCTTTGTGGCCCTCAGAGTTTGGTCCGCTTCCCAACCCCAAAAAAAAGGTCAAAAACGTGGGTGTTGCGGTTGACTCTATGCTCTCCTTTGAAGGACATGTTAATCAGGTTACTTCCGCCTCCTTCTATACTTTAAAAATACTGAGAAGGATTCTCCCATTTATTCCAGTTGACTTGAGGAAATTAGTGGTTCTGGCACTTGTTTTATCCAGAGCCGACTATTGTAACAGGCTCTTTATGAACCTCCGCAACAATTGCCTCAATAAGTTGCAGATTGTGCAAAATGTTTCAGTGCGCCTCTTGTTCAATATCCCAAAACACAAATCAGCCTTTACAGCGCTCAAAAAGCTTCACTGGTTACCAGTGAAAAGGTGGATAGAGTTTAAGGCTCTCTGCATTGCGTTCAAAGCCACTCACCATATTGGGCCAGCATTTTTTTTAAAATATTTGCAGCCTTATGTTCCTGACCACCAGCTACGCTCAGCACGTTCTCATAACCTGGTAGTTCCCAGGTTTAAATAGTGCACCTGGGGGGGAAAGAAGTTTTCTGGCCAGTGCGACCAGACTCTGGAACACACTTCCGGTGCGGCTTAAGGACGAAACTCACCTGCTGCCATTTAGGAAGGCATTAAAGACGTGGCTTTTTAATCTTTGAGGCGGTCTCTATTGGTCTTGTCAGTTTTGTGCTGAGCTAGCGCCTTGATACTGTTGGGTGAATGTTTTGCGCTTCATAAGTCTTCTTTTTATTTCATTTCAAGATAAAAAATGATGTAACTCATTATTAACAAAAAACAATGTCATCATTTAGCCTAACAGAAATCTTATGAGACCTGCAACTCACGCTCCTTCCAGGGGTCACCCCCTTTGTGCTCCTGACCACACCCCCTCCTTCCACAAACATTTCAGGCAAATCAGGAAATACATTCTCACCCTAGCTAGACATGTTCCTTCTAACTGCATCATTACCTCAAAAGGGGGTAACCTTGTTAAGATTCCACACTGTTTCCCCATCTAACTCTCACTGCAACCATGAACCCTTCTGAGACAAGAACAGTGTCAAACCAGCGGGCTGTTTCCTTCCCAGAGTCTGTATGGTGCTTCTGTCGTACCAAATCCCCTACTATAAAAGCTTTTTTTCACACACTCTTTTTCTTTTTTTTTTTTTTTTAATATTTTTATTGCGGAAAGCATAGAAAAAACAGTTAAGTACAAGTACTCATAGACACTGGCATATGAAAAGTACCAAAGTGGTCACATAGGGTAATACACAGCCATGTAGCCCACAGCCCGGAGGCCGGGCGGCGTAAGGTCAAAGAGTGCCAGAAGAGAAACGCATAAACGTTGGATTGAACTAAATGCGTATTGCACGTATCCGCTGTTTCTGTTTTATCCCCCCCCCCCATCTACCATTGGTCCGTCCCTCATCGTCCATTACATTTCGTTTTTTTTTTAAGAAACCCACATTTTAACATGTAACAATAAACATACCCCCCCCCCACCCTTGGCATCACTAACAATGTACGTGTAAATACATTGGGTACCCCCACATGGCCCATTGGGTGCAGACATCACAGGCACAAGCAAACCTCTGGGAATCAGAGAAAATCACATTCTGTTACAATAGGGAACAGTCGTGCGCATCCAGCAGGACACTACCCCGAAGCAGGTCCCTCTCCTCCCCGCCCTCCACCAGATCTTCCTCGGATCCAGACTCTTCAGGGGTAAATAGTTCAGTACTAGTGGCATCCGAATCATCGCTAGGTAACCCCTCAGAACACATCACTCTCCATGCTAGTAAGTCCTCCTGAAGCCTGTCATCTCGGCGCGTACGCTGCATGTGCGTTTCCTCAGCTAGGGACCATTCCCACACACTCCTTTTCTTAAACTCAAATCCATCTTCATCTTCTCTTTATCCTCTTCCTCTACACTTCTAATAATGTGATTGTCCCTTTCAGAAGTCCTACAGGGTTTGTACCAGGCTTGTGACCTCTCAACAGCTCAAATGAACACTTAGATGTAGTTCGTATGTAAGAAGCATTGCTTGGAACATGTTCCTCCAGTCAATTGCCCCTGATCAGCAGTTGAATGGACCCCTTTACCATCCTGTAAAGCCTCTCCCCTTGGCCATTCGACTCTGGATGGAAAACCCAAAATCCTCCTATGTTTAATACCAGACTTCACAAAAAAAGCCTGAATAATGAAACTTAGGAATTGCAAACCATAGTCTGTAACAATTTCCTTCAGAATCCTTTACAAAATAAGTCATTCATTAACTTCACAACAACATACAATGTAAACGCCTCAAACTTTCTTATCCAGGCCATTTTGTAAAATAGTCAATAACAACAATACTGAACACTTCCTGCCCTGGAAGAATTGTGAAAGGAATAATAATATGAATTCCCAGCTTCCTTGTGGTCCTTCAGGTAATTAAACAGGACATGTGTCCACTATAATAGGTTCCATAATATCCATTCTATGCTATGAAAGATATTCACACACACACCTTCTAATCTCAGAAGTGCCAGCATGTCCTTCATGAGAACACTCAATTTTCTTTCTCAACCCTTATAGTAGAATAATTCGGTCACCTCTCATTGCAGTGCTGTTTTCTGCACCAGTCTCCTTCTGTACTTGAAATAGCCCTTTATTTCCCCCAGTACCGTACGCTCTCGGGCCACCCGTTACCGATGTACTTTTTTTAATTTCCTCACTCATGGTAGAATCTTTTCCCATTTCCCCAACTGGTGAACATTTCCCCGCTGGTGAACGTGCGCTCTATAAATCCCATTTATCATATCATATCATATCATATCATATCAGATTTTTCATCAAATGTATCACATCCCTCATTCATCCAGTTCACTACAACATAGGAATAAGCAACTTCACACTCCTCAAATTCTTGAGCTTCATTCATAACACACCAGAAATTGGTATCCTTGACCCTCCCAATGCATGCCAGAAGTTTTTTTTCAATCACTGAGTATGTCCTTTCAGCCTCTCTCTAAGCTCTTGATACATGGGACAGGGGAACGGCCGGAACAACGTGGGCAGAGCCACACATGCCGGAACAAGGCAAGCGTAACTACGCCTGTCTAATTAATGAATCTGCCTTAACCACACCTATGCGTGGTTAAGGCAGATAGGCGTCTAGTGCTCAGGATAGGTAGAGAGAAGAAGAGGAAGTGTCAGAACAGGAAGCTCCAGACTCGGACCGTTAAGTGGGGCTGGGTGCAGGTTTGGGAAGTAGTTTTTAGGGGTAAGTGTCACTTTTAGGGTTCAGGGAGGGGGGTCGGTTGGTTTTAAGGGCTGGGGCTGGGTTTGGGGTGGAGTTTTTAGGACGGGCAGTTTAAGGGCACAGGGCTGGGGGGATCAGAGTTGTTTTTTCAATTAGGGAAGAGGTGTAGCCTCAGGGCAGTGAAATGGGTTGTGGTTATTTTATGGACAGCGGGGTGGTAAGTGTTAGGGCTCAGGGCAGGGAGGTTGGAGGTCGGGTAGTTTATGGTAGGGGGCAGGGTTTTAGGCCTCGCAGAGAGGGGAAAGGGTAGTTTTTGGGCAAGGCTGGTTTTAGGCCTTGGGGCGAGGTTAGAACTTTATGGCTAAGCGCAGGAGGGACAGGGTAGTGGCGATATTACTCATGCATACCCCCTTACCATTCATGCCTTCACAACAAAATTGCTTGGTAAAGGCATGTGTGGTATAGGAATGCGCGGTTAAGATGCATCTGTGGTTCCGGCTGCGAGGTAGAAGCAGGCTGTGTTTAGCGATTCATGCCCAGGGCCGGATTGGCCATAGCGGGCACCGGGCAATCCCCTGGTGCGCCGCACAGGTGGGGGCTGGTATTGGGCCCCTGGGGGCCGTTTTTGTTACGGGGCCGTTATTTGCAGCATCGCTGCAAAATCCGCCCTGTACCAAAATCAGCCGAAAACAGGCCCCATCTCGGCGCCACCTCCAAGGGCGAGCACTTTGCCAGGGCCGGTTGTGGTTCCCAGTCCGGCCCTGTTCGTGCCTCTGTCATACAGCCATGGGACACAATCTATTCTTCATCCTTGTCTAGCTGAAGCGAGACTCCACCCAAACCACAATTGCTTACATCTACAACAATCATACATTTCTTGCTAACAACAAATGATTTTAAAGAAGGTGCATTATCTAGCTCCTTTCAGTTCAGCTCACTCAAATTTAGTATTTGTGTTCAATAACTACCTAAAAGGTTCAACCTTAGATGCATTATTCTGAACAAATTTAGCATTGGTGTCTGTTAATCAAAGAAATGCAACAAGTTGCTCCTTGTACACCAGGACTGTCAATACGAAAATAGCTTTAACATGACAACGTTTGGACTTATCCATGACCGATTGATCAAATACCTCAAATAGTCTACCTCCAATTTACAAAATTTGAATTTGGACAACTTCAAGGCTAAACTTTTTTACATAAAGCCTCCAACATTCTTTTCTAGTTCTTGTCATGTCCTTCAATGTCCTTTCTCGAAGACCCAATTGTTTTATTGAAATGTCACAGCACTTGAAATTCCTTCCAAGGTTTTCTTTGTCAGTCTTTGAAAGACAGATACTTTACTGGATAAACCAAATGGCATTCTGCAGTAAAGAAATCTTTACTCAGGTGTTATGAGTGTATTTAAAAACTTGAAGTAATCTTCTAATAGGACTTGTTGCTAAGTGTTAGCTAAGTGAAGTATGGAAGATACAGATGCGCATGCTAAAGTAGAAACCATTTTGTGAAGATTTGACAATGTATTACTATTCGCCCATATGGCTTAATTAGAGCTGCATAATCAATGAAAAGTCTCATGGTATTTGAACCCTTAACTGAAATAACCACAGAAGAGACCTGAGGTGATGTTTCCACAGGTTCAATTATGTTTTTTCACATAGATCTTTCAACATCTCCTCGAGTTTCCCTCTATCGTAAAGCATTACGTTTCTACATACAGGTACAGCTCCAGCCTTCAATATTAAATGGTGCTCGAATCTGCAAAATACGTCGAACTTCTATCACTTATTCTTGACTGCTATTCTTGGACCACAACGCCTGTGCAAACAATTGTGCACGCTGCACAAAATCCCCCTCTTTGACCTGTAGATCACCTGACTCCTTTCTGTTTATTTCATAACAGGAGGACTAGCTCTGTGGTTCAATTTAATTCTCATCTCCCCCTGATGGGGAGAACACAACAAGGAATGTCCTCTTTCATTAAGATAGACTTTCCCTCATGTATGTCTTCCAGCAAAATCTAACTCAGCAAGGGCATTTCCTCCGTTGGTGCGGAGGAGCATCACCCCACTAAAATGTCGCCCCAAAGATGAAAAATAAAATGGCAACTTATTACCATTTTATTTTTCATCCACCGTCCTGAATGGGGGTGGGCAGTGAACTCCGCGTCGCCAGTGGAGTTTGCGAAATTTTCCAGCTCTTTGCTCTGCTGGTAGCACGGAGTTTGGCAAAAATCTCTGATTCTGCAGCGTAGCGGAGTTTACCGGTGCCCACTGCTTGAGAAGAGATTCTCATTTTAGCCTATCCACCTACTACTCTTACTATTTTAAATGTCCTAGGCCTTGTTTTCATGGGTGGTCGGCATTCTTTCCATCCAGGAGTGCCCAGCCTTCCTCTTGAACCTGCTGCCTCCCTCGCCTCCTGTTCTAGGGTCACTGAGAGACAGCGGCCTCCCTTACCTCTCCTTCCACCACAGGTGGCACTGGCTAGATCGCGCATCTGTGTCGCTTTCCAGCTGAATCTAAAGGTAAGTCTTTCGCAGTGCTATTGAAGATTCCCCTCCAATCTTCCTCCTTGCACGGAGTGCATCAGCCGCCCCTCCCTCAGCGCGGAGCTCGGTGCCCGGCCATGTTCCCTTGAAGAGTATATCCATTCGTATCCCTTCCCTATGTATATAGAGATAACTCTAATCACTAGTATACAGGGCCGGACTGGGAACCAAAACCGGCCCTGGCAAAGTGCTCGGCCGGCCCACCCTCCTGGGGGGGGGAGGGGGTCGAGCGCTTTGCCAGGGCCGCTTTTCGGCCGATTTTGTTACATGGCCGATTTTGCAGCTATGCTGCAAAAACGGCTCTGCAACAAAAACGGCCCCCAGGGCCCAAAACCGGCCCCCACCCTTGCAGCCGACCGGGGGATTGCCCGGTGCCCACAACGGCCAGTCCGGGCCTGCTAGTATATGCAATAGACCTTTGTAGTCTCTACCATTCCTATGTGACTCTTAGAGTATATCCATTCGTACCTCTTATTTCTGTTTGTATCTCTTCCGTGTGTGACTCTACATCTTGCACATTTGTAATTTTTTTCTGTTTGTATCTTTAATGTAACACATGTAATCCTTAGTCCTTATGTTTTTCAACTGGTTCTTATGTAAAGCGCTCTGACACCTTCGGGTAAAGTTCGCGCTATATAAAATCGCATTAAATAAAATAAAATTAAATTAAATAAAAATGCTGTTTCTAAGGGGCAGCCAGTTACAAGGTAGGAAGACGCTATGAAAAGCAGGGACAAATGTCAGTAAATACTTTGACATAATGATCCTCGGTACCACTTGGGGCTTACTAAAAAAGGTGGAATGTCTGTAAATACTGCCAAACATAAATTGTTTATTTAATGTGGGATCTTCAACAGCAAACCGTGCTACTCCACATTTCTGGCTCAGTGTCCTTGCTCCCAAGAATGAATAATAGGGCGGAGCGTAACTCTCCTGAATTCCCCTGAGTTTTTATGCAACTCGGTGAGTTCCGCCCACCCCTGGTCCTGAACAGAGTATCGGGATGAGGCAGGGCCTGCTGAGTGCCACCGGCAGCAGGGAGGAGGGCGAGCTGTCTGTGCACTGTTTAAAATGTGCATGTTCCTTTGGCCATCTGTCTTGAGATGCACAGCCACACATTCACACTTTAAACCTCTCAACCAAGCTGTCTTAAAATTGCTGGGTTGAGAGTTATTGCAGGCCGCTTCCTCCAACCAGGGTGCTGCTCTCATGCTGTTTAACAGCATGTGAGCAGCGCCAGGATTCGTCAAGGGAGTTACAGCATCCAGTTTCATACTATACAAGACTTTGCACAGCTTTGATCTAACTCCTGGTTTTGCCTCTAATTTCTTGGGCAAACCTCTCAGAATCCTCTGCTCCTTTAGTGATACCTCGGGCCGCATTCAAAGAAATATTAGAACATGCCCATAGCCTCTCCTTCGTGCTCTTGTTAGTTTTAAGAAGGATTTGGTTCCTCAACATTCGTTCTAATTTATATGTTCCAAGTCAAAGCTAGAGGCTAAAGACCTTCATGCAGACACATACTCTTCAGTGGAGTCTTCCTCACCCTGTTTTATAGAATAGAACCTATATCTCTCCATTACCACATTGGTTTTCTTTCCATACCTGGTGTATTATATCTGTGGTTTATAACATATTCCATGTTTAAAACATTTTTTCAACCGAAAACCTCTCCAACACTGCTTTCAATAATTATATATTTCAGAAGCCTTGTCATCGCCTTCTAGTACTTCAAATCCTGCCCCCCATGTTTCCCAATCCACAGGTGCTTCCACGGGCATTGGTGAAAAGTATGGAGGTGGTACTTATACTGGGCATGGATGTGGTAACCATAATAAGCTAAAATATAAAAGTAGCCATGATGAGCCATCGATGCCAGAGCTTGCTGGTGAGAATTACCAAAAAATGACAAAAGCAGTCTCCGACGGCTGCTGTAAAACCCAGTAACCCACACTCAGTCCCTGCCAAGAAGAACCCTCTCGTGGAGTTTTGCAATAGTTGATTTACTGTTTTTTCAAACTTCCATTATTTCAATGTAATTGCGCAACTTGCTAATTAGAGGCAAAGTAGAAAAAAATGCACTACTGTGCTTGGTGTGCGTATATATCTTAAGTTACATGACACTCACGTCAATGACCCAATCGGGATGGAAATTCAACTAAGGAAATGTCAGTGTTTTTATTTTCTAAGCCTGTTGCACAACACACAGGCAGGGAAGGGTCGGCGATGATGGGCGTACCCCCAGGGAGCGGGTACTACCTCTTTCCTTATATTTAAGGAAAGCGCGTGCGAGCGTCTGGCTGGGCCCCGAGGAAGTAACTCGGACTTTGCTAAAGAAGGAACAGTCAAATTGCTGGGGAGACACCTCAAATGTTGCTGACTCAGCGACTGCCGTACCTGAGTTTGAGTCCCGAGCCCCGATACCAACGCGAAATGCTTATCTTTGGGAATGAGACAGGAGAGGAGACTGCTTAGAAACATAAAGTAATCGGTAGAAAGAAATGTTGAAACTGGTCATAAGGGAGAGGGAGAGAGAATTGAAACAGTCCGTATTCGGGGTGAAGTTTCCAGCAACTCAGATGGTTCAGCACTTCTTTTGGCCACTGGGTGGCGATGTTTACCTGTTGTACATTTTTCGCTTCAAGTACACCACTTTATAATGCTTCCTAAATAAACGCCCATTCATTGTCACTGAATGTAACAAGCATTTGCAATGCAATTGGTCTCGCATTATGAAAGTTTGACCTATGGCGTTACATTATTATTTGCAACACAAATAGCTCAAACTTTCTGTGATACGAGACCTATTGCATTGCAAATGCTCGGTTTTCTGCCCAATAACAAATGAAGTTTGCACAGGCTTAGAGAGCGCCCGCCATGCCGATGTAAAAAAAAAAAGTTTCCATCTTCCTTGTCACATCATAAAAGCGGTAACGGGAGGATGGCGCTTAGTATCTAGACATTCTGGAGATGAGCTGTCCATAAAACATAATAAACTGGTAAGGTAGCTCCGAGGGTTCTGCTCCGCATCGCCGAGATCCACGTGTAACTGTATGCCACAGATTTAAATGGCAGACTAACGTTTAACTAATGAAATGAGTGCCACTGATGTAGGTGAGAACACGTGATATGCCAGAGCTGCTCAGTTTGTGGCCTGTATGCCATTTTAATGGTCAGTAGTATATTACTGAACCAAAAATATCAGAGTGTACGGGTAATAGTATTAAGCATCTGCACATTCTTGTTTAAGGTTGTTTTATGCAATTATCGCAGAATGAATGCTGAATTAAATCACCTCGTAATCTTCAAGGTCACCTAGACTCCATGTAGGTCGATGTCTTCTGCGTTCCACTCCTTAATCTGAAAAATGTTCCTCTGGCTATGGTTCAAGCAAAAGAAAGCCAGTGCCATTTCTCGCGCCAGTAGTCCGCCATAAAGGGCTGCTAGAGAGAAGCCGGGCACTGCACTCCAGACCGAACAGAACAAGTGAATGATGTAATGTGAAAGCACACCGTCTCATCCGCACCGATCCATTGGCATGCATCGAAAGCCCAGGGCAAGGAGCTTTCATTTTTCTTTGCAGATCCGAGTTGGATTGGTAACCAAAAATTGAAAACCTGTAGCGATGCCGGCTCTAGGAGTAATGGCAAGCGTACCCTCGCGGCACCGTTGCTCACGCAAAGCAGGGGCTGGCATTCCTCGGGTGCCATGGCTCTGAGGTGGGGGCGAACAGCTCAGCAGCTTTGTTAAACAAGGAAGAACTAAACATAACTTAAGTTAAAGCACGACATCGCGACATGTGGGCGAGCATTTTTTGTACATATGAAGTGTCAAAAAAAGCTACCTCCAAAGCAGCTGTAGCCAAGGCGGAGGGCTTGCTACAGAGAAGCAAGCAGCCTCACACCAAGGACGGCTGATTGCTTGCTGCATCATTCAAGGAGGGTCACCAGTAGGCTTCTGCGGTCGCCGCACTCTGTTGCGTGCAATAACAAACTGGACCAAAAGTGGTTACCGACTAATTTAAAGAAGACTATATGTAGTCGCAAGGAAATGATCCAGTGTGGATTTGCGGGGCCAAAAAGAGACAGGGTGTTAAGCAAGAAGCCTCATTTCTAATCGGAGGCCAGCGTTTAACATAAATGATGATGCCAGCCAATCAGAATGATGGGCGTGTCTAGAAGTCCACTACAGAAATTTTCAAGATCACAATAAGCCTCCCAGAGCGAGGAGCGCATGCGCGCCCCAGCGCTAGGCGGGACCTAAAAACATACATTTTGTCTGTACCAGAAGTAAATCGCAGACGATTTTCAGATCGTATCATAAACTCTAGAATATGATACATGTTACAACCTAAAACCGGTAACATGAAATCAGGTTAGAAAAGCTAATTGTAAAAACAGAATCCAGCTAAGAAAGAACATCTTCTGGCAAAATCAACACATTCTTCCCCCTTTAAAGCAATTACTTTTTAGAAAACGATGTCAGATTGGGTCATCGGTCACACCCCTTGCAGTAAGCAACCAGTGGTGTTTTGAGGTCATCCCCGGCAATGGCTGTGGATAGAATATTTTTTTTTCTACAGTTTCAAATAGCGCGAGCTCGATCTGAAGGAACTGGAGCTCATTACATGAGCACCACTGACTTACATTACACAATGACATGTTATTTTTTGTAGGCACGAGGAGATTAACGGATTTGCCCAGAGTCACAGGATGTTGAGCCGGCGCTGAAACTTGAACCTGGTTCCTCAGTTCCAAAGTGGGCAGGTCTGGTCGTTACACCTCATCCTCTCATGTAGTGATGTGTTGTGGTGCCCTAGAATTGGCATAGAATAGGTAGCCTTGCACACCTTGGTCTGGAAGAACCTGTGGATTGGAACAGGATACTCAACACGTCACCTCCAGCTCTTGAAGTGTCGTTGGATTCACACGGGACATGGGGGGTGGGAGGGCTCACCTCTTGGTCTGGAAGAACCTGGGGAGTGTAACAGGATACTGAACCTGTAAAGTCCAGCTCTTGAAGGCTTGTGGGATGCACAAAGGACACTGAGCCTTGCACAACTTGATCTGGCAGAACCTGGGGATTGGCACAGGATACTGAATCAATCACCTCTAGCTCTTGAAGAGCTCCTGTGTAAACAGGACAGTGGGGCTTGCCTCTTGGTCTGAAAGAACCTGGGGTTTGGCACATGCAGGAGAGTAGGGTCTGCTTCTTATAGTTACCCCCACTTTTTGGTGATGTTTGACTGTTTTTCGACTTTAGACTGGCTGGGGCCCTGCTATCCAGGACCCTAGCCTAGCTGTTTCCTCTCTAAAATGATTGCATGTGCTTTAAGTACACCACAGATTGGATTATGGGGTACCCTTATAAGTCCCTAGTATATGGTATCCTATATACCCAGGGCATAGGTACCCCAGAGGCCTCTCAGGGTCTGTAGCATGTATTATGCCACCCCTGAGAGACCATTCAAAATGACCCAACAGGTCTGCTGTAGCAGCCTGTGTAAGGTGGTCTATGCACCCCTTACTTAGATATAGGTTCTCTATATCTACCTTATATCACTGCACATATAAACCTATCAGTCACCCCTATGGCAGGCCTTATCAATCCTGAAGGCAGGCAGAGTGCTAGGTTTTGTGTGAGATGGTGCCCATGCATGAGCAGGGCCCCTCTGCAGCCTTCGGAATCTATCCTCCGGA
This sequence comes from Lissotriton helveticus, assembly GCF_964261635.1. Taxonomy (NCBI): domain Eukaryota; kingdom Metazoa; phylum Chordata; class Amphibia; order Caudata; family Salamandridae; genus Lissotriton; species Lissotriton helveticus. The sequence continues at coordinate 246,694,320 of NC_136062.1, read as the reverse complement.
GTTGCTCTGTGATGCGGCCATACCATATACTCTTAAGTGCATTATAACCTCGCGGTAAATGCTAACTTTGAAAGGGCTGCAAGGAAGCATGTTGTGTTTGGTGTCAAACACCTTGGAATCATACCTCCCTGCCAGGCCTGGTGGGAAAGGTATGATTCCACCCTCCTAGAGGGAGAAATATGACTATACCGGTACACCCGGGACCAGCTTAACAGAAACCTGGCATCACAAAATGGATGCTGCCAGCCACAGACACACGTCTGCCGTCCTGCTGCTGGACGAAACTCCAGCAGGGAAGGCTGGACAATAGGTTTCCTGTCACAGGGAGGTGTATCCACCTCTCAGACAAGCTTTAGTGTATTGGGGCTGGGTGGGTGCACTCCAAGAGTGCTTTAATGTCTGCACTCTGGGCATATTTGGTGTCCCTATGCATAGTCCAGCTCAAACCGGTTGCAGGGGCTATCAGCCCCTGTTCTGGCGCGAAATTGGACAAAGGATATGGGTGTAACCACCCCTCTGTTCTGACCCTCCCATAGGTGGGTCCCCAGAGTTTGCCCCACCCTTTCCTTGGGTATAAAGTAGGAACCCCTGACTACAGGACTTTAGATTTACCTGGATGAAACTCTGCTAAAGAATCCTAGAATTTCAACTATCTACACTTCGTTGGATGACCGAAGAATCTCCCTTGGAGTAAAGGAGTTACTCCCCTGCAAGGCAGGCACCAAAGATGCATCTGTCCGGTTTGCAAGTACACAGCACCTGAACTTTGCAACACAGGAGGTGGGTTTTCAAGCTTCCCCGAGGACGATCCGTGCTTTCAGCAAACCTGAGATCCAAAGCCCTCGTGGGGACCGTGCAACCCGAACCCCTGGACACCGTGCACATTTGCAGCAGCAAATGCTTTTTGGCAATCCCTGAGGCTGTGCTTTGGGTTACTTGTAGTCCAGACCCCGAGCAGTGATTCCATCAAAGATTACTGGCCTACACTCCTCAAGTAACGCGTGGGCTGGTATTTAGTGATTCCTCTGAAAGTCCCTTTGCAATTCCTTGACCGTCGACTTGTGGGTCCCTGAGGGTACTGTAACTTTCAATGGGCTTACCTGGTTGCTCCAGATGTGCCCGGACTCTCCATCACTTGGGGAGTCACCAGGACCTTGCTGGTCCACACCAAAGCCTTTTTACTCTCACAGCGTGGGTTGCTGTTGCCAAGGCTTGTTGGTCTCTGATACGGACATCGACTCCCCCCCAGCCCTCTCCATCCTTCATGGGACAGCTTTCCTGTGGACTCTGGTCATCGTCAACATCTCCTGGTACCCGTGGCAGCGGAGTCCACCTTCACCTCATCGCACCTGAAAAACCCGACATTGGTGGGCATTGGTCTACCGTGCCCCTGGTCACCCTGAAGTGACCCAGACTTTGTCCCATCTGCTTTCAGGTTCTTCACATCTCTGATTCAGGCTTGGATCACACTAGACACTTTTCCTTTCCAATGCAGCAGCACTTTGCAGCAACTGAAAACATCGACGATTTCTGACATCATTTGGCACCTATACCCTGGATTTCCTGGGTGAGGTAACACAAGTATTCCAGTGCTCACGTGGGTGCTGGCCTTAGAACCTTCTAAGTCTAAAAGGGTTTGCTCCAAGTCCTCTCCGAAGTGTCCTTAATCTTTAAAATTCAAACTGCAACTTTCCCATAGGATTGTACGGAGCTCGCGGCTGTGTTCTCACCCTTGGGTCCCCTGTGCCACTACCTTGGGTGGATCCTTGCGGTCCCAGTGATTCTACGTGCTCTAGGCACTACGTCTAGTCAAGTCATGGTTCTTATACCACTTTCTTAATATATGGTTTGGTCTCCCCCTGGGGCCCATTGTATATTGTGTATTTACTTACGTTCTAGTGTGTTGATTTTGTGTATCTTTTTATTATATATGAACATAACAAGCATGTCAGCATTGATCAACACACCCCACCCTTCCGCCCCCCACCCTCCATGATTCATCATTAAAAACAAGTCATTTTCCTCCACTCCAGCTAAATCCCTCCATTGTCGTCCAACCTGATTTTGGGTATCTTGCTCTCTAATCTCATAAAGAGGTTAGTAGAAAGTGTTTAGTAATAAATACATATATTTTATATATACCTTGTGTGGTTCCCCTTTCATTTAGACATTCAAGAGGTTATAATCTGGTACACCAAGCTGCTTTACACTCCTTCAAGACTTAGCCTGAAGGCTGCTCTCCATAGCTACCACTAGGATAGCTTTCAATTAAGGTTGTCTTAAACCTAATCATCAATAAGGGTTATTTGGACTGGTGTAAGGTACCCACTATAACTAGTGGACAGCATATGCCAGGCCAACTTCTCACAGCACAGAATACTGAACCCGTCATCCCCAGCTCTTGAAGACTTATGGGATTCACACGAGACAGTGGGGCTCTCCTCTTGGTCTGGAAGAACCATGGGACTGGCATAGGATACTTAACCTGTCACGTGTAGCTCTTAAAGACTCGTGGGATTCACACAAGACAGTAGAGCTCCACTCTTGGTCTAGCAAAGTTAGAGGACTCATGTGAGAGCATGAGCCTCTCACTTGTGGGAGAGTCAGGAGATGGCAGCAGATAAGGAGCCTTTTGACTCTTGGACTAATTGTGCTCAGGGGATTGACACAGGATGATGAGCCTATCCCCTCAGGCAAGCAACCCTCCAAGAAAGCTAGCTGGTTCTCCCCCGCATTCCAAGAGTCCAGGTGCACCTGCAGACGGTTCGAGAAAGATGGAGGAGCAACAAGATTGGGTCAGACCATGCAGCCTTGAAATCCGTTGTCACCACACACCACTACCTCATCAGAACAACAAAGAAAGCATCCATCCAGGAACACATCAATGCCAGTGCACACAACAGCAAAGTACTTTTCGCCGTGGTCAAAGAATTCACCAAACCCAGCACAGAGATAGCAGACATTACCCCCTCCCAAGACCTCTGAGACAACCTCACCACCCTCTTCCACCTCAAGATCAAGGAGATCTCTGACAGCTGTGCAACCCAAGACCCACCCCCCAACCACTACCACCACACCCAATGGCTCCAGCCCCAGCAGACCTTGCCCAACTGGACCACCCTCACCTCTGACAACTCCCTCAGGTTCATAAAGAGCCTCCACTCCACAACCCCCTCTGATCCCTGCCCTCAAAACATCTTCAACAGGGCCGGCACCTCCATCGCACCCACACTCTGCCCACCATCAACTGCTCTATCGATTCCGCCATCTTCCCTGAAGACTGGAAGCACACAGAGATCAACCCCCTGCTGAAGATACCCTCTGCTGACCCGAAGGACCTCAAGAACTACAGACCCATCTCTCTGCTCCACTTCCCAGCCAAAGTCATTAAGAAAGCCATCAACGCACAACTCTCCGAATTAATAAAAACAAACCACATCCTGGACCTCGTCCAAACAGGCTTCAGAAGCAACTACAGCACTGAGACTGCATGCTGCTAACGGCTGCACCCGCACCCTCCTTGACTGAGGCAAAACTGCTGCCCTCATTAACCTAAACCTCTCAAGCGCCTCCGACATTGACGTCCACCGCACCCTCTGTGCAAGATTCCATGATGCTGGCATCTGCGAATAGCGCTAGAATGGATCCGGTTCTTCCGCACAGGCCGAACACAGAGAGTCAGACTTCCACCGTTTAACTCAGAACCCACAGAGATCTACATGGCCCGCTTGCAGCCATTGTCAGAAGCCACAGACTCCACATCATCTCCTACGCTGATGACACCCAGCTGATTCATACCCTCACAGACAAACCCACAGCCTCCAAGAGCAACATCCACAACAGGATGAAGGCCGTCGCCACCTGGCTGAAGGACAGCTGCCTCATGATTAAGTCACACAAGACTAAAGTCCTCATCCTGGGTTCCACCCCCTCCACCTGGGATGACTCCTGGTGGTGAGCAGTGCTCGGACCCCCCCCAACAAACCCCTCGACCACACACGAATCTTCATCATCATCCTGAACTCATCGCTCTAAATGAACCACCAAATCATCACTGTATCATCCTCCTGCTTCAACACATTCTGCCTGCTTTGCAAAATCTTCAAGTGGATGCCCACAGAGTCAAAGAGAACTGTCACTCACATGTTTGCAGCAGCAGACTTGACTACGGCAACCCACTCTATGCTAGCACCACCCAGAAACTCCAAAAGAAACTGTAGAACATCCAGAATGTCTCTGCCAGACTCATCCTGTACATCCCATGCCACAGCCACATCACCGATCACCTGAGAGACCTGCATTGATTAAGTACAAAGTTAGGAACCGAACATGGACGATGTTTAACGGGGTCCAAAGTATGCGTCCAAACAACTTGAAAACAAATTGATACTTAGTTCCCCAGGGTAGACAGAAGGAAGGTGGTGTAAAGGGATGGAGGAGGGACAGAGGCAGGGAACAAGGTGTTCCCTTGTTGGAACTAGGGGACCTCACACACCCAGGAACCTAGGTGTCATGCTTCATCATTGGTCTCCTGCTCCTCGTCAGACTGGCGCTGCAATGTCTGACGGGCGCCGTAGGCGCTCTTTGACGGAGATCTTCTGTTCCAGCCAATTTTTGCGTGCATGTGAGGAGTCTGGTGTAAGTGTAGTCGGGAGGGATAGGTGAGGTTTAAAAAGAGGTGAGTCAGTCCACAATTAACTTTATTTGGGGTGGCTGGCTCCCTTATTAAAAGGGGTGAGAGGGGAGGAAGGAACTGTTTAAACTACAGTAAACTTGCTCAACCCTCTAGGAAGGTCGACATGTTTCATGCCTGTGTGGCAATTCTTCAGGACCTCAAGGTTTGGGTACTACACAGTGAAAAAATGAGCAATAAAGAAAAAGCAAATTATAAATACAACCTCATTGGGTCAGTCATGGAGCAAGCCAGCAGGTCTTGCTCTAGATGGGAACCCTAAGAACAACCTTAGTGGACCCCGCAGACTGTTCCCGTGGGGCAGTTCGTATGGTGAAACACCTGATGCGACGAAAAGCCTGGGCGGAAACCTACCCACACCACGAAGCGCTCCTGCCGGTAGCGCGGAACAGCTGGATTGCCTGACAACAAAAGAATCACCTTCAAGCTCCTACAAAGCCCTCCACAACGCCGGACCTGCATACCTCAACCACCACCTCTCCTTCTGCACTCACACCAGACACCAGACATCTCTGCTTCGCCCAACTGCCCCTGGCCACCATCCCACGGATCCACAAGACCACAGTTGGAGGAAGATCCTTCTCCTACCTTGCTGCAAAGCCTTGAACTCCCTGCCTCTGCACCCCAGGCAATCCCCATCGCTGCCGCAGTTCAGGAAGAACCTCAATACCTAGCTCTTCGACTGAACCACAGATCCACCCACCCCCCCACTCAGCATCTTGAGACCCTCACGGGTGAGTAGTTGTGCAGACCCCCCTCCCACTCAGCACCTTCAGACCCTCATGGGTGAGTAGTTGTGCAGACCCCCCTCCCACTCAGCACCTTGAGACCCTCATGGGTGAGTAGTTGTGCTTTATAAGAACACTGATTGATTGATTGAGTCTATCACATCAGGGATGTGGTATTTAAGAAAATACTTGTCCATGTGACAGGTTACTTCATAAATTAAATTGTCCTGTAAAAAACAAATCCACTTGTACTTTTAGTGCCATGTAGGGCAGCTCCAAATAATGGCAGAAATTGCATTATATGCAAGCTCTGATATTAGCCTTTCTGTTTATGCCAGGGCTCATACTATAGTAGAGTTTCAATTCTGGCAATTTCCTTATTTTGCTTCCTTTCCGCAGATCTATATACTGGAGCTAGAGGTAGCGTCAAACAATAGTTCCAGGGTTGGAATATTCTTTTGAGTCTGTGAAACCTACTAAATAGCTTGTTTTAGGGGTTTTCGCCAGCTTTTTTTAAATTTTTCCCCATACTGAGAAAGGTTGGAAATTTACCACTGACAATGGCAGAACTAAAACTTCTTCCAGGGTCAGGAAAAAACTGGTTGGAGAGAAAGTGAACTTGCAAAAGCTCAACAGATTTTCACATGAGCAAATCTGCATCTTCATATTTGCTCGTGCTAAAAATCAGTTCACAAATAATTATTAGGAATACAATTTCCTAGCCTACTTCTATAAATTCTGGTGAATTCATGAAAGCCGCAAGTCTGAATAATGCGAGGACATATACCATGAGTGCGATTTTGTGACTTTCTTTAAGAATTGGGTGCCTAATTAGGTCTGGAGTTAATCAAGATCTGTTTTTATTAAAATTCTATATCTCTATCCATCGACTGGCTTCCGCTATTTCACAAGGAGCATATCGGCTCACAAAGTCGTTCTGTTCAGTGCCAGGTACTACTGTCGTACTGAGTGCTTTTTGAGATCAAAAAATATTATTGCTTTTAGAAAATGTTTGTTATAATGGTGAGGGCCTGGCAGCTCAGTCAAAGGTTTACAAAAAACATATCAAAACAAGACATGGATTGACAAAACCAAAAGGCTGACCACAAATAAAAGACCTATTGACTTTGTCTGTGCCTATTTGTTTTCATGTTCTTACTATTTTGTTGTTGGACTGATTTTCCATTATGAATATTTTTTAGAAATACTATCTTGCATCAACACATTTTAGTAAATGATACTTCAAAAGAAATATTAGCTATGATATTGCAGCAGTTTAGAAAAACTATTTTTTCCTAGTTGCATTTTTTGTGAAGATTATATTTGAAAGCAAAGGATCCTCTATCGTGCTTTCAAGCCTCTGCATATATTTGCATCTAATTAGAGAGCATTCTGGTAGCATTTTGCGTAGCCCTATATTGTTAAACTTTGCAAACGTGAGTGCACATTTTTACATTGGAACCACTGTCAGTAGTGCAGTCCGAGCTTACCATACTTCTTTAAAGCACTCGCCCTAACAAGAAAGGCTTGTATTAATGAACCATAAATATAAGTTCGAACAGCATTAAAATATGGACACAAATATTGCCTTGACTGCAGACAGTGCCCTTCCGTGGTACTGTAAACTGGCAGTCAAAGGGTTTGTGCTGCAGGAGGTTGGGCCTACTAGTCCTAAAATCAAAATAAACATGAAAACTTGTTGTCCTTGACCCCAAACAATATGTCCTGGGAGTCAGGCTATAGAAATTCCCCCCTCTATCTCCAGAAGAGACCAGAGACTGACAAAGCAGTGTGAACGTACATTGGCACAGGAGGCTTACCTTTTACCCCCAGTAAAGGAACAGCTAGAAGATTGGTGCTGGATAGTGAGCATCCCACCACTACCTCTTGGAGGTTTAGATCATTTGTACAGGATACTTACCGTTCATGCCCAGCACGGGAAATGTTGGGAAATGTCGGGGTTTGTCAGAGTATACCGAGGCTCTCTTCTTTAGCCCTCGGAGGCTTGTGGCATTTGTATGGTATACTTGCTTCAGGAAATGTCATGGGGTTGTCAGAGGATTCTGAGTCTCTTCTCTCTCTAACCTTGTGGACTTGAATCAGAGTGCACAGCACAGGATAATGAACCTCTCACCTCTAACTTTGAAGATTTATATAGTGCAATAGAGCTTGTCACATAAAAAACGTGGGTAGTCATGGGGTTGGCGCAGGAAGACTGAAAGAAACTTTCCATGGCTGATTGGATTGAAACCCAGATACAAAGACTTTCAGTTGTAAGAATGAATGGTTTGCTGAATGGTACATGGATAACAAACGTTTCACTTGAACCTCTCGGTATCTTGGCGCAAGGATATACACCAGGGGTGTCCAGTGTAGGTTTAGATCTAGGCCAGATCTTTAGGACTGAACACAAGACACATTGACATGCAAAGGATCTAAGATAAATCAAGCCGATTATCAGTAAATGTCCAGAATGTTTTAGCATAGGATGGAGCCCTCCTGAACCCACTTTGGGCACCCCTGATATAGAACCTTTCGCTTCCACGAATGAAACCCTCCCGGGATTGAGATATGAGTATAGAGGTTTTTACTTGTAGGACTACAGCACTCAACGGTTGCCACAGGAATGCACATCTTTCCACTAACCTGAGTGAATGGTGCCAAGATCCCACTGGGGTATGCAAAACATTGGTTCCTGGGACTAGTCAGCTCAGTCATACACATTTGTACAACACCTGTGGTAGGGATATTCATACCATTAATTATATTATTCAATTCAAACAATTATGGCATATCATAAAAATGAATTTAGTTGGAACATGATATGTTTTATTTATTCTCCTATAAAATGATTCAGCTCTGTTCTTCTTCAGTTCCTGCCAACACATGTTTCATCCCTTTATTTGGTGCGCAGGCCTAGGGCTTTTTTCAAGGTGCACAGTTAAAGATACTGGTAACTGTACTCCTGCTGAACCTTGGATGACAGCATGTGTGAAGGAAACAGGAGTGAAAACCCATCAACTTTGTTGGGATTGGGGTGAGAAGATATATGCAAAAGACAATATCCCAACTGGTATTATTTATGGACGATTAGATAGGATATCTATACAGTATTATCCAAAGAGAGAACAAGGAGACTCAATTTGATTATCATATGTGCTCAAGGCATCATTTATATCAGCATATCAAAACATTTTGATGTGGGACAAACACAATTACAGTTGGTATCAGCACTGCAATTAATCGATAACAGGTAGCAGCCCAAATTTGTACTAGGTGCACAAGTGCAAAAGTGAGTGGCACTACGGCGACGCAAGTGACAGTGAAGACAGCGTGGAAGGCGCATAGTGTAATGTGAAGAATTATATACAGTGCATAAAAACAATTCAATTTTCCATTTTCGTTTTTTGACAGCCACTGGATAAAGGGTGCCTAAATTATCGCTGGAGAGTCGACGGCGTTTTGATCCATAGTAATTAGGATCATCATCAGGACTGTGGGGCTGGAAGCAGTGCTGTATGGGAAAGAGAGGGAAAGTGTGAAGGACATGTAGGGACAGGGTCCATTACAGGAGTGGGGGGGGGAGGTATGGAGCGTATGACGTGGGACCAGTGCGGAGTGATACGGCTAATCGGATAGGTGCCGAGGGTGAAAGGGCGGGAGTCTCGTAGCAAGGCACGCCCGGGGAAAGCGGCTGTCAAAGCCCTGGGCAGGTACTGGAGTCAGACGAAGAAACAGGGGGAGGCAAATCGTTGTGTGCGTGGCACATGTTATCTGATACAATGGTAGCATTAATAATCTAATTAACAGCAAGGTGCACGCATCGTGCTGTTATTCATATTCATGCTTAAACGTATATCAAGGGTATTTACAACAGTGTCTATCAAGAGAGTTCAATTGGCAATAGAATGTTCATGACACATATTGGCTATTACAATGATAACAATAAAGAACAAATTGGCGGTAAGGTCCACACATGAAGCTGTTAATTAAGGTCACGATTATGTGCAGATAAGTGACAATGTATAGAAATGTCAACAGGATACTAATACCCATTGTATGAGTTCATGAACTTCCGTGAGTGGCAAATTGAAAGGGGCAAGTGCAGGTCTGGTTGTATCTACCAGGAGGGAGAGGTGGTACCATGATGTCAAGGGGGAGCGGCAAAAGGCGGGCGGGGGGAGAGAAAGGGAAATAACCAGGGGAGCGAGAAGGGGTAGATTAAATGATGATGGTGCTGTTCCACTCATCAATGGTATTTAGTCCATTGTTGACAGAGTCACACAGGGTCATCCACTTGCATTCACTTTTATTCAAGAGGGAACGAATATCGCCACCTCTTGTTGGCAATGTCAACTGTTTAATAACTTGCCATTTTATGTCAGTGTCTCTGTGATTTTTTTCAAGGTAGTGGTTCACCAAGGGTGCTGAGGTCACTTTGCAGTGGATGCGACTCTTGTGTTGCACGATCCTGCTTTTGATGGTTTGTGTGGTTTGGCCAATGTACAGAAGTTTGCATGGGCATTCGATGGCATATATAACATTGGTGGATCTGCAATTGGTGTGGCTTTTGAGGGTTTGGGTTTTATTCTTGTATTGAAATACTTTGGTGTTGGTCGTAAGTTCGCATACCGAACAGCTCTGGCATTTGAAGTGGCCCAAGACTGGTGGCATGCCCCATGCTGCAGTAATACTGTGATGATCTGGAGTTTTTTCCGGCCAGGTGATGGCTCGCACCAGGTGATTGGCCAAATTGTTTCCTCTTTGGTATGAGAAGAGAGGTTCATCCTGGAAGGGTTTGAAGGGTCGGAGGATTGACCAATTCTTTTTGATTATTTTAGCCACTTTGTTGCTGTTTGGATTGAATTTGGAGACAAAAGGAATTCGCCGAGAGGATTGTTTGGTTTGGGTGGAGAGGAGATGCTCCCTGTGGCTGTACCATGCTCTTTTTCGGGCCCTTGAAACCAGTCGTTTAGGGTATCCCCTAGAGATAAGTTTTTTGGTTATAACATCTGCTTCTCTGAAGTAGTCGTGACGCCACTTGCAGTTGCGCCTAATTCGGAGAAATTGTCCGAAGGGCAAGCCGTCTCGGAGTGCTCTCGGGTGGTAGCTGGCGTATTGGAGCAAAGTATTTCTCTCAGTCGGTTTTCGAAAAAGGCGAGTTCCCAATTTGCCTTCCTCTGTATAGATGGTGACATCTAAGAAGGGTAGGTCATTCTGTTTGCCTTCGCCTGTAAAGCGGAGATGTTCTTGGGAGCGGTTCAGCCAGTCGATAAAAGACATGAGTGTTTCCTTAGTGCCTTTCCAAAGTAGCAGGACGTCGTCGATGTATCGACGCCACAAAGTTATGTTTCCATGGAAGGGATTGGATGGTTGTAGAATAAGGGTCTTCTCCAAATGATGGACATACAAAATTGCAAAATTCGGAGCAAAGCAAGCGCCCATAGAGACTCCTTTAATCTGCAAGAAATAGATGTCTTTATATAGAAAATAGTTGTTTTGGAGCGCAACACGAAGAAGATCCATGATAAAATGGGTTGGTATTTTGGCCGGCTGTGGTCTGGAGTGAAGAAGTAATTCGATGACTTGTAAGCCTTCCTGGTGGGGGATGTTTGTGTATAACGACTCAATTTCAAGTCCTGCCATGAGATTTTGCTCTTTATCGTAGTCCAGGTCCTCAATAGTATTTATAAGGTCTGTAGTGTCCCTGATGAACGTATCAGTTAGGGGGACAAATTCTTTGACAATGGCATCGATGTACCAGACCTGCCCTTGCCCCTTTCAATTTGCCACTCACGAACGAACGAAGACCCATTCATGAACTCATACAATGGGTATTAGTATTCTGTTGACATTTCTATACATGTCACTTATCTGCACATAATCGTGACCTTAATCAACAGCTTCATGTGTGGACCTTACCGCCAATTTGTTCTTTATTGTTATCATTGTAATAGCCAATATGTTGCTGTTTGTGAGTATTGGACCCACGAGTGCATGATCCTGCCTCTTGTCCTCTTGTAACTGCGCTCATCGCGCTGATTCAGCTTTTAAAACATTACCGTGCCGCTTTTCTTAATCTGCTCAGTTTAACTTTTTAAAATTATAGCGCTGACTTTGTGGGAGTATTGACGCTACTTACAGGGTTAGGATTGCAGGGATGTGCCCTTAGCGTTGTGTTAGCGTTCGGCCCCAGCGGTCACCGGATGTGAGGCGGGGCCGCATTGCACCGGGGTTGACGCTCTAGCCTTTTGCTCGCCCGCCCTTATTAAACGTCATAATGTGTCGTGCGCGCAGCGGACGCGCGCAGCGGGCGCGCCGAAGAGCGCCAAAGGAGGGCCCGTCTGTGCCCGTCCGGGCTCTGGCCGGGCACAGGGCCACGACTCCTGGCCGTTTTTCTGCCACTTTGGTCTCCTCTGCAGCACTTCGGTATACTTCGGCTGACCTTAGGGCCCTAAAGGTCCCCTCTTGTGAGGCGGCGCATTCCTGGGCGATCACTGATAGTCGGTTCCGATCATGCCCCTCCTGTAATTATCAACTCAATAGCCCTATTCCTCCGCCTACCCAATCCGGTAACGTTATCAAGAATATTCAGGCGGGCTTGATAAATGCCAGATCCCTGGTGTGCCACACGGCTGAGGTCTTTGACCTATTAGCCGATAATAACTTTGATCTACTCTTTGTCACTGAGACCTGGATGACTGACTCCTGCTCTCCGGTAGTTGAGTTAGCTATCCCTCGTGGTTTCAGAATTTGTAGAGCAGATCGTGGTGCAGATGTGGGAAGAGGGGGTGGGCTTGCCGTGATCTATCGGGATCACTGGACCCTCACCTGCGAACACCTGGATAAAATCAAAGAGGCTGAACTTCTCCATTTTTGTTTGGAGCTCAGTCCGCATTTCACCTTAGGTGGTACGCTTGTGTACCGACCGCCAGGCTATGTTGGAAACTTTATTGGATCTCTAGAGGAGGTCATCGTGCCAAGAGCTTTGCGATTTCCTCATTTTCTATTGCTGGGGGATTTTAACATTCATGTGGATTCTGAGAATTCTACTGAGGCTACCCGTCTCAGTGAGACTTTTAGCATGACTCATCTTTCTCAATGGTTTGATGCCCCCACCCATGTGGGAGGTCATGTTCTTGATTTAATATGTTCCAATTTTGACATCAGCTTGTCCCCCCCGATGCCTATGTCGTGGTCCGACCACTACTTGATTAAGTTTGCTTGGCAGATTAGTGAGGATTCGAGGAGAATTCCCTCTTTGGTACATCGCCCACGGATTAATTTGATGTCCCTATCTGAGTCCCTTACCGACACCCGTCCGACTCCAAAGATGGAGTTGGAAGCGACGGCTGACGCATTTAATTCTTGGATAGCGAACGGTGTCGCTACCTCCACTAATGCAGGGGGTGTTCGTCGGATGAGATCGAGACCCTCTCAACCATGGTTCACGCATGCTTTACGTGAACAGAAGCTGGTTTGCAAGAAACTAGAGCGAGCCTGGAGACATGCTTATCTACCAGCCGAAAAGAAATCATTACGTGCAGCCCAAAAGGATTATTACGCTGCGATTAAGGTAGCTAAAAGCAGCTACTATTCGCACAGAATCGAGAAGGCGGAAAACAACAGCAAAGAGATCTTCTCAATCGTCCAAAATTTTCTATCTCCATGTGCTGCCCAACCCAGGCTCCCTTCTTCCGCTCAATGGTGTGAAGAACTGTCTTGTTACTTCACTGATAAGATTACAAAAATTCAATTGGACTTAGAAGTGGCTCAAAAGTCCTTTACCACCCCACCTGCCCTTTTAGTATCGGATAGACAATGCTCAAAGGATCAGTTTGTTGCCTTCCTCCCGGTCGCGGAATCGGATATACGGCAAATCCTGGCAGCGTTAAAGTCCGGATCGCCCGCAGACCCCTGCCCAGCCAGGGTCTTGGGAGGGATAGTGGATACTATTAGTCAAGAGGTGACACATATTGTTAACCTCTCCCTTTCCAAGGCCTCGATTCCGAGAAGTTGGAAGGAGGCAAAGCTGCTCCCTTTGTTAAAAAAGGCAGGTTTAGATCCAGCAATGCCATCGAGCTATCGGCCCATATCACTGTTGCCAGCTTTGGCGAAGGTGTGTGAGAAGGTGGCTTTTAAACAGTTGGATGGCTTCATTGAGTCCTCCCACGCATTACATCCTGCCCAGTCAGGGTTCAGAGCGACCTATAGTACCGAGACAGCATTAGTTGAGGTCTCGGAGGCAGTTCGAGAGTGCTTGGACGGGGGTGGCAGAGCGGTCCTGATTTTATTGGACCTCTCTGCCGCCTTCGACACGGTGCCTCATGCCCTACTTATCGCTAGATTGCGAGCCGTTGGCATCTCTGGGCTGGCCCTTGACTGGCTGTCATCGTTTTTGAGTGATAGAACTCAGCAGGTCTGGATGCCCCCTTACTCTTCGGCCTCGAAGAGACTGTCAACTGGAGTTCCGCAGGGTTCTACGTTAAGCCCTTTATTGTTTAACGTTTATATGACCCCCCTACTATATCTGGCGGAACAGCTGGGAGCCAAGATAACAGCTTACGCTGACGATACTCAGCTGTTATTCACTTGGCCTAAGGGTGCGTCTGACCCATCAGCAGTCCAACATTGTCTGTCGGAAGTATTCAGGTGGCTTGCACAAGTTCAACTTAAGTGCAACGAAGATAAGTCCGAGATTTTATTCTTCGGCGCCTTCCCTGACAACTTCAAGGATCAGATTTGGCCCCCGGACCTGCCCTGTCCCAGTGCGACGGGAGGCCCAGCTAAGAACTTGGGGGTCTGGTTCAGTCAAGATTTGAAGTTTGCTGATCACATAAAAAAACTGACCGGTACCTGCTTTGGCACTCTGCGAGCCCTGAGGAAATTCTTCCCTCTTTTGCCCAGGGTAGCCAAGGAGGCTGTTCTTCGAGCCCTGATTTTATCTCGGCTCGATTATGCTAATGCCTTATTCTGTGGTCTACCCGCGTATTTGGTTCATCGGTTACAGGTGATTCAAAACGCTGCAGTACGCTTGCTCTTCTCTCTCCCTAGGAGGTCGAGTGTGCGGAGTCATCTACGAAGCTTGCACTGGCTACCTGTACCGCATCGAATCTTGTTTAAAATTCTTGTGTTGGCATTTAGAGCAGTCCATGGTCAGGGACCGTCGTATCTGCAGAAACGGTTCTCATTTTATACTCCCAACCGTGTCCTTCGATCGGCCAATCAATGCCTACTGGTCACTCCCAAATTTAAATATGCTCGGTTGGGAGGACAATCTATTTCAGTTAGGGCAGCCTCTGCTTGGAATGCTCTCCCCCTGTTCCTTAGAGCTGCGCCGACCATCACTGTTTTTAAGAAGGAACTCAAGACTCATCTGTTCAATGCCCCCCTCTAACAGCTTGTTCAGGCCCGGATCCCTCACTCTTGCTGTCCAATCACTCACCGCGCCAGGATACCCCGTGGTAATTGAGCGCGCTATAAAAGTTTTAATAAACATAAACATAAACATAAACATATGTGTCATGAACATTCTATTGCCAATTGAACTCTCTTGATAGACACTGTTGTAAATACCCTTGATATACGTATAAGCATGAATATGAATACCAGCATGATGCGTGCACCTTGCCGTAAATTAGATTATTAATGCTACCATTGTATAAGATAACATATGCCACGCACACAATGATTTGCCTCCCCCCGTTTCTTCGTCTGACTCCAGTACCTGCCCAGGGCTTTGACAGCCGCTTTCCCCGGGCGTGCTTTGCTACGAGACTCCCGCCCCTTTCACCCTCGGCACCTATCCGATTAGCCGTATCACTCCGCACTGGTCCCACGTCATCGGGCCGATCCCTTAACCTATGTCTCTTCAGCTTGGTTACCGAGGACTCCAGTTGCCCTAGCAACCCCGAGACAGCGCCTCGCTCGCTCGCCAAGTCAACCCAGGAAGGTAATCCTTCACGTTGCTCTCCATTATTCACTTTGACACTTTTACCGTTCGTTTTCCTCATGATAGTCTCTTCCTCCTTGACAGATTGATTCACCTCGCCCCCACCACCACGCTAAGATTTATTTTGGCGTTCCCACGGACAACTCAGCCCACATCCATACTTCCGGTAAGTCTCCGGTTCGCCGCACTTGCCCGGCATTGAGTACTATTCTAACACGAGCTCTCTGCCTTGAATTGGTTCCATTCCTGCAATCTGAATTAGCTCTTATTCCCCAGACCTCAGGAATAGATGGAACATAAGATGTTATCCCCCAGCACGTGATTGCCTCCGATACAACCCACAGAGCCCTGATACGTGGGTGTATTCCAGCTGCCAGACGGTACGCTCCATACCTCCCCCCCCCACTCCTGTAATGGACCCTGTCCCTACATGTCCTTCACACTTTCCCTCTCTTTCCCATACAGCACTGCTTCCAGCCCCACAGTCCTGATGATGATCCTAATTACTATGGATCGAAACGCCGTCGACTCTCCAGCGATAATTTAGGCGCCCTTTATCCAGTGGCTGTCAAAAAACAAAAATTGAAAATTGAATTGTTTTTATGCACTGTATATAATTCTTCACATTGCACTTTGCGCCTTCCACGCTGTCTTCACTGTCACTTGCGTCGCCGTAGTGCCACTCACTTTTGCACTCGTGCACCTAGTACAAATTTGGGCTGCTACCTGTTATCAATTAATTGCAGTGCTGATACCAACTGTAATTGTGTTTGTCCCACATCAAAATGTTTTGAAATGCTGATATAAATGATGCCTTGAGCATATATGATAATCAAATTGAGTCTCCTTGTTCTCTCTTTGGATAATACTGTATAGATATCCTATCTAATCGTCCATAAATAATACCAGTTGGGATATTGTCTTTTGCATATATCTTGGATGACAGCAAGCAGCATAAATGGACAATCACTGGTACTGCAACGCAGTCCCATAGAAAGCAATCGAGGCAGGGTGTTAAACTAACACCCCATAGGAATTTATGGCAAAATAATTCTATCTATGTAATATATAATGTTACTGATATGTAATATATCATCTTATTGATAAATATTATGATTATTTGTACTTTTTTGACTTTAAAAAAAATATATAAAATGTTTACAATAATTAAATACTTAAATTGTAAGCAAGTTTACTACAAATTAAACAGAAATTTGTTTGCAAATTAATATTGATAAATTAATACCTTTAAATTATGTACATTTAAATTACTTTGTAGTTTAATACAAATGTAATTTGATAAGGTAATGTGTTTTCTGTTTTTCATTTTATTAGTTACAGGTTAGTCTTAAATATTTTAAATTATTTTTCATTTATATTTTACATAAACATGTCGTTTTGTTTTTAAATATAAATAATGAATATTTCCAGATGCTTTCATTTACAGAGATCTCCGTGTTGATGGTAGAGATCACCACCAACAGGTGCAAAGATTCTAATAGTAACTTTAAACTTATAGATTCAGTCTTTGAATGCTCCACCCCCGTTGGAGGGGGTGGAGATACGTAAATCTACACCTAGGTGTAAATCACCACTCTGAGATGGTGAATAGCAAAAGAAGTAGAACGTTACACTTGTGTGTAGGAGCAGATTTACAAATACGTCGATTTACGTGTATAAATAAAGTTTTGTGGATTGGAGCCAATGTGTGGAAGTTTGTCGACTGAGAAGTATGCATCCATCAGTGAGACAAGATGGCATCTCTCAGAAAAAGACTGAAAAGAACTGGGGCAACTAGCAGTGGCGGCTGGTAATTTTACCAGGGAAGGGAATGGGGGGCACACGCACACATACCCACTCACTCACACCCGTGCATTCACACACACTCATATGCAACACTCACTAATAAATAAATTACACATACATTCATATATACAAGCGCACATACACAAAACATGCAGAAAATATAAAACTTACCTTCACTGTAGAGAGGGAAGCCTCGGAGGTCCCAGGAGGGTTGGGACTGCTGCCTTTCCTGATTGCTGACTTAAAGTCAGCCGATGAGGGAAGGCAGTGCTCCCTCACTCGTCATAGAGGGGAATGGGGTCAGTGAGACTGCTGACCCCCCACCCCCTGTAAGGTGACACCAGTAGCGGCCCGTGGTGGGAGTGCTGCTGTGTGCTGACATGGGGCGGGGGAGGGGCAGGGTGGGGAGTAGTAAACTCCGGAATACGGCTGCACAGAGGTAAGTACACAAACAAATAAATAAAACAAATTTTGTTGCGCGCGCTGCATCGCCTAATGCGATGCAGCGCGCACAACTATATATGTATATATATATGTATATATTCACCCTCCAATCGGCGGATGCTGGCGTGCTACCAGAATGCTGATGATGCTGCTGCAGAGAGGTGTCTGCCAACTCCTCATATATACAAATAATATCGTCTTCCCAATATGTGAGAACAAGCGCAGCACTCTAACTTGGCTCCCACAGATTTTATTACAGGTGGGCGCTAGTCAGCGAGTTTTGGCTGCACCTTTCCACCTTGTTCATACTATATATATATATATATATGTGTGTGTGTATATATATATATATATGTATAGTATGAACAAGGTGGAAAGGTGCAGCCAAAACTCGCTGACTAGTGATTCCTCGCACAAACGTGTAAAAAAGTTCATAAAAATTCATAAATATATCTTTCTGTGTAAATACTGATATAAATATTAATTTTAAACACATTTTAAAAAACGGACATAATGGCAACATAATTAAAAGCTTCTACTGCACCTTCCAGCTATATATATATATATATATATATATATATATATATATATATATATATATATATATATATATATATATATATATATATATATATATATATATATATATATATATATATATATATATATATATATATATATATATATATATATCACGACAACTTGGCTCGAAGTGGTTGACCCCTGGCGCTTCTCTAATCGGTGCGTGTTCCTCGGCAGAGCCCCGCCGAATTCAAATATCCAAAACTCCTTTGCAGGAAAATGAACACGCACTCGTCAGGATCTGGCTTTCAATTCTTTATTTCACCATAATTCTCCGTGTAAATTACCAACGCGTTTCACCGCCAACCAACAGCTTGATCACGGTCAATATTCACTCTCTCCACTAACTACTTAAAGGAGTGGTTTATACAAAGTCACATGGTTTCTACATGACTTCCTGTCATTCTCGCTCAGAGTTATGGGTGTCGTAGTTTCATTCATTATACAACCCAAATTGGATTTCAGAACACACATTTTTTACATATTTACATTTACATTCACATGCACGTATATTAGTGCTTCACCCTATCCGCATCATTGATACAGATATATGTGGGTCTGGTTTGCCTTGGTGATTATATCAAGTTTCGCCCTCTAGTGGGCACACTCCTGTGATGTTTATTACTCAAAAAAATCGCCCTCCAGTGGGCTCAAGGTACCGCCCTTCAATTCTGAGTATTAAGGCTATGTGTGTGCGTATATGTAAAATTACTCGTGTGTATGTCTGTTACCCATGTGTGTTTTTTGAGGGTTTTTTTTCTTAATGATCTTACGGAAAGAAAGATTTTAAGTGTCATAATCTTAATTTGACTATTTTACAGTACGGTGTATTCTTGTTCCTATTCCAAAACAAATTATTTACAGATGTACATAAAGTTCTTCACTTTGATTCAGACCGTCCGGATGTAAAGTTCTAAAGTTCAGTATGTGACGCGATTCTCTGCATCTTAATTTCCTCTCTCTGTCTCCCCCTCTTTCATGAGGGACAATTGTTTCCAGCGCATAGAATTTCAAAAGTTTCCAGTCCCCATTGTGTGATGCCTCCATGTGCTTGGCAACGGCATTGCCTCTGTCTTTGTTTGCCGTAGCTCTTATATGTTCAAGAATTCTTAGCTTTAATTCCTTCTTTGTGCTACCAATGTATTTTAATGCACATGGGCATTCAAGCACGTAAACAACGTATTCAGTTTTACAAGTTATCAGTTGTTTAATTATCCAAGATTTTTTGTTGGGCAATGTTACTTCTGTTTTGTTCACCGCAATTTGACATGCCTTACATTGTTGGCATTTTTTGAAGCCTTTACTTTTCAACCATTGAATGCCTTTTTTCCTTGTCTCCGGGTTTTGATGGTGACTATGCACCAACCTGTCTCTCAAACTTGTTGCTCGTCTGAATGTAACCTCCGGATGTTTGCCCATTATTTTCCCGGCAGTCTCATCCAGGTGTAGAATTTTCCAATTCTTTCTTAAGATGTTTACAATTTGTTTTGATTCTCTTGAATGATCCATGATTAGTCTTACTTTCTGATTTTCTGAAATTATTTCATCTTTCTTTTTTGACTTTATTTGCAAAATGTCTTCCCTTTTTTTCTCATTTGCTCTCATCCAGCCTTTGATGATGATTCCTTGTTTATACCCTCGTCTTTTGAATCTTTTTGCCATGTCGCAGCTGTTCGTTGTCCATTCTTCTTCTTGTGAACATATACGACGTAGCCTTAAGAATTCTCCGTACGGAATATTGTCTTTTACTGATGCTTGATGGAAACTTTCCGCATGAAGGGTGGCATTTGTTGATGTTTCTTTTCTGTATAGTGTGGTCTCCACCTTGTTGTTGTGAATGTATATTGTGGTATCCAGAAAAGTTACTCGATCACGACTGATGGTATATGTGAATCTTAAGTTGGTATCTGTCGAGTTCAACAAGTTGAAGTATGTTTCAAATTCCTCTGCTGATCCATCCCGCACTATCAGCAAATCATCGATGTATCTGAGCCACTTCGCTATTTTGTTTACATGATGTTCATTGTCCGGATGCCAAGCCACTTGTTGCTCCCACCATCCCATAGTGAGACATCCAAAGGCTGGACTAAAGGAGAAGCCCATTGCGCAGCCTTTAACTTGCTGATAAATTTCTTCCCCAAAGAGAAAGATGTTTTGCGTAAGACATAATTCGATCATGTCCAGAAGCATCTGGTTGTGTCTATTGAATTGAATATTCCTTTCCTTTAGGAAGAATGCACATGCTCTCGTGCCAATGTTGTGATCAATGTTCGAATATAATGCAATTACATCCATCGTGATTAACATGTAACTGGGCTGCCATGAGAGTTCTTGTAAATTTTTCAACAGATCACTCGTGTCCCGCAAATATGAACTCCGATTTAGTACAAAAGGCATAAGAAAGTAGTCAATATAATTGGCCACCGGTTCCATGAATGAACCCTTCGCCGATACAATTGGCCTCCCTGGTGGTTTTAGTGGGTTCTTATGCATTTTCGGTAAGAAATAAATAGTGGCCGTTACCGGGTGTTTGGTTGTCAGAAATTTGCATTCGTCAATATCGATCAGATTTTCACTGTGCCATTCATTGATTTTTTTTATCCAAATTTGTTTTGAAAATTTGGGTGGGATTCTGCTCCAATTTCCTATAGTACTGTTTGTTCCTTAATTGCGAATGGGCTTTGATTATGTAATCTTTTTTGTCTAAAATAACAATTTTCCTCCCTTGTCGGCCATTTTAATTGTTATTGTTTGATCTTCCATGAGATTTTTTAGAGCTGTTCTTTCCTCTGTTTTCAAGTTGTCTCGATATTTCGTACCTTTGATTTTGTAAATATCCTGAATCACTGCCTCTTGAAATAGGTCGATTTTATTCCCTTGTGGCAATTGAGGATAGAACTTGGAAAGAGGTTTTTTCCCACTTAGACCAGCTCCCTTTTGGGGGCAGGCCACCTCTTCTGTGATTGCATCACCCTCTTCCATGACATCGAGATTTACAAGGGTCATTAGTGCTGGTAAATCCGTTGTAGTTAATCCTTGTACTTCTGTATTTAATTCCATCAGTCTATCCTTTTTCCTCTTTGTAAAATTTGACATTTCTTGATTCTCCTGAAATATTTTTGCCAATTTGATTTTCCGGATATACTTATATATATCTATACGTGTCTGTGCCATATCCATAGATTCTACTGGACAGAAATTAATTCCATATTTTAGTAATGACTTTTCATTTGGGTTCAGGGGACGTGATGACAGGTTCATGATTACCAGTTCGTCTGTTTGTTCATTTTCCTGCCAATTCACTTCAAGTTTTTCAGACGCATGCTCCTGGTTTTGGTTCCTATTTCTTCTGAGGAGCCACTTTCTCCTGTTGCCTCTCCTGGTTTTTTTGATGCTCCCGGGGCACCTGTTCTGGGTACCCATTTGCGGCCTCTTCCTCTCGCTCTTCCCCCTTGGGTTTGATTTTGTTCCCAATTTCTTTGGCTGAGAACCAACCTCATATCCCCTAAAAAATCCCGAGTGGTTTGATCCATGTTCTCTTCTGATCCATCTTCGTTTGTTCCTGCTGATGTTAATGATGTGACACTTGAGAAGCTTTGAGAATTACTTTTGTGTAATTTATAATCTTGAAAAATGTCAAATGTTTTGGCATACGTAAATATGCGTCCTTGTGCATAGTCATCTTTATCTCTCTGATATTTTATTTGTTTGCGGTTTCTCACGATGTCCTCATGTTTTTCCACATATTTTTCCAAGTCCATTTTCAATTTTGTCATTTCCTGGTTCATTTCAATTGCAGCCAACTCTTTTTCCAACTCCAATAATTCCTCTTTAATTTTAGCCAATGAGATCTCAAGATGTTTTAACATTATCGACATTAGTCCCAATGAGGACTCCAATATATATTGACCCCATTCATTAAGTAACTCATTTGAAGCATCCTGCTGGCTCGGCATAAGTGAGATTCGCAAGCCTCTTGGCACCCTTTTCACTTCCAGATATTTTTTCAGAGTGATTAGCTCCCACCACTTATTTATTTCCTTTTTACTCAATTTCTCCCATAGTTTCAGTTTACTCCTCGTGTCTGATTTCTGTGTACTCAGTTTGGTCTTTCCTTTATCCTGCACCACTGCATTTTCATCAAATAAAGAAACTAAATGCTCACTCCGCTTTGCTTCTCTTTGTTCCATATTAAACAATTTGGGTTCTTTACTTCGAGAATTTTGTTACGTGTTCCTGGTTGACCAATTATTTGTCGCCCACACTCGTTTCTTTCTTTGGGCTGTTTACAGATCCTACCCGAGAGGACGGGTAACAATGTTGCTACTGTTCGATATTGCCGCCAAATTCAATCGTCTTGGATTGTTTACAGTTATGGCCACTATCCAGTGCAACCGACCCACCCTTGGAGCTCGGAATAAACCAAATGTCAGCGCAATAGCTTTTTCCTGGGTGCTAGTGTTCGGCAGTGCAACCCGAACTGAGACCGTGCTTACCTTCACCCTTCGATGCCGGTCCGCCGGTCCTTTCGTTACTCCACCCCGTTCACGTCCGCACCTCCTCTCGCTTTGATTTGGCGTTCGCCGGGTCCCCCTTGTATCTCACGACAACTTGGCTCGAAGTGGTTGACCCCTGGCGCTTCTCTAATCGGTGCGTGTTCCTCGGCAGAGCCCCGCCGAATTCAAATATCCAAAACTCCTTTGCAGGAAAATGAACACGCACTCGTCAGGATCTGGCTTTCAATTCTTTATTTCACCATAATTCTCCGTGTAAATTACCAACGCGTTTCGCCGCCAACCGACAGCTTGATCACGGTCAATATTCACTCTCTCCACTAACTACTTAAAGGAGTGGTTTATACAAAGTCACATGGTTTCTACATGACTTCCTGTCATTCTCGCTCAGAGTTATGGGTGTCGTAGTTTCATTCATTATACAACCCAAATTGGATTTCAGAACACACATTTTTTACATATTTACATTTACATTCACATGCACGTATATTAGTGCTTCACCCTATCCGCATCATTGATACAGATATATGTGGGTCTGGTTTGCCTTGGTGATTATATCAAGTTTCGCCCTCTAGTGGGCACACTCCTGTGATGTTTATCACTCGCAGTCGCCAGTAGGTATATATAGTTAGGATTTTTTTGAATAGGGATTTCTGAAAATTCTATGTTGAGAAACTTTGGCGTTGATGGACGGAATTGGCTGAAATTTTCAGGAAAATGGCACATTTTGTTTCTGAGCGTCCCCTGAAAGTTTGGGGGGGTTTCGTCAAGCGGGGGCCAAGAAAAAAGGGGGTCCCAAAACGTGTTTTTAACATTGAGTTTTCCATAGGGCGGTTGGACTCACTTTTAGCTCGAACGGCTGAATGGATTTCCACAAAACTTGGCAAAATTGTAGGGACTGGTAGCCCGATGTGCCTTTGCTATGTCTCAAGATATATGCTCCAGTGGTTTTTACGAAAATTAACTTTGAAAAATATATATTGGGCTACATTGGGCTATATATATGTTAGAGCCCAAATGTAGCCCAATGTAGCCCAATGTAGCCCAATGTAGCCCAAAGATGGCCACCAGAGACAAAAAAAACAAATGTAGCCCAAATATCAGCCAGATGTAGCCCAACTATAGCCCAATGACAGAATGTCCCAGAGTGTTCTAAAGAACAACTAGAACGCTAACAGTCTTACTTATGACAAAAGTATGGCACACCTGAAGTCATCTTGATTGGAATAAAGTGGTAACACTTAATACATTTAATTTGAAAAGGAACAAAATGAGGGGTTTCATTTTGCCATAGAAATGTTATATATATATATATATATATATATATATATATATATATATATATATATATATATATATATATATATATATATATATATATTACCTACTGGCAGTCGCCAGTAGGTATATATAGTTAGGATTTTTTTGAATAGGGATTTCTGAAAATTCTATGTTGAATAACTTTGGCGTTGATGGAGGGAATTGGCTGAAATATTCAGGACAATGGCACATTTTGTTTCTGAGTGTCCCCTGAAAGTTTGGGGGGGGGTTTCGTCAAGCGGGGCCGAGAAAAAAGGGGGGTCCCAAAACGTGTTTTTAACATTGAGTTTTCCATAGGGCGGTTGGATTCACTTTTAGCTCGAACGGCTGAATGGATTTCCACAAAACTTGGCAAAATTGTAGGGACTGGTAGCCCGATGTGCCTTTGCTATGTCTCAAGATATATGCTCCAGTGGTTTTTACGAAAATTAACTTTGAAAAATATATATTGGGCTACATTGGGCTATATATATGTTAGAGCCCAAATGTAGCCCAATGTAGCCCAATGTAGCCCAATGTAGCCCAAAGATGGCCACCAGAGACAAAAAAAAACAAATGTAGCCCAAATATCAGCCAGATGTAGCCCAACTATAGCCCAATGACAGAATGTCCCAGAGTGTTCTAAAGAACAACTAGAACGCTAACAGTCTTACTTATGACAAAAGTATGGCACACCTGAAGTCATCTTGATTGGAATAAAGTGGTAACACTTAATACATTTAATTTGAAAAGGAACAAAATGAGGGGTTTAATTTTGCCATAGAAATGTTATATATATATATATATATATATATATATATATATATATATTACCTACTGGCGGTCGCCAGTAGGTATATATAGTTAGGATTTTTTTGAATAGGGATTTCTGAAAATTCTATGTTGAATAACTTTGGCGTTGATGGACGGAATTGGCTGAAAATGTCAGGAAAATGGCACATTTTGTTTCTGAGCGTCCCCTAAAGTTTGGGGGGGTTTCATCAAGTGGGGGCCGAGAAAAAAGGGGGGTCCCAAAACGTGTTTTTAACATTGAGTTTTCCATAGGGCGGTTGGACTCACTTTTAGCTCGAACGGCTGAATGGATTTCTATGAAACTTGGCAAAATTGTAGAGACTGTTTGCCCGATGTGCCTTTGCTAGGTCTCAAGATATGTGCTCCAGTGGATTTTGAGAAATTAACGTTAAAAAAAAATATATATCTGTGACAGCGTCCCGGTTGTTGTGTTGTGTGGGTGATGTAAGTACCAACATGTAGGTACCAATGAAGAGTCTAAAATTCAATGTACACCGTCTCCTCTGTAGATATTTTGTATGTTCTAATATGGGTTATTTAAATGTAAATGTGTGGAAAAGCACTTCATGCTTTAAAGCAATTGTATTTTTGAACTGATTGTTCTTTCCTCTTAGTCCTCCTCTTTGGTTTTTTTTCCCCACACTCTTCTTCAGCATGATAGTTGATAAATTCGTTCCCTCAAAAAATTTATATACATAAAAAAATTATATTAAATACATATAAAATATATTTTTCCTTTAAAAGAAGAATACATTTTACAGTTTTTGATATTTGCTATTAAAAAACCATTGAAATTCACTGAAAAAACCATAGGTTATAGACCATATATAGTTAGGAATTAGCATTTACAAAACCTTGAAAATTCACTGAAAAAACCATAGGTTATAGACCATATATAGTTAGGAATTAGCATTTACAAAACCTTATTTTACTCACACAAAACCATTGAAATTCGTATATATAGTTAGTTGCACTAACTATATATCGCGCACCCGCAATCCACTGCTGATCATGTCACATATTACATCATTCATGACATGGTCAGTGACATCACTGATGACATCACTGATGACATCTCAAATGACATCACTGATGACATCACTGATGACAACATCCAGTGACTGTATGTTTCTGTAAAGTTAAAATATGTCTTACATATTGAAGAATGAGTGGATGTATAAGTGTCTGTATGAAGGATTTAGTAGTTGCATGACTGACTGTATGAGTGAGTGATTAAATGTGTCTCACTGAGTGCATGGGTTAGTGACTAAACTGTCTTAATTTGTGCATCATTATGTCTGCTGTTCTGTAAACTGCTGCATGTGTTGATCAGTAGCTATATGAGTAACTATATGGGTTATTGATTGGTTGCCCAAGTATTTGTATGGGAGACTGAGTGTGTGTGTGGGTGGCTGGGAGGTGTATGACTGTGCATAGATGTGTGAGCAGTTGATTCACTAGATGTATGGGTTCAAAAGTGCATGTGGAAACAGCTGTATGGGCGGTTGACTGTGTGCATGAGTGTATTGGTGAGTGAATGGATATCTCAGTGCTACATGTCAAAGTAAGTACATATGTAAAACACAGTACATGTGAGAGTTGACATATATAAATAACTGTGTATAAGAGCCAGTGAATGTGTGAGTGGCTGTATGGATCATTGTGAACTTGTATCAGGGATTGTATAAGAGAGTAAATATGTGTTAGTATATGTTTGAATAAGTAAGGTGTGTATAACTGTATAGTTGAGGAAATGGAGGTGTGATTGATTCTTTGCATGACTGACTAGGTGTGTGAGTAACTCCATGGATGAGTGACAGTCTGTGAGTGTCTGTTTACACTGAGTGTATCTAAGGTTATATTAGAGTCTGAAGAGGTTCATCGTATTATCACATGAAGGATGTCATCAGTGATGTGATCAGTAATGTCAAATGAGATGTCATCAGTGATGTCATCAGTGATGTCATTTGAGATGTCATCAGTGATGTCATCAGTGATGTCATTTGAGATGTCATCAGTGATGTCATTTGATATGTCATCAGTGATGTCATCAGTGATGTCATTTGAGATGTCATCAGTGATGTCATCAGTGATGTCATTTGAGATGTCATCAGTGATGTCATCAGTGATGTCACTGACCATGTCATGAATGATGTAATATGTGACATGATCAGCAGTGGATTGCGGGTGCGCGATATATAGTTAGTGCAACTAACTATATATACGAATTTCAATGGTTTTGTGTGAGTAAAATAAGGTTTTGTAAATGCTAATTCCTAACTATATATGGTCTATAACCTATGGTTTTTTCAGTGAATTTTCAAGGTTTTGTAAATGCTAATTCCTAACTATATATGGTCTATAACGTATGGTTTTTTCAGTGAATATATATATATATATATATATATATATATATATATATATTACCTACTGGCGGTCGCCAGTAGGTATATATAGTTAGGATTTTTTCTCTATGGGTTTTTTGAAAATTCTATGTCTAATAACTTTGGCGTTTGTGGACGGAATCGGCTGAAATTTTCAGGAAAATGGCACATTTTGTTTCTGAGCAGCCCTTGAAAATTTGGGGGGGGTTCGTCCAGTGGGGGCCGAGAAAAAAGGGGGGTCCCAAAACGTGTTTTTAACATTGAGTTTTCCATAGTGCGGTTGGCCTCACTTTTAGCCCGAACGGCTGAATGGATTTGCACGAAACTTTGCAAAATTGTAGGGACTGGTAGCCCGATGTGCCTTTTGTAGGTCTCAATATATGTGCTCCAGTGGATTTTGAGAAATTAACGTTTAAAAAAAGATATATATCTGTAACAGCGGACCGGTTAGCGCTCTGGTTCGCGGACTTTTCGCGCAACGGAGCTTTGTGAAGCGAAGCTGATTGGTTCTCCGGCGTCTGTCAACATTCCAAACAGTCCGTAGCGGCCGCCATCTTGTCTCTCGGTAGGATCGAGAGACAAGAGGAGGTCAAAACAAAGGGGGAAATAACTATAAGGGGGCATAGTAGATCCTCGCTGACCCCCTAGGTTTGATGTGGAGGTTTTAAAAGGGCCCCGCGGGGCAAAAAAAAATAATAATAATAATAATCGAACGGCTGAATGGATTTGCACGAAACTTG
Source organism: Lissotriton helveticus (assembly GCF_964261635.1). Taxonomy (NCBI): domain Eukaryota; kingdom Metazoa; phylum Chordata; class Amphibia; order Caudata; family Salamandridae; genus Lissotriton; species Lissotriton helveticus. Next base: position 246,666,365 of record NC_136062.1, on the reverse strand, counting down.
GCAAAATTGTAGGGACTGGTAGCCCGATGTGCCTTTGCTAGGTCTCAATATATGTGCTTCAGTGGATTTTGAGAAATTAACGTTCAAAAAAAGATATATATCTGTAACAGCGCACCGCTTCGCGTACTTTTCGCGTTACGGAGCTTTGCGAAGCGAAGCTGATTGGCTCTCCGGTGTCTGTAAACATTCCAAACAGTACGTAGCGGCCGCCATCTTGTCTCTCGGTAGGATCGAGAGACAAGAGGAGGCCAAAGCGAAGGGGCAAATGACCATAAGGGGGCATAGTAGATCCTCGCTGACCCCCTAGGTTTGATGTGGAGGTTTTAAAAGGGCCCCGCGGGGCAAAAAAAATAATAATAATAATAATCGAACGGCTGATGACCATAAGGGGGCATAGTAGATCCTCGCTGACCCCCTAGGTTTGATGTGGAGGTTTTAAAAGGGCCCCGCGGGGCAAAAAAAAAAAATAATAATAATAATCGAACGGCTGAATGGATTTGCACGAAACTTGGTAAAATATTAGGGACTGGTAGCCCGATGTGCCTTTGCTATGTCTCAATATATGTGCTTCAGTGCATTTTGAGAAATTAACGTTCAAAAACAAGATATATATCTGTAACAGCGCTCCGCTTCGCGGAGATAAAATTATATGTGTATTACCTAGCTGTTGCTAACACCAGTTAGCGACGGCTAGTAGGAGATAGCGACCATCTTGGGTCCCACTTTGCATGTGAGTGATATTTATCACTAATGACATGCAAAGTGGGCATGCCAAGATGTTAGCGACTGGAAACAGTCGCTAACATCGCTATCTCCTATTATCAACTTTTGGAAATATTCGAGATAAGCGCGAATATCTCCAAAAAGTAACAGCTGCCCTGAGCAGTTCTTAGCCATGTTATCCAATGGGAGGTGGATAACATGGCTAAGAGCATTAGCTCGGTAATGCATGAATATCGCGGAGTTTTCAGCGATATTAATGCATTGCGCTCGTTTTTTATCGTATTTGCGATAAACCTTGATAATAGCAAGGTTTATCTGCGATAATTTCTGACGGTAAAAAAATCTTTGCAATGCATCGTTAGGGATAAATATCGCTTAACTTTGGTAATATGCCCCAACGTCTGTTAACGTTCGATTCGAAGGAAATCAGGAATTGTTGAAAAACATTGTGTGCGCCATCTTGTCTTTTTTCAAATGCCACACTTTTGTCGTGCACGGCAGCCATTTTAGATGCCTTGACCAGATCCACTCTGTGCACGCTGTCGATCCTTAGCATGGCTCCCCACCCTCGCAAGCATCTCCCCCAGGCAGTGGTCACCCCCGCTCTCTGTTTTATGCATGGGTAATAAACCTCCCCCCATCTGCGCTGTTCTTCCCTGAGAATCACACCCTGTGCCCGCCCGACACCTCCCTTTCGCCCTATTCACTACCGCACCCTCTGACACTCCTTTTCCTCTGTGTCCGATTGTCCAGGCCGGTCCTAGGCTATCAGCTAGCCCTGCAGATGTAGTTTATGGCCACAGCTGTAAAGAATCACCCGTCTTCAAAGGAGTTATAGTAGATCAAGGCCCACACTCGATGAGATCCGTCACAGCAGAAGCGTTGCTATTATCTGAAAACCATCCTGTATTGTGATTGGGGAGGGGACCGAGCGTGAAGCGGAAGATTCCAGGGATGACTCTTTGTACATCAAAGTTTTTACAATTATGTGTCACATTAAAAATATATAGCACTCCGACAAAGTAGTAAGATTATAAAACTTTAATAATTTATAAATATATACAAGAAAACAAAAATAGTAATAACATATAAACATTTTTAGAGAAAAACAACGAAGTAGCGGTCGGCTGTGCGAATAGTCCCAACGCAGCACAACGTCCAGATTTCCGGCGTGGGGCGTCGCGGGGGGTGGGTGATCAGTTGCAAACTGTTGTGCGAATAGTTCCAAGGCAGCAGAACGCGCCGAAATCTAGATGACACGAAAGTGATGTCTAGTAAGTTGCCACCCAGCAAATAACGGCGTGGGGCGTCGCGGGGGGTGGGTCATCAGTAGCAAACTGTTGTGCGAATAGTTCCAAGGCAGCAGAACGATGGCACCAAGGTGATGTCCAGTAAGTTGCCGCACTGGTTTTGGTATCCTACAATGCTGCTCCGAATAACGGCGTGGAGCGCCCCGGGGGAGGCGGCGTGAACGGGCCTCTCCAGGTGGAGTCTCATCTGTTTTAGTGGGGCGCCCCTTTACCGTTTCAGTTGCCATTCCGTCCGCTTTTGGTCCACTGTGTCAAAATCCGCCATTCAGCTGAGTTGCGCCCACTCTTGCGGTGCAGCGATAGGCGGCTGTCACAGGACTCTCAAAATGGCGGCAGGCTGTTTCCTTTTTGGGCCTGGTCCACTGAAATGGCCCTGGGACACCTTGGAAATCGGACGCTTGTCTGCTAGGTCTTGGACCCCATTCTCGAAAGCGTCCCCTCCGCCTTGAGAATTCATCAAAAGTTTTGGGGGCTCCGACTCCTGCAGGCTTCTGGTGGGGAGCGGCTGCCATGATTGCTCGCGGAATGACCACGACTGAGCTACGAGATGGTGGTGCTTTCATGCTGACGCCAGCTTCAGTCTGAAACATCCAGAAACAAGGTGGGGCTTTCATCGTTTGGGGGAAAAAAAAAGTTTTCATCCAATGAAAAGTGTTGTTTTTAGGTCATATGATCAAGCCTTCCATCATTAGGAAACCAAAAGTAAAATGAACCAATGAAAAGTTTTATAAACAAGTCACATGACCTGTTATGCGGCATAGGGTATAAAATGCGGAGAAAATACGTTGGCACGTGAGGCGGCGTCAGTAGCGGACCGATGTGCGAATAGGCCGAAGGCAATACAACGCGCCAAGATCCGGATGGCACCGAGGTGGTGTCATAGTTGAGAGTTCTGAGCAGCGGTTGTAACACTGTCTGAAGCTTATTTGCAGCTGCTGCAGCTTCACTACGCGCCAAGATCCGGATGGCACCGAGGTGGTGTGTAGGAAGTTGCCGCACTGGTGTGGCCATCCTACAATGCTGAAAGTCGGCGTGGGGCGCCCCGTTGGCCTGTGAGTTTGCGTCAGTAGCGGACCGATGTGCGAAAAGGCCGAAGGCAGCACAACGCGCCAAGATCCGGATGGCACCGAGGTGGTGTCTAGTAAGTTGTCGCACTTCTGTGGCCATCCTACAATGTTGAAAGTCGGCGTGGGGCGCCCCGTTGGCCTGTGAGATGGTGTCAGTAGCGGACTGATGTGTGAATGGGGCCAAAGGCAGCGCAACAATATTTTCTACTATATTTCCGGTGTAGAAGACACCACAAGGCGCTGAGATGCCAAGATCCGGATGGCACCGAGGTGGTGTGTAGCAAGTTGCCGCACTGGTGTGGCCATCCTACAATGCTGAAAGTCGGCGTGGGGCGCCCCGTTGGCCTGTGAGATGGCGTCAGTAGCGGACCGATGTGCGAATAGGCCGAAGGCAGCACAACAATATTTTCTGACTGACACCACAAGGCGCTGAGATGCCAAGATCCGGATGGCACCGAGGTGATGTCTAAGTTGCGGACTGATGTGCGAATGGGGCCAAAGGCAGCGTAACAATATTTTTTGTATGGAAGATACCACTAGGCGTTGAGATGCCAAGATTCGGATGGCACTGAGGTGATGTCTAGCAAGTTGGTGTGGTCATCCTACAATGCTGAAACTCGGCGTGGGTCACCCCATTAGCCTGTGAGATGGCGTCAGTAGCGGACCGATGTGCGAATAGGCCGAAGGCAGCACAACGCGCCAAGATCCGGATGTCACCGTGGTGGTTTCATAGTTGAGAGGCACTTCATCTGCAGTGGGGCGCCGAGATCCGGATGGCACCGAGGTGATGTCTAGCAAGTTGCTGTACTGGTGTGGTCATCCTACAATGCTGAAACTCGGCGTGGGTCGCCCCATTAGCCTGTGAGATGGCGTCAGTAGCGGACCGATGTGCGAATAGGCCGAAGGCAGCACAACGCGCCAAGATCCGGATGTCACCGTGGTGGTTTCATAGTTGAGAGGCACTTCATCTGCAGTGGGGCGCCGAGATCCGGATGGCACCGAGGTGATGTCTAGCAAGTTGCTGTACTGGTGTGGTCATCCTACAATGCTGAAACTCGGCGTGGGTCGCCCCATTAGCCTGTGAGATGGCGTCAGTAGCAGACCGATGTGCGAATAGGCCGAAGGCAGCACAACGCGCCAAGATCCGGATGTCACCGTGGTGGTTTCATAGTTGAGAGGCACTTCATCTGCAGTGGGGCGCCGAGATCCGGATGGCACCGAGGTGATGTCTAGCAAGTTGCTGTACTTGTGTGGTCATCCTACAATGCTGAAACTCGGCGTGGGTCGCCCCATTAGCCTGTGAGATAGCTGTTCTTTGGATTTGGGCCTGGCTCGTCTGCTGTAGTGGGGCGCCCCTTTACCGTTTCAGTTGCCATTCAGCTGAGTTTCGGCTGCTCTTGATGCTACAGCGACAGGCGGCTGCAACAGGACTCTCAAAATGGCGGCCTGTTCTTTGGATTTGGGCCTGGTCCACTAAAATGGCCCTGGGACACCTTAGAACTCGGACGCTCGATTTTTTTTTCCTTTCCTGTACATGCAAAAAAAGGTAAATGCCCGGTACGTTACACGCTTCATCTGCCACGATGAACTCTCCAGAGGAACCGAAAAAAAATATAGTTGTGGTAACTATACCATGCATCGTCATATGGAGAGGTGGCACCAATTAATTATAGTGCTGCATAAAAGAGAGATTTGGAGGAGAACCCGTGACCTGCTAGTACATTCATCAAAGAAGTGGCACTGAGAGCTTCAGAGGCAAGGGAAACGGTCCCAAATATTTAGAAGAACTTTGGAAAGATTAAAATGACATGTTTAGATTGTGGCAAATTAATTTCATGTGGACAGATGAGTGTTACTCTAATAAATACAGCATATGAACATCATCATAGTCGATGGTTGGTAGAGACATTTTGACTATATCCTGGACCTGCCCGTCCTCGCCCAAAATGGCGCCAGAATAAATGGGACTCGTAACTCCTTGTTGTGTACTGGTTGCAGAACCTTGAAATCACGAGATACGTATGCAGTTTTGAAGCACATGGCGGGCGGGGACGAGAATTGATTGAATATTTCGACATCCCTATTGATATTAAGTTCTGATGTGTTATTGATTACTGTACTGTTGAAAGTTCGAATTAACGTCACCCATGGTACTTGCCCGCAAATGTATATCTAGATAATTTTATTGTAACTGGCCCTGTCGTATTTTAATTATAAAATGTACGTCCACCGATTCCGTAACTGTTAGACACCTTAGTTCTTGCAACCTAATGGCCCGCCCGTTACGTTCCTCTACAGTGTAAATGTCTATTCATCATATACGATTACAGTTTGCTCCGTGGCCGGCCCACGTGGTTATAGGCTCGTATTTGTATAATGAAATTTTCACAATAAAGGTTTTTAAAAGAAAACATGGTAGTAGTATATACATTGGTAAAGTTTTTAATAATAGTCACTGTTTTAGAATCATTAAAAGGCAAGTGAAATAAAGCAGACCAATTACATGAAGGGTAAAAGGTATAATACGAAGGAACGCAGTAAAGATAAATGGTCAAGGGCTGTTGTGTTTTCTATTCCTGCAACATAAAGTGATCGATAAGAATCTCATATTCAGGCGTATCGGCGACTAAGACAGCAGGTCGACCCTCTTTTGCTCAACGGCTCCGTCATGGGACGAAGAAACGCTCTTTTTCTCGAAAAAAGAATATATTTTACTTGCAGGACAGTTGTAAAATTTCCGGGAAAGTACATTAGCCTGGAACATTATAACATATATTTAAGAAAAAATAATGTTCGGAAGTAATGAAAAGCGTAATTTTTAGGTCATATGACCAAGCCTTTCATCATTACAATAAGAAAAGTAAAATGAACCAATGAAAAGTTTTATTAACAAGTCACATGACTTGTTATGCTTACGTTACGCGCTGCGCGCCCCGGATGACTTCCGGATGCGCTAACGCGGCGCGTCATATGACGCATTACGCGACAACGCAGGTACAGAATATAGTCAAAATGTCTCCACCAACCAGCGGTCGGAACACAACCCCTTTCAGCAGGCTAAATAGTTCTGTTAAATGACAACAGAAGGGACAGGCAACAAGAACCATCAGTCAAAGAGGGGAGGGCTAGTTCTTCTCTACCGGGTTACATTGGGGCGCTACCGGAACTGATCGAATTGGTAGTCTACAGTGTTTCTGGATGTTTCAGACTGAAGCTGGGGTTAGCATGAGAGCAGCACCATTTCGTAGCTCCGTCGTGGTCATTCCGCAACCAATCATGGCAGCCGTTCTTTATCGTTATTTTGGGCGGGGTGGGTGGCGGAGCCGAGCTGTTTTGCAGCCATCATTGTGTGGAGTTCAGTTCATCTCACTAGTTTTGTATTTGTCATGAGGGGTTGTTCCTAATGTTTCTATTTTAGCGAGGTCAAAAAGAGATCCTATTAGTGGCCTACTGATTTTGCTCGATTCCTTTTCTTTTTTTTTACACGATTTTTCGTTATCTGCAAAGACTAAACAGAGTATTGCGACTCTGTGTTTGTTTGTAAATAGAGAATGAACCAAAGAGAACTAATTCTAAAACAGTAAATACTTGGATAACAATGAATCAAATGGAGAGAGAAGCAGGCACGACGGATTACAATGGGGGCAAAGACCTGCGTTAACTACCTTTCACTATCTGCAAAGAGAGAGTACTCCTAATAGAAATGAGGGGGGGGGGGCACCATTCAAAGCAGATCAGTGTGCATAAACACGAAAATGTTTTCACTTACCACGTACTTGACATTCGACAGCTTATGATATTTGCTATTAAAAAACCATTGAAATTCACTGAAAAAACCATAGGTTATAGACCATATATAGTTAGGAATTAGCATTTACAAAACCTTGAAAATTCACTGAAAAAACCATAGGTTATAGACCATATATAGTTAGGAATTAGCATTTAAAAAACCTTATTTTACTCACACAAAACCATTGAAATTCCATATATAGTTAGTTGCACTAACTATATATCGCGCACCTGCAATCCACTGCTGATGATGTCACATATTACATCATTCATGACATGGTCAGTGACATCACTGATGACATCACTGATGACATCTCAAATGACATCACTGATGACATCACTGATGACAACATCCAGTGACTGTATGTTTCTGTAAAGTTAAAATGTGTCTTACATATTGAAGAATGAGTGGAAGTATAAGTGTCTGGACAAAGGATTTAGTAGGTGCATGACTGAATGCATGAGTGAGTGATTAAATGTGTCTCACTGAGTGCATGGGTTAGTGACTAAAGTGTCTTAATTTGTGCATCATTATGTCTGTTGTTCTGTAAACTGCTGCATGTTTTGATCAGTAGCTATATAATTAACTATATGGGTTACTGATTGATTGTCCAAGTATTTGTATGGGAGACTGAGTGTGTGTGTGGCTGGCTGGGAGGTGTGTGACTCTGTGCAGATCAATGTGTACTTGTATCAATGATTGTATAACAAGGTAAGTATGTGTTAGTATATGTTTGAAAATGTAAGGTGCTCTATGTTTAACTGTATAGACAAGAAAATGGAAGTGTCATTGATTCTTTACAGGACTGACTAGGTGTGTGAGTAACTCCATGGATGAGTGGCAGACTGTGAGTGTCTGTATAGGTGTATGAGTGCATATGATAGTGTTGTAAAGATGAGTGATTGTATGTATGAATGATAGTATGGGTGAATGAGTGAAGGTGTGTGTAGACGTAGGAATCAGTGAGTGCGTATGTAGTAACTAGTATTGGTGTGTCAATGGTTTCAAAAATTATATTCTGTATTTAACACTGGGTGAAACAGAGGTTATATTAAAATGTGAGGAGATGCATTGTATTGTCACATGAATGATATCATCAGTGATGTGGTCATTGTTGTCAAATGAGATGTCATCAGTGATGTCATCAGTGATGTCATTTGAGATGTCATCAGTGATGTCATCAGTGATGTCACTGACCATGTCATGAATGATGTAATATGTGACATCATCAGCAGTGGATTGCAGGTGCGCGATATATAGTTAGTGCAACTAACTATATATGGAATTTCAATGGTTTTGTGTGAGTAAAATAAGGTTTTTTAAATGCTAATTCCTAACTATATATGGTCTATAACCTATGGTTTTTTCAGTGAATATATATATATATATATGCATTTGTGATATGTAAATATTTTCAGCAATTTGTAATATATAATAATTAATTAGGCGAGAAGAATAAAAAGGACGTGATTGAGAGATTTCCCTTTAGGAATGGATGGACATGTGTTTGACTTAGAGATGAGGGCCTGTCACCCTTCTATTTACAGAGAACAATAACTGGTTATGTGGATTAGCACAGACAGTCTTTCACCCATAGGACTATAGAGAGCTGGATCTGGTTTTCTGGATTGGCACAGGCATGCAGAGCCTTCCACTGTTCAGACTAGAGAGAGCAGCATCTGGTTCTCTGGATTGCTACACAGATAAAGTGCCTTTCACCCTTCTGAATAGAGAGATCAACTTGTGGTTCTAGTGCTTGGCTCAGGCACACAGAGCCTTTCGCCCTTCTGATGAGAGAGAGAAAAAACAAATCTGGGGTTGTGGTTTAGCGTAGGGATACAGAACATTTGACCCTTCTGGATAGAGAGAGAGAGTAGGATCTGGTTCTATGGTTTAGCACAGGGATACAAAGCCTTTCCTCCTTTTGACTAGTGAGAGAGAGAGAGCGCAGGGTCTGGTTGTATGGTTTAGTACAGGGACACACAGCCTTTCACTCTTCTGAGTAGAGCAAACTGGCTCTTGTTGTGTGGTTTAGCATAGGGGTACAGAGCCTTTCCCCCTTCTGACTAGAGAAAGTGAGCGTGCTCTGGTACTATGGTTTAGCATAGGAATACGGATCCTTTCCTCTTTTGACCAGAGAGAGAGAGAGCAAGATCTGGTTCTATTGTTTAGCATAGGGTTACAGATCTTTTCACCTGTCTGGCTAGAGAGCGAGCAGAATAAGGTTCTGTGGTTTAGTACTGGGAGACCTAGACTTTCATGCTTTTGACTTGAGAGCAGGCTCCTGCTCTGCAGGATGGCGCAGTGATGCACAGCCTTTCCCTTATGACTAGAGAAAGCAGGATCTGGTTCTGTGGGTTGGCACTGGGGTACAGTGTCTATCACCTTCTCACGAGAGAGGGCAGGATCTGATTCTGTGGATTAGCACGGTGCCAGAAAGCCTTTCCTTTGGGACTAGAGAGAGCAGGATCTGGTTCTGGGGTTGGCACAGGGGTATAGAGCCTTTCACCCTAGGACCAGAGAGAGCACTATCAGGTAATGTGGATTAGCAGTTACACAGAGCCTTTCCTTTAGGACTAGAGAGATCAGGATCTCGTTATGGGGTTAGCACAGTGACACAGAGCCTTTCACTCTAGGACCAGAGAGAGACGAATCAGGTTCTGTGGGTTACCACAGTGACACAGAGCCTTTCACTCTAGGACCAGAGAGAGAGGAATCAGGTTCTGTGGGTTACCACAGTGACACAGAGCCTTTCACCCTAGGACCAGAGAGAGCAGGACCTGGCTCTGCGGAGTACCACAGTGACCTCAGAGCCTTTCACCCTAGGACCAGAGAGAGCAGAATCTGGCTCTGTGGATTACTACAGTAACACAAAGCATTTCACCCTAGGACTAGAGAGAGGAGGATCAGGTTCTACGGATTGGCACAGTGACACATAACCTTTCCCTTAGGACTAGTGAGAGCAGGATCTGGTTCTGGGCTTGGCACAGGGATTCAAAGCCTTTTACCCTGGGACCAGAGAGAGGGGTCAGGTTCTATGGATGAGCACAGTGACACAGAGCCTTTCACCCTAGGACCAGAGATCGCAGGATCTGGTTCTGTGGATTACCACAGTGACACAGAGCCTTTCACCATAAGACCAGAGAGCACAGGATCTGGTTCTGTGGATTACCACAGTGACACAGAGCCTTTCACCCTAGGACCAGAGAGAGCAGGATCTGGCTCTGTGGATTACCACAGTAACAAAAAGCCTTTCACCCTAGGACTAGAGAGAGGAGGATCAGGTCTACGGGTCGGCACAGTGACACAGAACCTTTCCCTTAGGACTAGCGAGAGCAAGATCTGGTTCTGTGGTTGGCACAGGGATACAGAGCCTTTTGCCCTGGGACCAGAGAGAGGGGTCAGGTTCTATGGATTAGCACAGTTACACAGAGCCTTTCCCCCTTCTGACTACAGAAAGTGAGCGTGCTCTGGTACTATGGTTTAGCATAGGAATACGGAGCCTTTCCCCTTTTGACCAGAGAGAGAGAGAGCAAGATCTGGTTCTATTCTTTAGCATAGGGTTACAGATCTTTTCACCTGTCTGGCTAGAGAGCGAGCAGAATCAGGTTCTGTGGTTTAGTACTGGGAGACCTAGACTTTCACGCTTTTGACTTGAGAGCAGGCTCCTGCTCTGCAGATTGGCGCAGTGATGCACAGCCTTTCCCCTATGACTAGAGAAAGCAGGATCTGGTTCTGTGGGTTGGCACTGGTGTACAGTGTCTTTCACCTTCTCACGAGAGAGGGCAGGATCTGATTCTGTGGATTAGCACGGTGACAGAAAGCCTTTCCTTTCAGACTAGAGAGAGCAGGATCTGGATTCTGGGGTTAGCACAGGGGTATAGAGCCTTCCACCCTAGGACCAGAGAGAGCACTTTCAGGTTCTGTGGTTTAGCAGTTACAGAGAGCCTTTCCTTTAGGACTAGAGAGATCAGAATCTCGTTATGGGGTTAGCACAGTGACACAGAGCCTTCCACTCTAGGACCAGAGAGGGAGAAATCAGGTTCTGTGGGTTACCACAGTGACACAGAGCCTTTCACCCTAGGACCAGAGAGAGCAGGATCTGGCTCTGTGGAGTACCGCAGTGACCTCAGAGCCGTTCACCCTAGGACCAGAGAGAGCAGAATCTGGATCTGTGGATTACCACAGTAACACAAAGCCTTTCACCCTAGGACTAGAGAGAGTAGGATCAGGTTCTGGGGCGGCACAGGGATTCAAAGCATTTTGCCCTGGGACCAGAGAGAGGGGTCATGTTCTATGGATTAGCACAGTGACACAGAGCCTTTCACCCTAGGACCAGAGAGCGCAGGATCTGGTTCTGTGGATTACCACAGTGACACAGAGCCTTTCGCCATAAAACCAGAGAGCGCAGGATCTGGTTCTTTGGATTACCACAGTGATACAGAGCCTTTCACAATAAGACCAGAGAGAGAAGGATCTGGCTCTGTGGATTACCAACCTTTTCCAGGAGACTTGGTCAACAGCTCCAGTCTTTCGTCTGGGGTTTCTTAACCTCTATGTTCCTGCTATCGAAAAATCAAAAGGTCGGCCAGTTGGTGGGCTTATAATCTGGGTCCGTCAGAACCTAAAATGTAAGGCGCATCAAATTATGTCCCCAATGCATGACATTATGACAGTTATGCTTGAATGGACAAATGGTATTAGGGTGGCTTTTTTTAACATCTATGCTAGGGGGCTAGTAGGGGGACATAAATCTGAGGTAATAGCCGATCTTGACTCCCAGCTTGAGGTCCTCTCTGAGCAGTTAATTCCTATAGTGGGTGGTGATTTTAATACAACCTTTGAACCACTCGGCCAAGAGGACCAGATTCTCACTGCCGATGAAGATAACAGTTGGGGAATTCCACAACTCGAAGTACCCACTGTAAAGAGATGGACAGCTGCAGCCATACAACTAAAGGCTATATGCCTAGAAAGAGGGCTTAGAACAGCTAATGGAAGAACCCCCTCTGATCGACAGGGAGCAAACACTTTTGATAATGGAATGTATAGTAGTCAAATAGATTATTTGTTGATGGACATAAGATCATGGCATTATTTGGTAGATATGGCCGTTAAACCTAGGCTGGAAAGTGACCACAACCCCCTTTGTTCAATATTTCAAGCACATTTGGGGGTTAGGGATGACACCCCAAGGAGAGGGCTGGACACATTAGACATAGTTCCCTCAAATAATATGCGCCACATTAAATGGGGTAAATTCATTGAGAACCCTGAGAAATTTGAGGCGCTTAAAACTGAGGTTGTCAGTGAATTAGCCTTTCTGAATCCACAAACCTGTAGCCAGGATTTCCCCAAAATAATGCTAGAGGCACACACAAATCTTTTCTCTAGACTTAAATCTTTTTTTTTTTAGTAAGGCCGTAAATTTGGAAAAGGGAGGTAAAAAGTCGCACATGGCCAGGTGGTATAAGGAGGCATGTAAATTAGCCCGCCAAAATCTGAGCGTGGAACTAAGGTCAAAGAATCCCTTTAAAGTGAGAGAGGCAAGGGATTCATATAGACGCGCACAGAGAATTTCCAAAAGACAGTGGGACGAGGACAGGTGGCGGGATTTGAAATCAGCTTGTGCAGCAAAAGACTCCAAGCGATTTTGGAATATCATGAAATGGGATAGGGGAGGATTAGCAGAACCCCCACAAAATAATGTTGCTAAATCCCAGTGGTTGGATTTCTTCAAACCACAATATGCCTGTAGTTTGGCAGAGACAGAGTCTCCGCTACCACCCACCATCTTTTACCAAAGCCAGTTTTTTACTACGAAGGATGTGAGCATAGCTTTAGATTGTGTGACTAACGGCAGAGCTCCAGGCATGGACAGCATCCCTGCTGATGTCTTTTTAAGTGATAGACCGTCTTGGTGCCAGTATTTTTCATTTCTAGCTAATGCAGTGGCTAGGGGTGCTCCGATTCCTTTCTCGTGGAAAAGGAGCTGAAACAATTCCGATCTTCAAGAAGGGTGACAAATCCCTCCCAAGTAACTAGACCTATTAGTCTTATAGACTCACCTCAAAAGCTCATTGGTCGACTCGTTCAAAACAAAATACAAACATGGATAGAGAAACACAATATTTTATCCCCATTCCAAGCTGATTTTCGCCCCAGCACTAGTTCTATTGATCAAGTCTTGTATTTTATTGCACTTTATTGGAGGAATGTTGTTTTAAGGAAAGGGACACTTTATGCAGTCTTTGTAGACCTGAAATCGGCTTTCGATTTAGTCCCCCGCTCTAAACTGTGGAAGGTTTTGGCTGAATTAGGGATGTCCCCTGAGCTATTGACCTTTGTCGTCCGCCTACATGAGAACAACTTCGCTAGAATTAGATGGGGAGCACAAGGTGAGGTTACCGACGCATTCCCTGTCGAGCGAGGTGTTCGGCAGGGATGTGTCTTGGCACCCACACTGTTCTCACTATACATAAATGGTTTAGTGGACCACCTACGTAGTTCCCCCACAGATGCTCCTGTTCTAGCGGGGATCCGGGTACCTGTCCTCATGTTTGCAGACGATACGTTGATTATCTCACGGACTCGGAGTGGGCTACAGAAGCCTGTCAATGCATTTGGGGAATTTTGTCAACTGCGTGGACTTGAGATTAACACCTCAAAAACCAAGTTCACGTCCCTGAACCAGCGGAAAACGTTCAAAGGCAAAATCATCCTGAATGATATTCCCTTAGAGGAAGTGGAGGCCTTCACCTACTTAGGTATTTTACTTCAGAGAAACATGGGTTGGAAAGGTCACACAGACATGGCCACTTTAAAATTCCATCAACTTGCAGGTGCCCTATCCTCCAAACATAAATCCTCTCTTACAAAGCCAATTACACCTGCTTTGGAGATTTATCATATAAAAGTTTTAAGTGCTACTTTGTATGGATCAGAGTTGTGGGGATTTTCAAACTTGAGCCAACTGGCAACATCGGAGAGAACATTTTTACGTAGTTTGGTTGGCGTTCCCCAAAGCACCCCTACTGCTCCGTTGCTTCTTGGCTTAGGTAGAAAAAATGTGGTGGACATAGCGAGATTACGACCATTATTGTATTGGAGACGAATCTGTATCACTCCGGAATTGGCTCATTACGCCACAGCATTGAGGGATGTGATCAAGGTAGATCATTTCCATGCAATTCAGTTAAGGACCTAAGGACACTCTTAAAAGACCTGGAACTCAGCCAGTTATGGGAAGAACCTGACATGTCAACTTTCCCATCAAAAAAGCAATTAAAAGATAAATATTGGGAAATGGTCTGGGTAAAAATTTATAGAGGTAGAATTAATACCAACTTAACTGGCCGTTTTCTAGATTATAATCACGTCCCCTTTGTGAGTCATACTGGGATATCATAGAGAGCCCTCTAGACCGCAAATTGTATTTTCAATTCAGGGTCGGGACACTTTCTGGAAAAGCTTTTACCTCCAAATGGACACTATTAAGAGACGATAAATGTCATAACTGTTTAAACTTGGTTGAGACCATAGCACATTTATTTTTTGTATGCCCCTTTATGTTGCCCCTCGTCGCAAATAGCTAAAACCCATCTGCTTAAATCTGGGCACTCGGAGGCATATAGAAGCCCTAAGGATATTAGAGTCAGACTGCTCACCCTGTTCAGTGGTTGCTGTAACGAAATTCTTAAAGTGGGCTTGGCTTATACGTACTCGCACTTTTCAGCCACATGATGATAGCTAGCAAATTATCTGTTCTTAAAATTGGTTTTATTTGTGTAGTAATTTTTAATTGGACATAAATGTTTTTTAGAAAAATTTCTACTATAAAACGACAGCAATCAGTGAATTTAATAACTTTTTAATATGCGTATTGTTATGTATTATTTATAGTGTATTGTATTGTGATGTATTGTGTGTTGCTTTTATGACAACCTGTTGAATAAAGTTTTTGAAATTTGATTTGGATTACCACAGTGACCTCAGAGCCTTTCACCCTAGGATCAGAGAGAGCAGGATCTGGCTCTGTGGATTACCACAGTAACACAAAGCCGTTCACCCTAGGACTAGAGAGAGCGGGATCAGGTTCTACGGGTTGGCACAGTGACACAGAACCTTTCCCATAGGACTAGCGAGAGCAAGATCTGGTTCTGTGGTTGGCACAGGGATACAGAGCCTTTTACCCTGGGACCAGAGAGAGGGGTCAGGTTCTATGGATTAGCATAGTTACACAGAGCCTTTCAGTGTAGGACCAGAGTGAGCAGGAGCTGACTCTGTGGATTACCACAGTGACACCGAGCCTTTCACCCTAACACTAGAGAGAGCGGAATCTGGCTCTGTGGATTACCACAGTGACCTCAGAGCCTTTCACCCTAGGACTAGAGAGAGCAAGATTTGGCTCTGTGGATTACCACAGTGACACAGAGCCTTTCACCCTAGGACCTGAGAGAGCAGAATCTGGCTCTGTGGATTACCACAGTAACACAAAGCCTTTCACCCTAGGACTAGAGAGAGGAGGATCAGGTTCTGGGGTTGGCACAGGGATTCAAAGCCTTTTACCCTTGGACCAGAGAGAGGGGTCATGTTCTATGGATTAGCACAGTGACACAGAGCCTTTCACCCTAGGACCAGAGAGCGCAGGATCTGGTTCTGTGGAGTACCACAGTGACACACAGCCTTTCACCATAGGACCAGAGAGCGCAGGATCTGGTTCTGTGGATTACCACAGTGACACAGAGCCTTTCACCATAAAACCAGAGAGAGAAGGATCTGGCTCTGTGGATTACCACAGTGACCTCAGAGTCTTTCACCCTAGGACTAGAGAGAGCGGGATCAGGTTCTACGGGTTGGCACAGTGACACAGAACCTTTCCCTTAGCACTAGTGAGAGCAAGATCTGGTTCTGTGGTTGGCACAGGGATACAGAGCCTTTTACCCTGGGACCAGAGAGAGGGGTCAGGTTCTGTAGATTAGCATAGTTACACAGAGCCTTTCACCCTAGGACCAGAGAGCGCAGGATCTGGTTCTGTGAATTACAACAGTGACACAGAGCCTTTCACTGTAGGACCAGAGCGAGCAGGAGCTGACTCTGTGGATTACCACAGTGAGACCGAGCCTTTCACGCTAGGACCAGAGAGAGCAGGATCTGGCTCTGTGGATTACCACAGTGACACAGAGCCTTTCACCCTAGGACTAGAGAGAGCTGGATCTGGCTATGTGGATTACCACAGTGACACAGAACCTTTCACCATAGGACGAGATTGAGCAGGATCTGGCTCTGTGGATTATCACAGTGACCTCAGAGCCTTTCACCATAGGGCTAGAGAGAGCAGGAGCTGGCTCTGTGGATTACCACAGTGACACAGAGCCTCTCACCATAGGGCTAGAGAGAGCAGGAACTGGCTCTGTGGATTACCGGAGTGACCCCAGAGCCTTTCACCCTAGGACTAGAGAGAGCTGGATCTGGCTATGTGGATTACCACAGTGACACAGAACCTTTCACCATAGGACGAGATTGAGCAGGATCTGGCTCTGTGGATTATCACAGTGACCTCAGAGCCTTTCACCATAGGGCTAGAGAGAGCAGGAGCTGGCTCTGTGGATTACCACAGTGACACAGGGCCTCTCACCATAGGGCTAGAGAGAGCAGGATCTGGCTCTGTGGATTACCACAGTGACCTCAGAACCTTTCACCCTAGGACTAGAGAGAGCAGGATTTGGCTCTGTGGATTACCACAATGACACAGAGCCTTTCACCCTAGGACCTGAGAGAGCAGGATCTGCCTCTGTAGATTACCACAGTGACACAGCGCCTTTCACCCTAGGACCTGAGAGAGCAGGATCTGGTTCTGTGGATTACCGCAGTGACCTCAGAGCCTTTCACCCTAGGACTAGAGAGAGCAGGATCTGGCTCTGTGGATTACCACAGTGACCTCAGAACCTTTCACCCTAGGACTAGAGAGAGCAGGATTTGGCTCTGTGGATTACCACAATGACACAGAGCCTTTCACCCTAGGACCTGAGAGAGCAGGATCTGCCTCTGTAGATTACCGCAGTGACCTCAGAGCCTTTCACCCTAGGACTAGAGAGAGCAGGATCTGGCTCTGTGGATTACCACAGTGACACAGAGCCTTTTACCCTAGGACTAGAGAGAGCTGGATCTGGCTACGTGGATTACCACAGTGACACAGAGCCTTTCACCATAGGACTAGAGAGAGCGGGATCAGGTTCTACGGGTTGGCACAGTGACACAGAACCTTTCACCCTAGCACGAGAGAGAGCAGGATCTGGCTCTGTGGATTACCACAGTGACCTCAGAGCCTTTCACCCTAGGATGAGATTGAGCAGGATCTGGCTCTGTGGATTATCACAGTGACCTCAGAGCCTTTCACCATAGGGCTAGAGAAAGCAGGATCTGGCTCTGTGGATTACCACAGTGACCTCAGAGCCTTTCACCCTAGGACTAGAGAGAGCTGGATCTGGCTATGTGGATTACCATAGTGACCTCAGAGCCTTTCACCCTAGGACGCGAGAGATCAGGATCTGGCTCTGTGGATTACCAGTGAGACACAACCTTTCACCCTAAAACGAGAGAGAGAGGGCGACCGTGAATGTCTCCTGCGCCGGAGTCTTTTCCTGTGGGTGGGCCCCCTCCTTGGCAGAAGGCTTGCAAGATGTTCTTGGATGCGGCTTGTTTTCATCTCGGCGATGCCTTGTGCCGGCTTCATTACCGCGCCGCGCTGCTAATTGTAAAGTGGTAAGGTGAGGCCTACCACGTGTGTGCACGCAATGATAGTGATGACACGAACTCTACTGTATGGTTAGCCGGAAAGACCCCGAGCGGTCTTCCGCTTGTTTATTTATACCTAGGGGCGAGCCCGCCCCAAGGCTGCGTGTGCGTGCGTGCTGGAATGGACACATTGTAGAGGAGAGCGCGGGTGGCTCTCTACATCTCTCCTTCGTTTTAGTCTCTTTCAGCAGGCACTTTCGGGGACTCATGTTCACGGAGACGACCAGGCAAAGTCCAGCAACCGTTGGCTCGGCCTTGGATTGGGCCGCAGATCATAGCGACGATTCTGGGTCCGAGGTAGTTCGCTAACCCCGGCCGGGGCTGCCCTTGGACCCTCACTCGCATCTTCGACCCTTGGCTGACTCCGCCCCACGTCGGGGCCAGGTGGCATTGGCCTTGGCGGAGTGTCCTCTCTTGGCAGAGTAGGTGCAGGGCTAGGAAAGTTGTCGAAGTCCACGTCTTCGAGGACTCCTGGTACCACGCTCTCTGCTCTCTGATGCCCGCCTCGGGCGTCGGTTACTTTCCGGAAACATGAGACATTTCTCGTCACGGCCTGGCCGTTTCTTGTGGCTGTGACCATGGTCCCTTGTACTCGTTCCACTATCCACACCTCCGGTTCAAAAGGAGTCCGAAACTTCCACCCCGGATGGCGATCCTTGACAATGACCGTGTCTCCTTCCCGGAGAGTGGGTTCTTTGGCATGACGATGTACACTTGCTTTGACGTTCGTGGTTTGTCGTCGGGACTGTATGGCCTCCGCGTTCCTTTCTTCCGGTACCCACGTGCTTGTCGTGGGGATGCCGTCCCTTGGAGCTCTCTTGAACAGTACATGGGAAGGTGCACACTTGGTCGTTGAATGAGGCGTCTGACGATAGGCTCCCAGGAAATCGTCCAGAGCAGTCTCCGGGTCTTCACCATTGTCTACTGCTATCCTGAGTGCTCTATTTAATGTTCGCATCAGCCTCTCGACTTCCCCGTTAGCTTGTGGCCACAGGGGTGTGATTTTCCGATGTTTGATCCGGAGAGCTTCTAGGTATACCTGAAACTCTCTTCCTTGAAAGGGGGGTCCGTTGTCGGACTTGATTTCTTCAGGGAGCCCCATCGTGGCGAACACTCGGTTCAGGACCTTCTTGACCTGCGGGAATGCAGTGGACGCGATGACTTCCACGATTGGGAATTTTGAAAAAGAATCGACCAACACCAACATGTGCCGACCGTCCGGGAAGCTGCCAAAGTCAATGCTGAGTTGAGCCCACGGGGCTTGAGGTGCCTCTTCCGTGAGGACGGGTGCTGGGGCAGGGTCGCCACCCGTGATTGTACAGGCGTGGCAGGACCGGATCATATCTTCCACCTGGCTGTCCATCGCAGGAAACCACACCTTACTCCTCAAGCGGGCCTTGGTTTTAGCCATCCCTTGGTGTCCCACGTGGGCTAGACTCAGGGCTCGTCGCTGAAGGCCTTCGGGCATAACGATGAGGTGTCCGCGTAGCACCACTCCCTGGTCTCCGATGCTCAGTTCATGCCGTCCCTGCCACAACTGCTGCCGGGCATGACTCACCTCCGGCCGGAGGCAAGATGCGCCATCAAGAAAATGGGCCCAGTGATTCCCCTCGAGTGCTTGTCTAACCCTCACGAGGGTCTCGTCCGCTGCCGTGGCGTCACCAATTTCCTGAAGCGACATATTCTCCGGGCACGACGCTTGGCTGATCATGTGTACGATCTCCTCTACTTCTTCCCCTTCGTCTGGGAGGGCCTTCGGTGGGATGACATCAGGATGTCGCGACAGGTAGTCGGCGGGATTGTGTGCTCCTGGCCTGAACACCACCTTGAACCGGTAGCCCTGCAACTGGACAGCCCACCGTTCAATGCGCGGGGGAGCGAGCCGTGACGTCCCCGCAAAGAGGGGCAGGAGGGGCTTGTGGTCTGTGACCACTGTGAATTCCTGTCCACATAGGTAGAGGTGAAAGTGCTGGCACGCCCATTTGATGGCCAAGGCTTCTCTTTCAATTTGTGCGTACCTGGTCTCAGTGTCAGACAGGGCCTTGCTAGCATAGGCAACGGGTTTCCACTCTTCAGGGCCGTATTCTTGTAGCAGGACGGCACCCAATCCTACAGGGCTGGCGTCGACAATCAGTTCAGTGCGCCTTCGTGGCTGGAAGTAAGCCATGGTGGTGTCATCCAACAGACCGGCCTTGATGGCCTGGAACGCTTTGTTGGCGGCTGCAGTCCAGTCCCATTTCTGATCAGCACGTGTGAGGGCTCGGAGAGGCTCCGCTATGTCAGCTAGGTTCGGGATGAACCGGCCACAGTATGTGGCCATGCCCAGAAAGCTGCGAACCTCCGTTTGACTCCGCGGGGTGCTGGCTGCTTTGATGGCTTCTGCCTTTTTGGGATCAACCTTCAGGCCTTCCCTCGTGAAGACGTAACCAAAGAAGTCCACTGACTCCTGGTAGAAGGCACACTTGGCGCGATGGAGGGTCAGGCCGTTGTCGGCGAGTCTTTGCAGGGTTGCCCTCAGGTTGGCGTGGTGTTCTTCGAGGGTCGTAGAGTAAACGAGGATATCATCACTCAGGTTGATCACCCCCCGAAGACCAGATAATACCTCTCGAATGGCGTTTTGGAAAACCTCAGCTGCCGATGAGACCCCGAAACTGAGCCGGGTGTAGCGACGCAGCCCCACGTGCGTCGAAAATGTGGTAATGTACCGGCTAGCAGGCTCTAACTCCAGCTGATGATAACCAGAGTTGAGGTCCAGTTTGGAGAACCACTTCGCCCCGTTGAGATCAGCTATGATATCATCCATGGTAGGCGTGATGTGCCTTTCGCGCTTAACAGCGGTGTTGGGGAGTCTCATGTCCACGCATAAACGTATGGCCCCTGGCTGCTTCGGTTTGGGGGCGACCACCAGTGGTGAGACCCAGGGTGTCGGGCCCGACACTTTCTCGATTACCCCCAACTCTTCAAGCTTGCGAAGCTCTTCCTCCACTTGAGGCCGGAGGTTGAAAGGCACTCGCCGGTGCCTGAGAGCGACAGGATTCACGGTCGCGTCGATATGCAGCTTAAACTTCTTTCCTCTGAGCTTGCCGAGGCCCTTGAACAGTTCGGGGAAGTCTTTCAGCATGAAGTCCGCGTGAGCTTGGTGCACTTGGTTGGCGAAAAACACCAGTCCCAAGTCCTCTGCTGTGTGGCAGCTCAGGAGGGTGCCCTTCTTGCCCTCAGTGATGTGGAACTTGGTCACGGTGGAATATTCTCCATTGACAACGGTGGTCTGGATCACTCCTCGAAGGGGCATGGGTTCCGTCCCTCCATAGGTGTAGATGCGTGCCGCGGACGGTGCCAGCGATGGTTTCGGGGACATACGCTCGTACTGGTCCGAGTCCATGACGTTCACGGACGCCCCCGTGTCGATCAGCGCGTGGACACTCGTCCCATCAACCGAGACGGAACACATAGGGGGCGGTCGTCTTTTCGTGGAGGCCCGGCTCACATAGGAGATGACATACACTTCGTCGTCTTCATCGTCCTCGTACCTGGGCCGGCGGTCTTGAGCCTCTGTGTCGGGAGGGGGTCTCTCCTGGTCGAGGGACAGCTGCCGGACACGCTGTGTCACCGTTCTGGCGCGCGGGCCTGCTGACCGGAATTTCCCTCCTCGGCAGACGGCGGCGAAATGATTAAGGCGTCCGCACTTGAGGCACGTCTTGCCTTTGGCGCTACACGTGGCAGATGCAGGATGATCTTCGCCGCAATACCCGCACTGACCGCCTCTCGGCGGGCCGCCTCGCGGCCTTGTGGGCGGGAATCGTCTGTGTACCGCGTCCACTCGTTCTTCTTTGATGGCCGGGGCCCTCGCCACCGACGGGGCGATCACTGGGGTGCGCAGCGCTATCTCCATCTCCTCCGCGCGGGCATCGGACAGTTCATGCGATCTAGCCAGGATGAGGATCTCGTCGAGAGTGATCCCTGGTTGCCTTAGTATTAGTTTCCGCAGCAGCTTGGACTTGCAGCCAACAATGATTTGATCCCTGATTTCTTCACGAGGATTGGTGAACGGACACGTGCTCGCAAGCCGACGGAGTCGAGAGTAGTACATGTCGACCGACTCAGAGTCTAACTGCCAGGCACGTTTGAATTTGAACTTTTCAAAATCATTGTTCAGCTGCGGATCAAAATGCGCATTGAGGGCCGCCACCGCGGCTTCGTAGTTGTCCTCTGGCCCAGTGTTAGGGAGCGACTCAAACAAATCATAGATTTCCTGACCTCCATACAGAATGAGGAGCGACCTCTTCACAGTTCCATCAGTCTCTCGGGTGCCCTTAAAATATAGGTTGAGGCGACCGACCCACGCTTTCCAGCGGCTGGCAGCCGTCGCTGGGTCCGCAGATTCACTGAACGGCGGAACGGGTGCTGCGCCGGCGTGCTGATGCGCGTGAGGCGCAGTTGTGGGGGGGCCCGCTGGGGCCATCGCCCCTGCTTGGGCTTGCGGTTGTTGAGCTGCAGGCACGGCAGGTGGCGGCTGAACCGCCTGCTGAGGGGGCTGGCCAGCCCCGTCTTGGGCCGCTCCGTCCTGGTTCATGGCGTGGCGTCACGCAGGCAGTGCAGGCGTATTCCGGGCGAGAGCGTTGTGCGGAGGCAGAGGCGCAGGCCGCGCTGCGCGTTGAGGCGCTGTAGGGCGTGACGCAGGAAGAGGCAGCTGTAGCGAGAGTAGGGACCCCAGGGGCCCGCAGTGGATGCAGGGTCTGTGATGCAGGGCTTTGCAGGCACCAAGGCTTGTTGAGCTGCTTATATGAGTGTGACAATGCTTGACCTCGCCAATGCTTGTTGGGCTGCTTTCATGCAAGTGTCAATGCCTGTTGTTTATTTTTTCAAACTTCACCCTCGCAGGGCACGAGGGCAGGTGCGCCGCAGGAGGGGCCAGGCGCTGAGCTCAGCGCGCGCCGCTGCACGGGCGCTTCATGCGCGTCTTCTCCGTGAGCGAGGGCGGGCCTAGCGCGGGCCGTCACGTGGTGCTTTCCGGGCCTCTCGCGGTGTCAGGCAGAGGGCGGCAGTGCAGGGGCCGCGCAGGCGGGGCAGACGATCACTCACCCGCAGGATCTCCACCGCACGTCGGCTCCCTCCGGACCCGAGACCCGCCAGCTGAAGGCGCTCCCTCACGGGAGACGCGTGGGCGGGTTACAGGCGCACGGGGAGCCGGGACACCACAGCGGGCAGGCACCGCAGCGCGAGGCAGGCGGCAGAGCGGCCCGGGGCACCAGGCACGCGTGGAGACAAACACCGGCCTCGTCGCCAATGTAAAGTGGTAAGGTGAGGCCTACCACGTGTGTGCACGCAATGATAGTGATGACACGAACTCTACTGTATGGTTAGCCGGAAAGACCCCGAGCGGTCTTCCGCTTGTTTATTTATACCTAGGGGCGAGCCCGCCCCAAGGCTGCGTGTGCGTGCGTGCTGGAATGGACACATTGTAGAGGAGAGCGCGGGTGGCTCTCTACACTAATGTGGCACCTTTCATGAACATTGCATTTTCTGGGGGGAAAAACATTGACACATTTTTAGGCAACTCCATATATACATCGCTGATCTGTGCAGAGAGAGACTTCACGCTTTGCCAAGTAGCAAAAGCGTCATCTGCCGGCCCCTCCCCCACGCACCCACGCACATATGTGCACTGTTAGTGCAATGCCTGTGGGTGCTGCGCTGAGCTGGGCCTGCTGTTTATTCATTTCTTTTACAAGGATTTTTGCAAACAATAACTGAAACCAGAGCAGGGTCTTGATAGTGGGCTCTTTTCAGTCCCCCCCGTAATATATCGCGGACCTGCCAGGTATGGGCCGGAAGTCACAGCTCTTCAGAGCGCGCCTCCCTAGCTAGGGGTGTGTGAGAAATGTGCGTCATTTCCTTTTTGTTTAATTACTCGAAATTTCATGAAAATTGCACACAATAATTTCAAACACAAAGCTGTCATCGTTGCGCTATATTTTAGTACGAATGAATAATCAGGTCACTTTTGGATGCAAAGATGCACTTCTCGCAAAAAAAAGAACAAAAACACAAGTGCTGCGAACAAGAGTGCCTGGTGTTCTGTCTGTTCTTGCTGCTCTAGTCTCCCACCACAGGATTTTAACTGGAGTGACTCCCGTATTACAAGTACATGGCGAAATTGCCTAATTCCACAGAGTTACACAGAAGCATAATGTTGGAAATTGCGCTGGTGTACAATGATATATGTCGGTCGCATTGAACAGGGGTGTAGCTTCAGGGGGATGGGGAGGTTACACTCCCCTAATAAATGTTATTTCTGGTAAGTAGTTGGGTACAGTCGGGCATGTTGAGGTGTCTGTCGGATTTCACCAGTAGTTTGATACAATGCCATACACATCACAGGATCAGAATACCTGTACAGCTGTGTATTTTCACCAACCCACCAGGCACTTATCTCCTTAGATTCCCTCTCACTCGCAAACGTCCCGGCATCTGCAAAAGTAAAACTCTAGGTGGCTCATTCTCCTGCATCGCACCCAAGCCATGGAACGACTTCCCTCAATGCATCTGATCCCCCCCTCACTTCTTGAGTTCCGTAAGAAGCTGAAGACCTGGCTGTTGGTATCAGCACCTTGGGGCCACACACCTGCCAAAGCGACTGGATACCTCTCGGGTGATTAGTGTGCTACACATACCAATAAAACATAACATACACAAACAGAAAAACATGCTCTCTCTCCCTCACTCTGTTTAGAAAGGCTCCAGAAATGTTTGTTATTTTACAAAATATTGTGTTTTCTCTCACTTAGAACCCTCACCATGTCGCATTCCTCTCCCCTTCCACTGCCCCTTTCCCCCTCTCCTGCGACCTGCCTGTGGTAACATTTATTTCAATATTATGTGCCAGTGATTGTTGGAAAAGCTGAAGCTCACACCCCCATTCTTACATTCTGAGCTAGGCCCCTGGCCCTGAATAGCTTGTCTCCTCATAAACGATCATGAATCGTATTAGGCTGCAGCCACTATATAGCGCGTTGTTGTTTTCTAGCCATGTCCACGCCTTCTTAGCACTATTCTGTGCATACATACAGTCAGGTGATCATGTAACCGATTTCCAGAGGACAGTCACTGAAGCGAGGGAGCCCAAATCCTCACGAGGGTCAGCTCAAGGGAGTTCCCCATCCAAGTAATGGGATGAATGTAGCATTTTCCATAGATTGCATCACAACGGAGCTTTTCACTGAATCCTTTTTGGGAACTCGTAAACTGTTCTAAAACTTTAGGTCTCAACACTCTTGCCAGGAGCTCTATTTCTACCCAACGTCATATAGAGAGGATATAGTCCATCAGTCCTGAAAGCAGCTAGAATTAAAGCAGATGCAAGGCCCAGGGATCAGTTGATCTTTGGTATACCCGCTGTGAACTGTACGACTGTAGACGTGAAACCACAGTTGCGTTCATCACAGGGTACAATAGATAGCAGAAGGACATATGGTGTATAATGCAAAAATACTGGCATGTACTATGGGGAGATGGAATCCTGGGCCAAAAATTGGGTAATGGGTCACTTGTAACCTTTCGTAAATCGAGATCACTACGACAGGCCCTGATTACTAATACCCCAGGTACTCCACCACAAACAACATGGCTTGGAGAGAGTAGAGGCTTCAGGAAATGCCACAAATGCAAGGCGTGCAAGTATGGAGAAAATACTACTGAGGAGCCCTTGCCATTTTCTAAGAAAAAGTGGCAAATCATGAACCCTTTGACTTGTAAAAGTCAATTTGTGGTGTACATTTTGAGATGTAGTTGTTCTAAAATGTACATAGGTAGTATAATTCTACCAGTACACCAACGGATTTTACAGCACATTCGAGCTATCAATAACAACGATCAGGCATACCCCATGGCTAGACACTTCCATGAATTTCATGGTGGTAAGCTGGAAGGTCTAAAATACTGTGTGATCGATCAAGTCCAACAAAGACTAAGAGGGGGTAACAGAGAGAGAGAGGTGCCTGAGACAGCGTGAATCGCAATTTATTCTTAGACTCAACAGTAAGAGTCCGTATGGACACAATACTGGAGAAGGTTTACATGTACACCTGTGATCCATGTTGAATGAATGTGAGAGAAAGAGTACCCGTGTGATGAGATGATCAGTATAAATCCCCTTCTTCTTAAGATTTCCCCTTCT
The DNA here is from genome assembly GCF_964261635.1 of Lissotriton helveticus. NCBI lineage: Eukaryota > Metazoa > Chordata > Amphibia > Caudata > Salamandridae > Lissotriton > Lissotriton helveticus. The sequence continues at coordinate 246,640,502 of NC_136062.1, read as the reverse complement.
CATTAGGATTTCTTAGCCATGCACTGTTCGAAGGTTTTTAATTATGGAGTTGTCTCTCTCTTGGAGAGAGTAGTTCGATAAGTTTTTGAATTATTAATTTATAACTCCATGGCAATTTTTTAATTGTATGGTCTCACTTGGGTGTGTAGCACAAAGCACTTTAGTTAGGGTGTAAATAACCTTCTCAACAACTGTCAGTATAGGGGCGCTTGCCCCTAAATGAACCAAGTGGAATAAACTACAGTGGGTGCTTTTTGGAGTATCTGTAGATATATTATGTATAAGTTAGTTTCACATCTTTATTTTTAATATGGAACAATTAGGCACTATTTACATGAGGCACGTTGCACTTTTCCTGAAATTGGGTGACAATTGCATATAATTATATTGATGATTAGCATAGATAAAATGGGATGATTCCCAGGTTGCGGGCGTGGGGCGTGGGGGTACCGGGCTTCGGGATGGCGGGGGGCCACCAGGTGTTGTTCCAGGCATCGGGGTTTGGGCACATGATGAATACTTGCGTTTTGCTGGTGTTTAGTTGTAGGCAGCTGTTTTTCATCCATTTGGCAACAGCATCCATGCCTTCTCGAAAGTTGTGCCTGGCGGTGTTGGGTTAGTTGGATAGGGAGTATACATCAGTAATTCAACCCGGAACACTTGCTTTGTACAATAGGTTTCATGTTTCAGTCAATCATTTCTAGTTGATGCATATGGATGGTGTTAGTTACTTCTTCACAAAAACAACAAGTCTTTGTTGAATGAACATGGCCATGCGCAATTTGAAAAGTCACCATGCAGCAAACTGTTGCAGGGAAGGGATTTTGTGCATAGATACCTGTTTGGGATCCGAGGACATTAACACCAGTTTGCATATAGGAAAGTAACAGAAAGAAGTGTTTCTCTGAATTTGAGGCATAATGAAAGGCAACCTTAGTGGGCCTACTTTGTAGCACATGACTACAGCTGCAAAGCCTAAGGAATGGAAGATGGGCCCTTGGGCCTCGCAGCGTGGACCATAGGTGAGAGGTCCAGCACAGACGGGCCTTTCTCTTCTGGGCCTTGCAGCGCTCAGCCATGGCTGGAGCCCTCCACACCTCTCCAGCCCTGGGTCCCACTCCCTGTAAAGTAGTCAATTTTTCATTATCATATCTTTTATGCTCGTGGTTTCACTAAGAAGACGTTTATGCAGGGTTAGCAGAAGTCTTTGAGATCATTTTTGGAGTTTCATCCCTTACGCTGGTAATATAATACTTTATTTGATTTGTGAAAATCATAAAAGGGTGGATCTTACCACCATGAAATAGACATTAACATCTTTGAATCAGCATAAAAACAACATAAAATCACGTAGAAAAATAATACAATAAAATAACACAAAGCTTAGCAAATTGCGCAAATGTGTAATCACTGTGAAAAGTTAAAAAAACACGAGTGTAGGGGGGGCGTGGCTAGCAGCCAAGCATGGCGGCCGCATAGCGTGAGAGCTCCTGAGGGCCCTGCAGCCTTACAATAAATCCGACACACTTATCCGCTACCCCGCCCGCCTGAAGCGGCGGCGTTCGGATCCGGGGCCGAAGCGGTGTCACAGGTCTGACTTTCGACCAAATCGGAGGACCGGAGCCTGTAATATTCCCGGAGGCAGGTCTGGGCCTACCGCCGGAGGAGCAGCACCGGCCTTGCGTGCCTCCCAGGCCCCGACGGAAGTGCGACCGAGCCGGCCGAGAGAGACTACCACATCCCGGTACCAGCCTACCAGCACGCAGCCGGCCTGACAATTCTGGTGGCATCATCCGGCAAAGCGCCCTCTGGTACTTCATCCACACGGGGGGCGGCGCAGCGCACCGGACAGAACGGCTCCAGACTTGGCTGCGCCGAACGGCGCCGAGACCTCGACCTCTTCCCCCACCCCCTGGGGGGTCTGGCGGGCTGCTGACGATGGCTGTGGCAATCCTTGAGCCCCGCTTGACCGTGGGGACGCAATAGACGGACGCACCAGCTCCGAACAGGGGTGAGAGGCATCGGTACCCCCGGGGGACGGCGCCATACTGTGGCATAACTGCGGAGCTCGAAGGGGAGCCTCAGGGCCCGCACACCGCCTGATAACAGCGACAGCCCTGACCTGGTGCAGCCATAGACCCGGCACACTGAGGCCTGCCTGGCCGGTGGGTGGGCGGCTGCCCGAGATCGGACCCTGTACCGTCTGGTGTGCCCGAGGGTGGTGGAACGCCTCGGATGAACATACTTAGAGGCTGCGGCGACAGTTCCTGTTCACGGTGTAAGAATCGAAGGGCGAGGGCGCGGAACCCGAGACGCGGAATACGGCAACTCGCCAGAAACCCACACAGCCACCGCCGCAACTGTCCTACGCCACCATACTGACCGGAGAGACCTGCACATCAAACGGAGGGCGCGACTCTGTGCGAGGCCCATCGACCTGCTACTCCCGGGCTGGTGCCTACAACCGGTGGAATCAGCCGTGGCACACATTGCGAATACACTGGGCAAGACTCCGACATTCACGAGCACCAGCACAATGGCGGGCAAAGGCCTTCGGAGCGGGTCCACTCAGGCCAAATTGGACAAATTTGCTTATGGACATCAAGGGCAACAGCAGCATACAGGGCGATCCTCCACTGGTCATACCCACACCCATGACACAGAGGGAACGACAAAAGTAACGCTGGAAGACATCATGAAAACACTCTCAGAGGTCAAAACTACGGTGGGCGCCATTTCCTCTGAAGTATCCTTGCTGCGAGCGGACTTTCACAAAATGGCGGAAAGGGTGTCGCAAGTGGAGGTGGTCACGAAGTCGCTTGTGGAAGACACCTCAGAACTCCAAGTAGCCATGGAAAAAATGCAGAAAGTAACCAAGCTCCTGCACGACAAGCTGGACGACCAGGAAGGGCGTTCGCGACGCAATAACGTGCGCATCCTTGGGCTTCCGGAGACGGAGGGGAAGGGGGCCATGGACCTCTATGTCGAAGATCTCATCAAGAACACCCTGCAGCCCAAAGGCCTGTCCCACTTCTTCTCGGTAGAGAGAGCACACAGAGTCCCGGGAGGTCCGCCCAAGACGGGAGCAGCACCAAGACCTGTGATAGCTCGGCTCTTCAATTTCAGGGACCGGGATGTGATCCTACAGGCGGCAAGGACCTCTCCACCGGTGCGGCTCCAAAATGCAACATTGGCCTTCTTCCCCGACTACACGGCTGAGGTGGCCAGGCGCCGTAAGTCCTTCACGGAGGTTAAAAAAGCACTACGGGACAGGGAACTGCCGTACTCTATGCTGTTCCCCGCTAAACTAAGAGTTGTGGCCGAGGGGAAAACTTGGTTTTTTGACACGCCGGAGGTGGCACAGGAATGGCTGGAGGGCTGGAGACCGGTGGGTCAGCGAAACCGCCCGCATCGAGACCGGCCGCGTCATCGTACCAACATGGCTCCGCACAGTCAGGCCTCCCAATCGCCCCGTCAGGAAGGCGCGGAGGAGACAGAATCAGATCTGGAGAAGGACCCGCTGGACTCTGGACAATTGGCTCCGGCTTGAAACCAAACTATATTAGTATAAGACTGGGTGTGCCGCAGACGCCGCGGATCTGACGCGGCTGAGTAAGGTGGGCACAGGCAGTGCCCGTGGGAAACTCACCAACCCCACAAGCAAGTAAGATGACTGGGGAAGGACTTAAGCACTCTGCACAGTTGGGGAAACGGGCTGGGGTTGGTCCGTGGAGCAGGGTAGCAGGGAGGGGGGTGGGACTGAAGTTTTCTTGTTCGTACTCATGTTTTTGTTTATAGTCATCATTCAGCACTTACACTGTTTTACCACCCTGCCGTTTATCTGTCTCCTACACGGCATGACACGACACGATACGTGCACTTGTCCGAAGTGCACATTGTATGCACTGTTCTCTTACCAACCTAATGGCCAGGTCACTTAATCATACCCCCACAGTGGGCTCCCCTGTGACTAGAGGGATACCCCCACTGCGCATGCTAACATTGAATGTCAGAGGCCTGGGTGATAAAATTAAAAGAGGCTTGGTCCTGCAGGCCATAAAACGACACAGTCCGGATTTGGTACTCCTACAAGAAACCCACCTCACGGGGTCCGCCTGCAAGGCACTTGATAGGCGTGGCTATACAATGGCGGTACACGCAGAATTCACTGCTGGCTCCAGGGGGACGGGTATACTGGTGAAAAAGTCATCCCCCTTTATTATAACACATCGGGTGGCAGACAACCAGGGTCGTTTTGCTGCAGTCCATGGGCAATGGGAGGGCAGATCTCTGAATGTGATATCGGTTTATATCCCCCCAGCACTACACTCTGTGGCCCTGCCTGCACTAGGCAAGCTCCTCCTTGACCTCCCTGATGGCGACACGATTATTGGGGGGGACTTTAATGCAATCGTGGATCCACTTAAGGACGCCTTTCCCTCTAGGACCCGAACGCGAGGTGCTGCACCTCTATCGGATTTTATAGAGGCTCTAGGTCTTGTAGACGTCTGGCGACAACTGCATACCGAGGCCACTCAGTACACTTATTACTCAGCTGTGCATAATAGCTTATCCCGTGTAGACTACTTCATGGCACTGGGGTTGGGCCTAGACATGGTGGACAAGGTGGACATACTGCCCAGGGGTATCTCCGATCATTCTCCAACTGTCCTGTCGCTTACCACCGGGGGGAAAAGTTGCGCACGGCTCTACCCACTTTACCCCAACTTTTTGAAAATCCCCAAGATTCGAAAAAAACTCAAACTTGTAACAACGCAGTATTTTACTGAAAATACAGGCACAGTGTTATCACCATCCACCCTGTGGGAGGCGTACAAGACAGTACTCAGGGGGGCGGCCATTGCAACAATAACGGGGCACAAGCGGGATTCCCGAAAAGAACTCACAGAATTGGAACTTACACTCAACACGGCTAACACTGCACACATGGCAGACCCCTCCCCGTCCACGGCGCACACCCTGGTGGTTCGACAACAACAATACCTGGCTCACCTTAAAACAACGGAAAAGGGATACATTGCACACACCAAACATAGAATATACGATGTGGGAGATAAAGCGGGTCGCATGCTGGCATGGCTAGACAAGAGGGGGACTGGAGCGAGAGGTATTCAGAGGCTGCACACAGAAGACGGACAGTCACTGACAGGATCACTGAAAGAATATCGACTACCACAATATCGAGTACCCAAAATATCGAGGTGAAAATATCTACTACAAAAATATCGAGTTTGTATGTACAAACAGGTAAGTACAAAAATATCGACTACAAAATATCGTTTACAAAAATATCGTTGTAAAAAATATCGACTTTACTAAAAACAATGTTTAATTACATTAATATAAAAAATTAATTACTAAAATATAATTAACAATACTTAAAATAACTTTTAATAATTAAATATTTAATGAAAGTAAAAAAAATATATATTTTTAATCATATTTCTTAAAACATATATATATAGTAACAACATTTAATTAAATAATAGGCAATATTGTATATGTACCCCAAAAACCCAAAACTGACCCTGAACCCTAAAAATAACCCTTTACCCAAAAACTAAAAACTGACCCTGAACCCTAAAAATACCCCTTTACCCAAAAACTGAAAACTGACCCTGAACCCTAAAAATACCCCTTGACCCAAAAACTGAAAACTGACCCTGAACCCTAAAAATACCCCTTTACCCAAAAACTGAAAACTGACCCTGAACCCTAAAAATACCCCTTTACCCAAAAACTGAAAACTGACCCTGAACCCTAAAAATACCCCTTTACCCAAAAACTAAAAACTGACCCTGAACCCTAAAAATACCCCTTTACCCAAAAACTGAAAACTGACCCTGAACCCTAAAAATACCCCTTTACCCAAAAACTGAAAACTGACCCTGAACCCTAAAAATACCCCTTTACCCAAAAACTAAAAACTGACCCTGAACCCTAAAAATACCCCTTTACCCAAAAACTGAAAACTGACCCTGAACCCTAAAAATACCCCTTTACCCAAAAACTAAAAACTGACCCTGAACCCTAAAAATACCCCTTTCATTTAACATAATTAGCAATTAATCAATTAAATAAAATTAATTACCAATTACATTTTAATTAATTAACAAACATTTTTTAATTAACAATTAATTAAATATTACTACCAATTATTAAATTTACATATTTAATTAATTATAATTAAATTACTTCCCACCCTATTCCCCTATAAACCCACAACCCGCTAGAGAAAATACATTATTTTAATTGACATAATTAGCAATTAATCAATTAAATAAAATTAATTACCAATTAAATTTTAAATAATTAACATATATTATTTAATTACCAATTAATTAATTATTACTACCAATTAATAAATTTACATATTTAATTAATTATAATTAAATTACTTCCCACCCTATTCCCCTATAAACCCACAACCCGCTAGAGAAAATAAATTATTTTAATTGACATAATTAGCAATTAATCAATTAAATAAAATTAATTACCAATTAAATTTTAAATAATTAACATATATTATTTAATTACCAATTAATTAATTATTACTACCAATTAATAAATTTACATATTTAATTAATTATAATTAAATTACTTCCCACCCTATTCCCCTATAAACCCACAACCCGCTAGAGAAAATAAATTATTTTAATTGACATAATTAGCAATTAATCAATTAAATAAAATTAATTACCAATTAAATTTTAAATAATTAACATATATTATTTAATTACCAATTAATTAATTATTACTACCAATTAATAAATTTACATATTTAATTAATTATAATTAAATTACTTCCCACCCTATTCCCCTATAAACCCACAACCCGCTACAGAATTAAATTACACAATAATTAAAAAAATAATTAATTAAAAAAAATAATAAAATAAATTGACACTTTTCACACATATTATAACATAAACACACTATAAATAATTAAATATTATTTAAAAAACTATATTTTTTACTATCTAGATTATATACTTGGATATTTTCACTGTCTATATTATTTACAGTCGATATTACTTCACTTACCTTAAAAACGATATTTTGGCTGTCGATATTCTGTCTAGTCGATATTTTCTCCAAACGATATTTAAAACTCGATATTCTGTCCAGACGATATTTTGGAGTCGATATTATGTCTGTGCACCCACTGACACACCCAGACGACATAGTTTGCGCATTGGCACAACACTATCAAACAATCTACACACCGGACCGAAGGGTCACACAGCAGATGGCAGCAGCAACATTAGCAGATATTGCAGTCCCCAGCATTGCACAGGAAGACAGGGATGCCCTAGAAGTAGACCCGACGGAGGAAGAAATCCAGCTGGCGATCCAGGCGTTACAGTCGGGTAAAGCTTTGGGGCCGAATGGGATACCGATAGAGTGGTACAAGTCCATGGCTCCAGAACTCAGTGCCCCATTACTGGCCATGTATTTAGACAGCAGGGATAAAGCGGAGCTGCCGCTGGATCAGCGCACGGCCACGATTGTGGCGATACCCAAACCAGGGAAACCCCCGACTGAATGTTCCTCATATCGCCTGATATCGTTACTGAATGTCGAGGCCAAAATATTAGCTAAACTTCTTGCCACCCGCTTGATGCCCCACCTCAGCACCTTGATCCACCCTGACCAGTCGGGCTTTATGCCCCACCGAAGCACTGCGTTGAATCTCCGAAGAGTTCATGGGGTGATGGCCCGTGCGCACCTCCTCACGGAACAGGCTGTGATTCTCTCTCTCGACGCTAAAATGGCATTCGACCTTGTGGAGTGGGAATATCTCTTCGCGGTGCTAGAACGTATGGGATTTGGGCCGCAATTCATAGCATGGGTACGGCTGCTTTATACGAAGCCCGTCGCGCAGGTAGTAGCCAATGGACATATATCGCCGAAGTTCCTATTAGGCAGGGGGACTAGACAGGGTTGCCCCTTGTCCCCCCTGCTCTTCGCACTGGTGCTTGAGCCCCTGGCAATTCAGATCAGGTCTACGCCCTTATTCGCAGGCATTAGGTGGGAGGAGGGGTGGGAGGACAAAGTCTCCTTATACGCAGATGACATGCTCATCTACATGACTGCACCTGAAACCGGCATCCCGGCCCTGCTAGACCTCTGTAACACTCACGGACACACATCGGGCTACACCCTGAATTGGTCGAAATCTACCATTTATACATTGAAAGGCCCGGCGCCGAGGTTGCAGGAGAGCTGCCCTCTACTTTCGACGACGGCCTCCTTCAAATACTTAGGTATTATCATCACAGGTGCGGAAGCAGACTTTTTTGCCAGCAACTTAAAGCCACCCATAGACCGCCTACGGGCGGACGTTAAGCACTGGGCGGCCCTGCCCCTGACCCTACTGGGTAGGGCAGCGTTATATAAGATGATGGCCCTCCCGAGACTCCTCTATGTTCTGGAAAATACTCCGCACCTGGTGCCACCACGCTACTTCAAGCAGATCGTGGCGCTGGTCAGTACCTTGCTCTGGAATACTGGCCCGGCGCGTATTGCTTACGACAAGCTGGTTAAAAGCTGGTACGAGGGGGGAATAGCGCTCCCCAACATTCAACTATACTACTGGGCGGCCCAACTGAAAATTATAAACTGCTGGATCCACGCCCCGAAAGAGGACCCTGCTTATCGGGCAGATTGGTCGCAACTTGGAACGGACTGCATGCTGTCCGTGCTCTACAACAAATCACAACTTAAAACCCTACTTGGCCCGACCAAACATACGGCAGCCCTGTGGCACGTGGCACAGGCCCGACTGGGATGGGCGGGTCGAATCACCAAAATGACACCATTATGGGACACGAAGACGTTGGGGAACCTCAGAGGCTGTAAGGGATTTGAGCGGTGGGACTCCATAGGCATTTCTACGGTAGGGGACCTCTGGGACAATGACACAGTAATACCCTTTTCACACCTGCAACAACAGTATAACCTTCAACCCACAGAAACATTCAGATATGTTCAAATCAGACACGCATTACTGCAGGCGATTCCTGCAGGCACCACTCTACCAGACTCCTCCCCGTTAGAGGATAGACTGCTAACAGAGTTCATGGTCCACAGCGCTACATCCCTTACGTATAAAAAACTGGTTAATAATCTCAAAGACCCGACACTGAAACTAAAAGAAAAATGGGAGGGGGAACTAGGTGGGACAGATGAATTTGAATGGAATGAGGCGTTGGCCTCCCCAAGGGAGGTGGGAATCTCAAGTAAACTCAGACTGGTACAGCTTAAAATCCTGCACCGCATCTACTATACAAGGACACTATTGCATAAAATACAAAGAGCACCACATCCCTTTTGTCTGAGAGGCTGCGGGGAGGAGGGGACACTGTTGCACACACTATGGGAATGCTCGCAAATACGGGAATTCTGGAGGCAAATACTGCGCTCGATCTCCCAAGCCCTTAAACTCTCTATTCTACCGGAACCACGCAAGTACCTTTTGAACATCTGGGACCCCAATGACATGAATAGATACGAACTGATTTGGGCGACTCTGGCCATGACAGTGGCTAAGCGGGATATAGCACAGAAGTGGGGCGCACCGGACCTACCCACCGCCAGTAGATGGGCTAAGAACATGGACATCCTAATGATAACAGAAAGGGCAGTATACGTGCTGCGTGCAGCACCCCGCAAATGGAACAAAGTGTGGGCGGCATGGAATGTCTACAGAGGTGAAATCTGTGACCCCTTACCAGAGGGAGAAGACCCTGACTCGGAGGGGGAGGAGGAATAGCGGAGCGAATAAGGGGTAGTCACCTCAGTCACTACACATTATGACAATATTGGCTCTGTCCTGGCTATGTACCGGCGTGCATGCTCGGACACATGATGGTACGGGTTGTGGGTGGAGACATAACGGCTATGATGACACGTGGTTAGGGGGGGGGAGGGGAGTTTGTTGTTTCTTTTTCTATTAAAAGTGTTGTTATCAATGCCTCGTATGCTAGGGGAAGGGAGACGGAGGGACTCAGTACAAGTAAAAGGAACATTGGTTAATGTGTCTACAAATCTCCTAAGGTTTACTGTAACAAGGTCCTTGATACGATGCCATTTCTTATCGAAAACGGAAAAGTTGAAAGGTACTAACTGTAACGAATGTTATGAACATGTATGTAACTGATTAATCACTCTTCCTTCCTATTAATAAAAAGTTTTTTTTAAAAAAAAAAAAAAAAAAAAAAAAGTGCACAAACACTAAATGATACCAGTTTATATCTGTTTCTTTGTGTTCTTTGTGTTGCAAAAAAATGCATGAATGTGTAAAGCAGTCAGGTGAACTTGTTAGACATCATAAAATCATGTGTCAGGAAAGATTTCACAGAAAGAAAAAATTTACATAGTGCTAATTATGAACAATCTAAAAAAAATGCAATTTCAAAAGAGAAAACTAATTTTTAATGGTCAGTTTTGCTTTCAACATAACTAAACACAAATTTACTCCTTTAAACTCTATTTTGAACGTCTGTTTGAAATGAAAACCGACTGAAAGGTAATAGCTAGGGAATTACCTCCAAAGAAAGAAATCGGACTTATTTAAGGCAAGTTAATTTACCATCCTGCAATGTGTTACATTGTCTGTTAACCTCAGTACTTCTGTTGTGCCTGTTGTGAATGTGCACTTGAATAAATCCTACTTTCTACAGTTAAAAAAAAACAAAACAAAAAAAAAAAACACGAGTGTAGCTGGGCAAGGGGATGGCTATCTCGTTAAGGTTTCAAGACCACAGGTGGGTGTTCTGAGGAAAAATGCTTGGGGGGTTAAGAGTAACTTAATGGAAATAACACATTTTTGACTCAGAATAAAGAGTTTATGCTGGAAAAGTGAAAAATAATGGGAGTCCATTAAGAAATTAACGGAGAGTCAAGGGCCAGCCGTGGGGAAACCAATTGGCCCAGGTCGTCTTTAATTGTTTCCTTGTTTTCCAGCTCTTGGGCAGCGTGAGCCAAGAATTTTATAGTTTTGCAGGAAAGTTGTGTCCAAGACCCGCTGAGGCATTTTATCACAGCCGCCCTGCAAGTTCTCACTTGCGCTTCTCTTAGAAGTGGTAACAGGAGCGTTTCCTTGAATTTTGGAGTGCCGGGCATATACATAATAAGTGCAATAATGACTCTACGCCCTTGCCGCAGAGGCGACAGTCCGAAGTTGACCAGGTCCGTAGCCATTTGGGGGTAAAGTCTTTACTCGAGAACCAACCAAGCCTCAGAAGGCTTAATTTCCTCTTGTAGTAATCCCTAAAACAATCTTGCAAATATGGCTGATGTTTCATCCCCTACGCATCAACTCCATGTCCCTAATCTCTCTAACCACAGCTGCAAGGCTCATTGGAGAGGGGTCCGTGGCATAACAATGGTTCCATTGGCCGCTATGCAAGCTGGGTAAATGAACCCCCACCCTCACCTGGCTGCAATGTAAAACACAGCCTCATTTGGGTGCTCTGGGTCCCTGGCTCATCTCGGGATGGTGTCACTGCACCTGCTGCACTTCTGATAGCCCCCGGGCCTAGTAGCCATGGGCCAGTGCTCTCTCTGTACCAGGGCCAGGACACCTGCAGCACTTCAGGTAGTTGTGCCCCAGAGAGGGGCCGTCCCCAGGCTCTTGCAGCCTTGTTCTGTGAGGTCGAGGTGTACACTACCTTGGACTTTGCAGCTGTGATCACAGCTGCAAGGCCCAGGGGAAGAGGACCCTCTCTTGGGCCTAGCTGTGCTGGGTCATGACTGTGAGGCCCACAGCAGGGGGCTTTGGTGTGGCAATAGTGCCATGGGCCCTGGCTTCAAGGGAGATACATTGGCACAGAGACTGAATAGTAAAAGACATTTCTAATATGGGTGCATTGATGCTTATCACCTGATGAACTATTGATCCTTATTCCCCTGAGTGGGGCCCTATCCCTTCGTAGCCATGGCCCAGTGCTGCAAGGCACAGAGGAAGAGGGGGCTGGGGGGGCAAGGGAGGTTTTCGAAGCTCGCACGGTGTCTCTTTTAAATGGAACATGTGGAACGTGTAGAATATAGAAGTGTTCTAGTATATATGTAATGGTATGGAATGTGGGGATGATTGGGAGAGGCGGGCTGAGCTGAGCTGTATACATCCGTGTATGAAGATTGTTGCCATAAACGTCATGGAACTATAACATTTGGTGTACATCGTTACTACAGGGGCCCTCCCGTGAGCTTCACAGCACAGTACCATGGGGGTGGGCGTCCATCAGCAATGGTGCAGTTGGCCCTGATACAAGAAAGGTACATTGTCCTATCCCCGCATCCACTGGCTGTACAGGCAAATACAGTCACTACATAACATAGCGTGTATTTGTACACATTCTCCCCCAAAGGGGTATCTTGGAGCTGAATAACAGATGTTTATTATTACTCAACTCAATGGCACTCATTTTTTCGACCTTAGAAAGGATGAAAGGAAGAGTGGACCACCGGGTATTGAACCTGTGACCATGAGGTCGAACACAGGCCCTGTAGTGGATGCATTAGTGCACTGGGCCACCAGATCCGGCATCACTATTTGGGTGGATTGGGCCCCTAACACCCCAGGGCCCGGTGCCACTGTGCTTGCTACATTATTGATTGCTGTACCACTGAGAGTGGCCCATTCCCCTGGATAAAGGGATACCAAAGGGGATGATGGACGGAGCGCTGGAGCAAATCAAACACTCACCCACAGTCAACTAATCTGGGTTTAATCCATCATCATTCTTTAGCTCACTCCACCACCCCAGTTCAGACAAGGCCATATGCAAATGAGTCTGACCCTGTGCCTCATGGGAACAGTCCAGCCCAAACTGCCAAGCCATGTCTTCCCTGGGCTGGAAACAAGCATCCTGGGACCGGTTTTGGGTTCATAACCCTCATCAGCCAGGCTATCTTGAATCCAGTGGCAAAGTGAACAAGGGACCCACGTCTGGGCAAACCCTGGATGTCACGGCCATTTGGAAGTCCTGCGAGGGGCAGTGGATGTCGTTCCCTCCCTTGGGCCTTTCAGCACTGGATCATGACTGCGCGGCCCAGGGGAGCAGAGCTCTCTCCCAGGCCTTGCAGCACGGAATCATGGCTGCAAGGACCATGGGAGAAGGGCCAATGGTGTATCAAGGTCACATGGACTGTGGTACAAGCAAGGTCAATGGGCACCTCATCAACTGGCTGTAGAGTCAAATACAGCCAATGGGCATGCACTTGGTCACCGCACACACTGCCTTATTGGTAGCCAAGCCATGGGCCAGTGCAACGAGGTCTAGGAGAGGCGGGCACTCCTGGGCCTTGAAGTCCTGGATCAAGGCTGCGAGGCACATGGAAGAGGGGCCTTTGCTGTGGCAATGGTGCCCGGGCCCTGGTGTAAGGAAGGTAAATGTGATCTCTTCCTGAAGAACCGGGGTTTAACCCAGCGGCGTCAGGGGCACGTTTAAGATCTTCGAGTTCACCTGTCTTGGTATTCAAAGACACGGAATACTTCTGGATGGCGTCAGAGACCAAGTTTATTAGCTGCAGCTAGTAACAGTGATCCTAGAAATACATCACGGTGTAAATTTGCAGAAGACTGCTCATTTTACTAAGGCGAGCCGTCTCTTTTTATACCCAATATTCACATTATAAATGTACATCCACTGCACAAAATTCTAGCCAATAAGATACATTTTCAAACAAAGTATCACATAGCAAAAACTCAATTTACAGTATCCCAACCCAAAAGTTAATTATTAGGAATGTCCCAAATTCAATCTCCACAAGCAGGACAAACCTATAATTGAAAGCATAACCCATGTAATGAAGAAACATAAAAAAAGAAACAGTAACAGATGCTGAACAAGATAAAGCACGTGCAAGGAAACTAAACAGTTAACGATGTCGTGAACATTGATTGGCAATCTCAGATAAAGATCGATCAGGGAAATTGGCTTTGCGAGGTCAGTTTCAGGTGAAGAGGTCAGTTTCTTACAGTTCATTTCAGAGTCAAAAAGAAACCTAGTTAATGTATACATGAACTAAGAAGTCCAGGCCACTTCGTTCGCCAGGTTACCTTTACAGGCCTACGTGAGGGCAACACAAAATGGTGGCACAGAACAAAATGGAGTCAGACTCAAGAATTACAGAACCTCATTCCCCCATCCTGTCCATTGGCAGGAGATTCAAATACAGACAAAATATAGGTGCTTTGGTACCCGACGCCCCCTGAACCCTGATGCCACCACATCTGCTCCACTGTTGGTAGCTGCGTCCTTGACAGGGCTCCCTCACCTGAGCCTGCCTTGCAGCCATGGACCAGTGCTGAGAAGCCCTCGCCTAGGCCTCGCGACCCCCACAGGACTTGTATGGTTGATGCACACAGCTCATGCGCTGTGGTGGGACTCTGGGCAGCTGCCCATTCTGTCCATGTCTACCCCCCCCCCCCCTGCATGGCCCAGGCAGAGACTTTGTTTTGAGCGCGCTCATGGTTCACCCTAGAAGAACACTGGACCCCTCCCCCACCAGGTGAATGTAAAGAGAGGTGCGCTCGCTCAGGTGTGAGCGGGTCAGGCTTCAGCACGCGCTGGCGATGACGGAAGGGCGAACAGGTCCATCCCGGTCCAGACAAGTGTGTGACGGGCTCCAGACCTCCCTTAAACAGCTGCAGTGCTCAATAAATGACGGTGCGAAAAAAACCTGGAACGGTCGGTCCCCAAAAAGACCCACCAGGACTGCCGATTGCAGGCACCGGCCACTACTAGCACAAATTAAGCACTGCTTATAACATCACATTAGTGAGTATCCATGACAGAGGGGGCGGTCTTTCTCTCAGAGAGCTTTCACTTGCACAGTTGTCATCAGTCCTTGAGGTCAGACTGACGTCCTCATGAGCCTTGGGGTCAAGCCGAAACGGGCTGAGGTCAGAGCACAGCCCAGGGCTGTAAACTGCTCCATTAAAGGGTCTCCAGTTCACGGAGTATTTCTCATTTGACAGCGTCTTCACCTGTGTCAGGGCGACGAATGCGGAGTGCGCAAGATGAGGGCATGCTCATGTGAGGCGGCTGGTTTGGGAGTGAGATCACCATGTTTAACATGTGCAAAAACAGTCTCAGGACATTTACATTGCATTTCCGCTTCTGCAGAGTGATTTCACATCTCTCTGTATTCAATAGCTGATGTATGTGTTATTTTGTGCACCGGCTTTAGAGCAAAATGGATCCTAGCATCCAAAGTGGACACAAGGATGCATTTCGTGCCACATATTTGTACCTTTTTTAAGGTTGCAAATGGCCTGATTCGCAGAATTTGGACTCTTAGGACCAGAAAAAAGGCTTTCCTAATGTACCAAACCCTATTTTGCGATTCGGTAACCTATTACTGAATCGCAAAATGGGTTAGCGATTCACTATTAGGTAAAGGGGTGTGTTTAGGGCGTCCCTTCCTAATACTGAATCGCATTGGCATGTAGGAATGTTTTGTGACCGAAATGCGGTCGCAAATCATTTGCATTTTACCACCTACTTCAAGGAGGTGGTAACCCATTTGCAAATGAGAACCGTCCCCTTTGTGAATGTATGCAAAAATAATTTTTAAGAGCAGGCAGTGGTCCATTTTTTTTCTAAATGCATCCGTTTTCTTTAAGAAAAACGGGCTGCATCTAAAAAAAAAGTGCATTATTTAAAAACAGTCACGGACATGGTGGTCTGCTGACCCCAGCAGGCCACCATCCCCGTGGTTTTAGGGATTCGTAGGGGGTTGCAAATTGCAACCTACCTCATTAATATTAATGAGGCAGCTCGATTTGCGACCCCTTACGAATTGCTATATGAAACTCTTGGAGTTTCATACATTTGTAATAGCAATTATCTAATGCCGCTTCACAGAAAATTGCAATTAGGTAATCGCTATTACAAATATTGATACATGTGGCCCATCGTGCTTTAACACAGTACCAGGTGCCACTTAAGCATTTTTTTGATTTTTTTTTGTAATTACGCAAAAGCAAATGTTCCGTTTCTCGCATCCCCTCGTATTCTCCAATCTTTGCATATGTTGTCTCGTCTTCTCGTATTTTGCCCTGCATATGTGCGGTGTTTTCACCTCTCTCAATATTCTGTGACTGAATTGTGCTGTAGGCACAACTCTTCTACTGTGGAGTATTTCCCCATCTTCCATTCCTTTATGATTCTATCTGTATGAGGCACCGGTTTCACGTCTCTCTGTGTGTTGCAATCTTGCTCCTGAGCATTGCTTTCACACCTGCCCATTTTCAGGTGCCTCGAATGGGTGTAATGCTTTGACCTCCCGCTATTCTGCCCTTCACGTGTGCCCTGTTCTCACTTTTCAACAGCACGCAGTCCCTGCATGGTCTTCCCGTCTCCTCATATACTGCAGCCCTGCGCCTGTGCCGTATTCACACCCCTCTGTATCCTGTGCTCTGCCTGTGTGCAGTGTTTTCACATCCCATATTGTGCCGTGAGAGGGCACATTGTTTTCCAATCTTTCCACACTTTTTTGTCCTCCACGTGTACAACGTTTTCACACCTCTTCCACTCTTTCCTAAGTATGTATAGTATTGTCACATGTCTCCATATTTGGCGGCTTACTCCATTCTGCTCTCAATGTGGATACCTGGGACCCTTCTCATGAACTATCATGGTTTCTCAATCTCAAACAAAAACTTTGCCCTGGGACCTCTTCACCTAAACGCTTCTCAGGAAGCAGCAGCCTGCCATGCAGCCCCTTCAGTCTTGTAAACTGTGCGTCACAAGGCTGACACTGATGACGTCACAGTCATCCTGCAGTTCTGGCTGGCTCTAGAATGTTCCACTGAGTGAAAGCACACACAGCATGTACACAGACACGCCACTCTCCGAATGTAAACACCCCAAAACAAAAGTCAGAAATCTCTCATGAAGGCACGCGCGGCTGTCAAGTAAATACTCAAAACTGAGTCTTTATTATCGAAAAATGAACACCACGAACAGTGCACTCCCCCTTCGTCCTTCAAGTCCTCTGCAACTGTCCTCCACGCTCCACAGACCTTTAGCAAGGAAATTCCATAGCTGGGGTAGTGACAGCGCTAGAGGCTTAAAGCTATGCAAAACACATCCCCTCCTGTTACAATCTGAAAGGCCATAAGGAGTGAAGAAATTAATTGCAAAAGACAATCGAATGAAACAACAACCGTTAATTGATATTCAAATAAAAGAACCTAAAAAAGGATAATATATATTAAACAATATCATGAATTAAGAACCACAGTATATGTTCTAATAAAACATGCTAAATAAGAATATAATATAAACACATAGGTGAAAAAAAAACAAATGCAAAAAACAATAAAACAATATTTAGACATCTCCCTCACTTACATTAACAGACATCCAGCCAGGATTCCTTCGGAACCCTTTTCCCTCCACAAGTAACTGCTCACTCTTTCCTCCATCTCTGACCGACTGATCATCAGAAGTCTGTAATTCTCCTTCCACGTTTGCATCCCTATCAATTCTTTCAGGAATAATCCTATTTTCTCTACTTCCAAGAGTTTCCAATTCTTCCCACAACTTTTCATCAAAATTCTTACAAACTCCATCTTTACTTTCTTTCCTATATATGTGATTTTCACCCTTCAAAATAGCAATTCTTTTGAATTATGACACTTTTCCATCATTGAACCCCCAGGTATTATTTAATACTTGAGGCACTTCAACAGAATCTGTAAATTGACTCGCACCTTTTTTACCTTTCCACGTTTTTTTAACTATGACTAATATACCAACTTTAATGCTTGATCCATCAACCAATGTTCCTTTCTTTTTATCATACCATAACTTGAATTTAGTATCCATCAGCCTGATTCATCAAGCTAAATTGCACTCGCAAAGGGCAAGATTCTCAGAATCTTGCCTTTTGCGAGTGCAATTTTTGCATTTGGGATTCATCATCCCAAATGCAAAAATCGCTATTTAAGAATTCGCATATTTGCGAGCAATTGGATTTAAGGAATCTCTAATAGAGATTCCTTAAATGCAATTCATCAACCAATTAGAAATTGCGAAATTGCAATATTTGGTCGCAATTTACCACCAAGTCTGACTTGGTGGTAAATTGCGAAAATAGTGTAAAAAGCACTTAAGTGCATTTTTTTCTTTTGCATGTTACACACACACATGTCCTTTGGACATGTGTGTGCGCAACACCTGTTCAAATGTGCATTTAAGGGGTGCTACAGGGTGTCCTTTGGACACCCCTGGCACCCTTTAAATCGCTATCTTATTTGCGAGTAGCAAATTGCTACTCGCAAATAAGGGATACTCCCCATTCATTCCTATAGGCCTTTTGGCCCATAGGAATGAATGGGGAGTTATTCCTTATTTGCGAGTAGCAAATTGCTACTCGCAAATAAGGAATATGTAGGAATCGCTATTTATTTAGCAATTCCTACATGAATACCGTTTTGCAAGTCCTTAATAGCGATTCGCTATGAATCGCTATTAGGGGCTCGCAAAACGGCCCCTTGATGAATCAGGCTGATTATTCTCTATGGTTTTCTTAATCATTTCCAGATTTATTTTACAAGAAGTAGAATGATTCATCCACCCTGGATCACATGTGGCCCTTGGAAGATGGCCCCTCGTCATTTCAAATGGAGAAAATGTAGTTATTTCATTTGCAGTGATTCTCTACAACCATACAGTTTTTTGAATTTGTAGTTCCCAATCTTCTTTATCACCCACTGCCATTTGAATAGCCCCATTAAGCACAATGGTAAATCTTTCGATCATACCATTTCCGCTAGGATTAGAAAGAGATGTGGTACAATGTTTAACTTCCACCCTCTTAAAATAATCCTTAGCTTTATTGTGTACAAATTGTACACATTTGTCGGTGATAATAGTGACAGGTAAACCTTCTCGAGTGAATACCTTGTCTGGGAAACACAAAAAAGTGTGTGTGTCCACTTTCTTCACTACCTGCACTTCGGGCCATCTTAAAAGAATATCAATAAGAGCAATAATATACCTTTGTTGCTCTTTAATAGGTCACATAATATCCACAGCTACAGTATTTCACAGTTGTTTAGGAATAAATGGGTCACACATATTAGGTCTCAAAATGTTGTGATACTTATCACAATTAGCACAACGTATACAATTTCTATCTATTCTTTATATGAATAAGTCCATACTTGGCCACCAAAATCCTTTCTTAACTCTACTTGGTTTTGACAATACCTCTGCGAAATTCATGACTCTGCTTAGTAATGTTTTTTCTTAAATTAGATGGAGGAACTACTCAATCCCCTCTCCATCTTCCTAAATCAATTCATTCCTAATCTCCCATTAACTTCTTATTTCAGATGTAATTGTTCCTTCTGTAGGCCATCTATTAACAATGTACACCAAAACATGTTGCAGTATGTCATCTTCATCATACTCTTTCACCCAAATTTCTCTCTCTATAGCCGGAATACCTTGCACATGTGCCCATGCATTGTAATACTCAATGCATTCTGCTCTCAAATCTTCTTTACTTTGCAAAGGGATTCTAGACAAGAAATCTGCTGAGAGTTTGTGCCACTGTCCTCCACGCTCCATAGAACTTTAACAAGGAAATTCTGTTGCTTGTGTAGTGACCGCACTAGAGGGGTAAAGCTGTACACAACAGCGACCGAAAGCAGGAGTAAGCTGGAGTCTAGAAGGATGCCTCATCCTTCTGCTGCCAAGCAGCTCTATGAAACGGAACACTGGGCCCAACACCTTGGCACCTCACCCACACTAATGCACACAGGAGGCACATTCTCTTTTAGGGAATCCAACATACACACCAGTATTCATATACACCTACACAGGCATGCAAAATCAAATACACAGAGGCATCCCTACAGATGCATCCAGACTCACATACACACTTACAATATCACAGGGTTACACACACTTGACTCCTCACATGCTGATTCTGTTCTTTCCAATAGCGATGGAGCGTCCCAAGTTCTTGGAGCCTGTGTCAGAAATTTCCGGAACACGCCCCAACCTTTCCGAGCCAGGATCACCTACTACAAAAAGACCCTCAGTGTAAGTTTTCTTTCCTTGTTCTTTTATGTTTTGTCACCTTTTTCTCAAACTTTTGCTGATATTTTTCCTTGAGGCCATCTCAAGCCCGTTCAACTCGACTTACCCTCATCTTAAAGGAAGCTGCTTTAACGTCCGGTGCACGCGTGGCCCCATAGTCCTGATCCCCAATGTCAGACTGGACCCCGAATGAGCTAATAGGTTGAGACATTGTGCCTACTATGATGGTTTTTGTTTGTGGTGGAATTCTGTGTTGCTCTATGAGAGCGATTGATGCCCGTGACACAAGTCACGAAGAATATCGCTGATTTTCGATTAAGAGAACTTTTCTCTGTGTTTTATATAACTATTCATTTAATGTCTCGGTCCTCGAAGTGGTTTGTAACACAGGCTCTTTATTATAATGTTAATTAATGGGGTCATTCTCGATTTATAACTCTTCAGAGGACAGTGGAAGTGACATCACCACCTTTTTCGCCCGATGCAGTGGCGGCTCCTCCGCTATGTCGGAGGACCGTCACCCCCCTGCCAGCAGCTAAAAAAAAAAAGAAAAATGAAACAATAATAAACCCTTGTTTATTATCGTTTTTTTTTCTTTGGGAGCCGAGGCATGGGGCGGAGCCAGGGTGATGACCGGCTGGAGGAGGAGTGTTTTGCACTGGTATTCAGTCCGCATGACAGTCTTGCTGGCCGTCTAAGGCCGGCCAAACCATCATGTGCAATGCATCTCTCCCCAACCCGAGCTGTGTTGCCAGGTTGAAGAGAGCAGGCACATGCTCCCAGTCTAACTGGGAGCATAAATTATCGGTGCTCAGGCAAATCCTGACGATGCTTCCAACATCATGAAAGCAGCCTCAAGATTAACCGCAGTGAACTCTGGGAACCTGTGCCTGTGAAAAGAGGGGTATGATGCGGTGAGGCAGTTAAGTGGTTTATTAAAATTAAATTTTATGCCATGCCAGTGCCCTTTCTCTGGCCCTCCACTCAATCTACACATCGGCCGCTACTGGGTATCATGGAGTTGACGTCTGGTCCTACCCTAATCCCATCAACAGGCCCCTGTTTGACACCTCGGTTATGGGAAACTGGTCTAATACAAATACAACTCTTGGAGCCTGAAGTAAGGAGGAGAGGTGGCAACTAGAAAGTAAGTAGTATTTACTATTGCCTTATAGCCCACTTTAGCGGGCTATACCGGCTATTAAAGGCCCGCTGCAGCGTTAAAGGCCTGAACCGAAGGCGAGGGACTTTAATAGCTGGTATAGCCCTGCTACGAAGGGCTATAAGGCTATTAGAACATTATGCCACTAGAGGGCAGAATGTTCTAACAAATAAAACAAAGCCTTCAGGGAGCGCTGAGGTACCGGGTTATTTAGAACCCAGCGGTGCCAGGGGACACACCCAAAGACTCCGGATTCTCCTGTCTCAGACTACAGAAATGCAGAGACTTCTTGGTGACGTCAAAGATCAGATTTATTGGCTGCAACCAGTAACAGCTATCCTAGAAGTACAACACGGTGTATGTTCTCAGGAGACTGCTCAACTTTACAAAGCTGGTCATCCCTTTTATACCAAATATTATGCTTCAGGCAAACATTCCTAATTTACAGTTTGACCATTCACATATTTTCACGACAAAGAAAAAGCAGAATCATGATGACAAGCCCATATTTCAGTTTGTCCAGCCCACAATCAATTACCCGGCAAGGCCCAACACTTTTCATCAGATATCGGACGAAACCCCTAATAAAATTGGGCACCTCCTCATCATAAAGCAGGCCATAAAGAAAGGAACAGAGACAGGTGTGAGTAAGATTAGACATAGTTGTGTGCAATACAGGGTTTATGGCATGTTGTGGCTTGATTCCTAATCTCGATCGGCCACTAGCAAAGGAACTGGCCGAACAGGTTTGGCTTCGGGCAGTGGAGTTAGCTTGCCCAGGTCACACAGAAGTCAACAGAGAGTGTACGTGTTCCTAGGACTCGTTCGGCCACTGTCATCGGCCTATGTGAGGGCAACCACAAAATGGCTGCCGTATACAAAATGGAACCCGAGGGTTCAGAACGGAATCCCTGATTTCCTGGTGATCTCGCCGCTCAAATATGACGAAAAATACTCGCACACCTTACACTTGTCATGATCCGGCGATTCCTATGACACGGGTGCAGAATTAGAGTACCACAGACCCTCCTTTTTCCCTTACATAGGCAATAACCTACACTCACGCTAATCTGAGTCTAGGTCTATATTCATGAAATCATTGAGATGTTGCTGTAGCATCATCCTATTACTTAGCTCGTCCCTCGATTTAGGTTTCCTTACACATGATGTAGCACAGAGGCCACATATAGTAGGAGCACACTGTACGCACAGACAGAACAGAAACAGAATGGCTAAGATCATCCCAATGACCATCAGACTCTTCCATCCCCAGGCGGATATCAGTTCCCAGAGCCACCCCATCAACGACCAATCTCCTTTATCCACATGTATAGAGTCGGAGATTTTATGCAGTTTGGAAATGGCCTGGTACACTGTCGGGGCATTATCTGGAATGAAAACACAGCAACTTGATTGGATCACTTTACATACCCCACCTCGGTCTGCAAGTATGACATCTAATGCAACTCTGTTCTGGAGTGTCATAAGACGATCCGACTGGAGCTCAGCAGTCAAGTTACTAAGGGTACCGGCAGTTGCAACTACGGTGGACTTGACCACCCTCGTCAATTGTCGTATGTTCCTGCTGTTAACCATAGGTCCCCAAAACGGCAGAAAACCCTTCAAAAAATCTCCTAATTCTTGTCCTGCAGTATCTTCCTCAGTGAAGACACCTCGAACTACCCTTGTCTTGTGGTAATCTGCCACGGCTGTGTAGGTGGGAGGCAACAGGAACAAGACAAAATATGTGCCAGAGAAATCAGGGGGCAACCACGTGTATGCTCTATCATAGCAGATGAAATAGGTACCTTTAGCTGCTAAGAACGAAGGGGAAGTCTGGGACGCAAAGACATACGTCTCATTGCAGATACTCTTCCCTAGCTGAGCTCTGGGATTTTTGCCATTACCTTGCAGACATAGATGACCCTGATGGGGTACAACCCAAATCGGGGAGGATCTTTTTGCTTGCTGGTTCTCACTCAGACTAACTCCATATCCGGTTACGTTCCATCCAATATATGCTAGTGTCTCATCTCTCGGGGTAGTCTCATAGGAAGTAACTCCTCCAATCATATTTACTATACCCTTAACTAGAGCACTGTTCTTTGGATTATCTTTTACAGAACGTAGGGGGTGGACTTCACGAGCATAGATGAACATCGTTCTGTATGCCCACACAGAACCATTATGACTGAATGGCAGGATCAGATAAGGGATACCTTTATCAGTAGTATGAGGCATGAGACCACACACCCAAAAGTTAGTCGTGTTCACTACTAATTGGTGTTGGTGCAAAAGTTGAACGAAGAAGTTATTGACGAACTCTAATCTTCTAACAGACTCATGTTCAGGTAGAGGGTGAAAAGAATGTGAGGAAACAGTAGAAGGAGGTATGGGCTGTGTAGTGGGTGCAAACGTCACTCGAAAAGAGAATAAAACATATCCTATTAAAAACATCATTACACTAAGCATCATGGAAATGCATAATATCAAAAAACGTTTTCTGGTCATCGTTATACACATTTTGGCCTTAAAGTTAATCTTTTTGGCAGGTCTCTCCATCTCGAAAAACTCCATCCTCTAACGTTGCTGCTCGCGGAGGTAGGGTGTTCCGTGCTAAGGAATGCGCCTGTCAGTCCAGGGAACTCCCAAGGACCAACCAGAACCGTCGACCTTGTGTCTTCAGCTTGCACTCCAAAGACTTGTCGCCCGCGACCCTACAGCTGAACCCGGATGGTGGTTCGAAAAACAAAAATCAAAATAGTTTCCCAGATGAGAGAGCTGCACTTTCAAAAATAGCAAAGAAAAAGAATTTGTTTATTTGTCCATAGTTCTCGGCCTCAGATTATAACTGCCTTTCCCTGGTAATGTCTCATCACGAAACAACAGGTCGGGCTCAGTAGTGTCCAATCGAACTGAAGATGGCACGGCTTTTTGCAGGAGATCGTCGTTTTCACGCTCAGAATTTGTCCCTATTAAACGTGCATCGCTGAAAGGCAGAAAACGAGGCACAGTCTCAGTTTCAGAATCTGCAATACCCTCCTGGACCCACCGGTCGTACGGCAGAGGCAAAGGGACCCTCTTGCAGTGTACGCCGTGGATCCAGTTCTTTTTTCCTTGCACTCGCACTGCAGATCTCGTGGACAAAAGCACCAAATAGGGACCGATCCAGCGGGGCTGATCGTTCTTTGTCCGCTGGAAGTTTCTGATTAACACCCACGAACCAGGATCGATGACATGTCCTGGATCTTCAGAAGCCTGAGGCAAAGTATAGTGAACCTGTTGGTGTAAAACACGCAATTTAGCCGTCAAATTATGCAAGTAATCGAGCAGTACAGGGTGTTCAATCTCGCTGAATTTCGTCGGCCTCGGCACTCCCCATATGTTTGCCGGGCGACCAAAGATGATTTCATAGGGACTAAGTCCCACTCGTGAATGCACAGTCATCCTAGTTGATAAAAGTGCTAATGGCAAAGCATCAGGCCATTTAAGACCAGAGCTTGCTTGTATCTTGGCCAGTTTCAGTTTTAGCGTGCCATTATAGCACTCTACTAATCCAGCTGATTGGGGGTGATTTGCAGCATGGAACTTCTGCCGGATTCCTAGCCCTTCACATACTCTCTTCATCACTTGACCCACAAATTCACTCCCATTATCACTCCAGACCATTCTCTGCAAACCAAATCTGGGGAAGAATTCTTTGACAAGGGCTTTAGCTGTGGACATGGCAGTGTTATCTTTCAGGGGATATGCTTCTACCCATCTCGAAAAGGCACAAACAACAACGAGTACGTATTTTAAGTTGTTGCACCTCTCCATGTGGATGAAATCTAGCTGCAAAACCTCGAACGGATACGTTGGAGGGGCAAAATGACCAGCTGGAGTTGGAGTTCCCCTGCCAGGGTTGTATTTCAGACAAACCATACAATTCTTGACCACATTCTCTGCACACTTAGGAATTCCAGCATTTTGCCATACTGGAGCCAACAACTTACAAATCCCTTTCATACTGATATGAGCCATTCCATGCGCCATTGTAACCACTGCAAGTACGTACGCATCGTGTAACAACCATCGCTGATGCTCTGACAACTCAACCCAACAGCCATTCGCATCCAATTTACCCGTGCTCTCTCTCCACTCACTCAACTCTTTCTCTGTAGCTTCAGCTTGAATAGACTTCACACTCTCTATCGTATCTTCACACATTCCAATGTCACCAATCCATCTTGCAGGGCCTGCCACATACATTCGACTCATCACATCTCTTGCTTTTGCTTTCGCCACTTCATCAGCAAACGCATTACCGCGACCAACGTCGTCAGTAACCTTCTTGTGTGCACTACATTTCACAATCGCAACTTGCAATGGCAAGGTAAGTGACTCAAGAAGCTCATTCACCAACTGACCATGCTGTATCTTGGTTCCATGCGAAGTCAGAAACCCACGCTCTTTCCACAATCGTCCAAAACTATGAGCCACACCAAACGCATACTGGCTGTCAGTATATATGTTCACTTTCATTCCTTTCGATAATACACACACTCTCGTAAGTGCAATCAATTCTGCTGCTTGAGCTGAATTATGTGGGATATGTGCAGCTTCAACAATCGTATGCAAAGTCGTAACAGCACATGCCGCAGTCGTATCACCATTCGGAAGCTTGAAGCACGAACCATCCACTTATAAGGTACCATCACACTTCACCAGAGGAGTGTCCCTAAGATCTACTCTCCCTTTCGTTTCTTCTTCTGTCCTAAGAAGGCAATCCTGCTATTCAGGAACATCTGTCTCCGCTACAATCGGCAACAACGTAGCTGGATTCAACGTGCTGCATCTTTTTATGTGCACATGACTCGCTAAAAGTGTCCACTCATAACCTGACAATCGAGCACTAGTTAAGTGCTGTGTCTTGGTCCTGTTTAGCAAAGTGTCCACTGCATGTGGAACCATTACAATCAATGTATTATTCATTACCAAACCAGCAGACTGCCGAATAGAAACAGCTGCTGCCGCAGTGGCTCTGAAACAACTCGGCAACGCTCTAGCTACCGGATCCAAAGTCGACGAGAAATACGCACATGGACGCTGCTTGTCCCCAAAAGACTGTGTCAACACTGACAACGCACATCCTTCTTTCTCATGGACATACAGTGTAAAGGGCTTACTGTAGTCGGGGGTACCCAACACAGGAGCCGAACACAATGCATCACGTAATTCTGAAAAACTTTTCTGACAATCATCAGACCACGGAAGGGGATTTGGCGTATCTTTACAGGTCAATGCCACCAAAGGTTTGGCTAGCAGGAAAAAGTTCGGTATCTATTGTCTGCAATATGACGTGATACCCAAGAACGCACGCACTTCTCTTTCTGTAACTAGCACACTCAACTTTGCAATTGCTTGAATTCGTTCTGGGATCAATCTTCTTTCCTCCTTCGATAAGGAATGACCTAAGTAGGTCACTTCTTGTCGACAATACTGTAATTTCGAGAGAGACACTTTATGATGTAAATCAGACAAATGACGTAACAACGACAAGGTGGCTTCTTTACAAATCTCCTCGGTATCTGCAGCTACTAACAAATCGTCGACGTACTGAATCAGAGCAGCACCATCAGGTAAAACAATCGTATCAAGCTGTGTTTTCAAAGCCTCACTATATATTGATGGACTCTCACAATAGCCTTGAGGAGCTCTCTTAAACCGGAAGCTTCGACCTCCTAAACAGAAGCCGAAAATATCCCTACTCTCCTCGGCAATCGGGATGCTGAAGAAAGCATTCTTCAAATCAATCACCGAAAACCACGTGGCTGAAGCTGGAATCATGGTCAGTAAGGCAGTGATATCAGGAACAACAGGAAATTGTGGTACAACTATCTTATTCACCTCCCTAAGATCAATCACAAACCTGTAAACAGGTGGCTGAGAAGGGTCAGTTCGTTTTAGAACAGGCAGAACAGGGCTATTGCAAACGTTACCTCTTGTTTCTTCAATTACACCTTTCTCAATTAGGTCATGAATGATCGCTAGCAACGCCTTTTCACCTTCACTAGAGATCTTGTATTGGGGAATACGTGGCATTTTAACATTCGCTTTCAATGTCACAACATATGGCGGAATCTCCAAAAGACCCACATCATTAGGACCAGTAGCCCACAGAATATCAGGAAGAGATGACAATTCTGTCGGAAGTTTATCCTTAGACAAATACATCGGGGAGACCACTTTCTTGCCCAATGTGAGTTTTACTCCCGAAGGAGAACAATACAATGTCGCATACAATCTTTTCAATAGATCCAATCCTAACAAGTTCTCACCACAACCTGTCGTCAGAATAAGGGGTGCTTCGAATTCACAAGGTCCAACAGAAAGAGACATAGGACTAGAAATCGGGTTCCTAACCGTGGCGCCAGAAAAACCTACTGAAACATTCGTCTCGCCAGACAAAGGTGCGCCAGGGAGTTTAGAGTGCATAATATAACTCTTTGTAGCACCAGTATCCAACAGAAAAGGCTCTGACACACCTGATGTAATCACCTCAACATAAAGTCCACTCTGATCTACTGGAACTGAAACAACTCCCTCTCTTTGTCTATGGCTGTCCTAGCAATCATCACCTTCCATATTCTCACCTTTTGCATAGTAGTCATCAGCATAGTACTGAGTCGTTCTGCCAGACACGGTATTCTGCTGATCAAAATTATTCATTGAATTCTGTGGAGGAAAGGGATGTGTGTTCTGGGGAAAACCTCCACGTCCTCTACCTCTAGGAGCTTGTGGAGCACCCCGACCTCTTGCGCTAGAAACACCATTCACACGTTGTAACAAAACAGGGCAGCTACTTTTAAAATGACCCTCTTCTTTGCAATATGCACACTGATTAGGGCCTACAGGAAAACGTTGCTGAGAAAACTCGAACCTTTGCGAATTGCGCTGAAACTGCTGAGGTTGCTGATAGTCATGGTGACGACTACGGGGTGGATACGCTTGCTGTAAAAGAACCTTCGTTTTTAACTCTTTAGTTTTCTTGTCTGCTCTGTCCCTCTCATCCTTATTCCTATTTTCGTAGTATTGTGCAGTAGCCAATATCTGTGCTGAAGAGGAAACGGCCCAAGAACTCTCTGAATCTTTCAATTTCTTACACAACTCGGGAAGCAAATTGTGCACAAACTTGTCAACGAACAACCGTTGACCACCTTCCGTACTCATGTCTTGACCACTGTGGTCGATAAACGTCTCTTCAAACCTGGTGAAGAAGTCAGACACGGTTTCCTCTTTCTTCTGCTTACATGCAGACAATTTATCCCAATTTACACGCATCGCAGGCATTAAAGTCTTCATATAAGTAACGATCTTACCAGGGAGTTCTGCTACTAAAGGCTCAGGTTTAGCACCACCCACTTGTCTGTCATTCGCAGCACTAATATTAGCCCAAGTGTCGCCTAATTCTTGCGCATGATCTGTGTGACGAATCAAACCCCATAAAGGCTGTGGAACCACATTTCCAAACAACATGTCTATATCAGCTAGATTCATAACACATGAGTCTGCAGTCTGAGATAGTTCCTTATAATACCCTGCAGGATTTTTACGAGGGTCAGGTAAAGTCTGCTTAAGAGCCAAGACCTCAGCACGTTTCCATGGAACATGTACCCAAACACGCTGAAAGTGAGGCTGAACAGGTGGATTAGCGGCTAGATCCCCTTCTTTCCAAACTGGGGGAACTTCTCTCATTGGATATTGTCGCGCCTTTCTCCTAACAGAGGGATCATGTTCAAACAACGACCGAGAAATACCCTCACTCCTAAACGACAATAATGTCGCAACTGCTTTTTCAACATCGGAACACACAATCGTTCCTTTCGCAAACTCGAACCGTACACGGCACAACTCAGGTGCATTGGGTTCCAAACCATTATCCTCCAATTCTTCAGAAAGAAAAGCACACATTTTGTCAAAAACATATCTCTGCTTTGGTGCTTCCCATTGACGAAAAACATCCATAACAGACTCTAGCACATATCTTGTGGGATCAGTAACCCATTTATGTGCCAAATAATCCAATGTTTCCCGCTCTCTAGAGTCTGGTACATGACTACGCAACTGTGTGCGCGTTGAGACAGGGGTCATACTCGCTGCCCCAAAGAAAGGAGATAGAAGACTAGCAACAGTATCAGTCATTCTCTGTCGAACAGAAGGAGAAGTTGATAAAAGAACAGGAGGAAAAACAGAGTGAGGCAAAGCAGATGCAGAGGCAGTATCAGAAGGAATATCGGGAATGGTAGTCGATACAGTAGGCAAAGTCGTAGGAAGTGAAGGCGAAGCAGGTAGCAAAGTTGGCGGCCCTTGAGGAGGCTGCGCCATAGCAGTAGGAGCCAACTGAAGAGCAGCTGGCGGCTGTGGAAGAATTTGAGGCACAACAACCGTAGGTTGCACAACTAAGGGTTGCGGAGGTGCTGTAGCACTCTGCGCATAAGGGGGTGGCGAACTCAATAAATGTGACATTAAAGGGTCTTTCTCAAGTTCCTTTGCTGCATCTTGCTGAAGAAGCGGCAGAACTGGATAGCATTTATCAATTGCCATTTTACCTTGCCTGTGCAACTGCTCACTCGCTTGTTCTTCTTCGTTATCTTTAAACTGTATAGCAGCTAGCATTATCGAGATACTGTTTTCTCTTTTATTTCTCTTTGCTAATTTAATTTCTTTCTGTTGGGCTTCCTTTCGCCATAGGCGGAAAGAGTCAAACATCGCCGGCCGGGATTTCTTCTTGAAGAGTCTAACTTCTAGATTATCTAAAATCTCGGTGTCGTAGCTACCATATTGGGGCCACTTTAGGACACCGTCCTTTTTCGTGTAACGAATCCATACTTCGTTATATGCGATGGGGCCCACGCCATGCTTCACATACAGTTCATAGGTTTGAGTTCCAATTGGAGGAACAAGACACGAGTCCTCCAATCGGGAAACCCTACTTCGACCACAACAAAACAAATTTCCAAGTCTGCTAAGACCAGGCATCTTCGCTCTCTAGTCTAGCTTCAAACTTCAAGGGAATATCAAAACGATAGTCTCGTGAATACACGAGTCCCTCGGCTTTGGTACTTGCAAGTTCCAAATCAAAGATCCCAAGGGGATACCCAAAAACTAAGGACTGGGAGACGCTCCACTCATACTTAACTGAGGTATCGATGGCGTCACCAGAAGACTCGTCTATCGTCTCGCTCTACAAATCGCCAAAGGGTCCAAGACAGGGCGATAGTCAGGGCAGCGGTCCTTCGTAGCCGTTGGAAAGCGGGGAACCTCGCAGCAAAAACTTTCGGACCACGACGACATGCAGTGGTCGATGAAGTGGTTGGCCTTCCTCCAGAATTTTCACACGAAGCTCCTCACGAACCTCTGGCTTGGACCGGTACCACTGAAATCGCCCTACGTTGGGCGCCAAATGAAGTACCGGGTTATTTAGAACCCAGCGGTGCCAGGGGACACACCCAAAGACTCCGGATTCTCCTGTCTCAGACTACAGAAACGCAGAGACTTCTTGGTGACGTCAACGATCAGATTTATTGGCTGCAACCAGTAACAGGTATCCTAGAAGTACAACACAGTGTATGTTCTCAGGAGACTGCTCAACTTTACAAAGCTGGTCATCCCTTTTATACCAAATATTATGCTTCAGGCAAACATTCCTTATTTACAGTTTGACCATTTATTTTATTTATTTATTTATAATTACATTTATTGAGCGCGCAGCTACCCGGAGGTTTCCCGGCGCTAAAACAGGCTGAGCAGTATAAGGAGTGCGAGGAAATATCAAACTAGAAAATTAAATATCAAAAAGCCAAGTTTTAATTCCTTTACGGAATTTCAGAAAGCACAGTTCAGAGCGCAAAGATTGAGGTAGGGAATTCCATAGAGAGGGTGCCAACAGGGCAAACGAACGTCCTCCCATTTTGGCTCTGTTAACACGGGGAGTCCTGAATTTGTTCTGAGTAGAAGACCTAAGTGTACGAGGGGGAATGTATTGCTGAACCAAAGCAGAAAGGTAGTGAGGGGCTCTTCCTGTCATAATCTTATGCATATAGCAAAGTGCTTTGAATTTAACTCTACTCTCGATGCATAACCAGTGCAGTTTACGCATATGCTGTGTGACCGAGGATCTAGTAGGGAGGTGACAGATAAGGCGGACTGCCATATTCTGTACCACCTGAAACTTCCTGGTCACTTCCTTGCAGGCACCCAAGAGTAGGATGTTCCCATAGTCCAGGCGTGAGGTGACAAGAGCCTGGACTACAGTTCTCAGGGTGTCGGCCGGCAGCATCCACGTGATTTTCCTCAGCCACCTGATGATGGTGGTACAGGTGGCGGATACTTTCACCACGTGTTGTTTAAATGATAGTTGGTTATCGAAGATAACCCCTAGGTTCCGAGCTGACACAGTGGGAGTAGGTAAAGGGCCCATCTCTGGTGGCCAATGTTGTGGGCCCCAGAGCGAGGTGTCTGAGCCAAACAGGAGCAGTTCTGTTTTGTCCCCGTTTAGTTTTAATTTGTGCATCAACATCCAATCTGATATTTGTTTCAGCCCTATTTGAAGAGAGGAGGAGGGGAGTTTTTTATTAGTAGAGAGTGAGTAGATGACTTGAGTGTCATCAGCATAGGAATAAATTGTGAGACCAGCCTGTTCCGCCAAAAAAGCAAGAGGTCTCACATACAGATTGAAAAAAAGGGGACTAAGGATAGAACCTTGGGGGACACCGTGAGTGGAAGAGAGTATGGATGAAACAGATGTGGAAGAGAAAACTTGAAAAGTGCGATCAGAAAGAAAATTAGCAATCCAGGCCAGGGCGGAACCACCGACGCCAAGAGCCTTCAAGGTGGACAACAGAATGGAATGGGAGACGGTGTCGAATGCGGCACTCAAATCAAGCAAGATGAGTGCCACCGTCTCCCCATTGTCCACCTGACGTCTGATGGTCTCTGACACACCAAGAAGAGTGGTTTCCGTAGAAAAACCAGCCCTGAACCCGGATTGAGAGCCATGTAGAAAATTGGAAGTTTCAACATAAGAATTAAGCAGGGAATTAACATGTTTCTCCAAAATCTTGGAAAAACATGAAAGCAACGAAATGGGGCGAAAATTAGATAGGTTGTTGGGATCTGCGTTAGCCTTTTTTAGTAATGGGACCACCATTGCATGCTTCCATTCGTTTGGAACAATAGCTTCTGTTAGTGAGGCGTTCAAGACATCCAAAATAATATGGAGTGAGGCTGGGTCCAGTGAACTCAGAACTTGAGGGGGCATAGGGTCCAGGGGGGAACCAGATTTGATGTCTTGAAGATATTTTTTTAGAAGCACGGGAGAAATGGGATCCCACGCTTGGAGTAGGGGAGTCACGGGCTCAGAACAAAGGGTGGGAATAGGGGAAGGGTTGCCCAGGACTTGAACAGAGTGAGTGGAAACTGCGGGCATAGAGTTAAAAATATCATAAATCCTATCAATTTTCTCAAGAAAGAAATTGGCTAAAGCATTGCACTGGGCCATATCCAAACAAGGGTCCTTAGGAACAGAGGACGCACCTGACAGCTCTTTAACTATTTTAAACAGGGCCTTAGGTCTGTTTTGTGCTGTAAGTATGGTGCTGTTAGCAAAGTTGGCTCTGGCGATATCACAAGCCGAGTGATAGGCTTTAAGAGCAAACTTGTATTTTGCTTTGTGATCTGGGTTGTAATTGGAGCGCCATATACGTTCCAGCTTTTTGCATTTGGATTTTTCTAGGCGAAGAGAGTCATTAAACCAAGGTGCCGGTGGATGATGCATTTGTGTTTTGTTTTTTTGAGTGGGGAGGCATGAGTCCAAAGCAGTTGTCAACCATGATCTAACAGCAGGTAGCTCTTTAATGGTCATGCTAGAAACCGTGGGTTTTGAATTGGCAAGAAGAGAATTTAATTTATCTATATCTAGACGTTTCCAATTCCTGCTGGCTTTATGGGGAAGAACAGAACTCGAGGAGTTAGCTCCAGTCATTTTAATTGAAAAGTTGACGATAAAATGGTCAGACCAGAGGACAGGAATTGCCGATTGATAAAAGATGTCTGTAAGGTTTGAAATAATGGGATCTAGAAGATTGCCAGCCTTATGGGTAGGGTCCGAATTATGGAGGTGAAGGTCAAGCGCTTCAAGATCCTGTAAAAGGCGTTTAGAAATAACACAAGAAGTAGAATTGAAATGGATGTTTAAATCACCTACAATAATAAAATTAGTTGATTGCACTAAAAACGGGGCAATAAGTTCAGGAAATGAGGCAGCCCAGCTGCTAGCAGAGCCCGGTGGCCGATAGATCAGGGAACCGGTCAAGGTGAAGTGAGGGGAAAGTGTCAGTTTAAATAAACCAGCTTCACAGTTAGGAAAATCGAGGTCTTCCCATTTGCAAGAGAATTCTCTCTTGAAAATAATGGCAATTCCCCCACCATCTTTAAGAACTCGGTTACGTCCTACATAGGTGTAATCGTTAGGGAGAGCCATGGCGATGTCGGGGCCAGAGCTGTCATTTAACCAAGTTTCTGTGACAAACATGGCAGCTGGACTAGCTGTCACTAGAAGATCAAAAATATCTCTCTTGTGCTTCGAGAGAGAGCGGCAGTTAATACTGATGAAGCTCAGAAAAGTGCAGGGATTGTGCAAAGTAGTAGGAGGGATTGACTTAATGGCAGGAATATTCCAAAAGGTGGATGAGATACAGTTAATACTTGAATTGAAAGAATCCAAGGCAAGGGAACAGTGAGGACAAGTGATGGGCGCGTGTTGGCAATTCAGAACAATGTCCGAGGAACAGGGTGATCCCCGCAACCGAAGTAAGGCAGTGCGAGAATATGACGTAAAAGTACGGGCAGGGGAACTGGTCCCTGGGCCCGTACTGGCGCGGACGGGCGCAGACGGGCTTAACTCTGGCGCGACTCCGGCGCGCCTACATCGCGCCCGCTGCGCTCGTCCGCTGCGCTGACGCATTTACATATTTTCACGACAAAGAAAAAGCAGAATCATGATGACAAGCCCATATTTCAGTTTGTCCAGCCCACAATCAATTACCCGGCAAGGCCCAACACTTTTCATCAGATATCGGACGGACCCCTAATAAAATTGGGCACCTCCTCATCGTAAAGCAGGCCATAAAGAAAGGAACAGAGACAGGTGTGAGTTAGATTAGACATAGTTGTTTGCAATACAGGGTTTATGGCATGTTGTGGCTTGATTCCTAATCTCGATCGGCCACTAGCAAAGGAACTGGCCGAACAGGTTTGGCTTCGGGCAGTGGAGTTAGCTTGCCCAGGTCACACAGAAGTCAACAGAGAGTGTACGTGTTCCTAGGACTCGTTCGGCCACTGTCATCGGCCTATGTGAGGGCAACCACAAAATGGCTGCCGTATACAAAATGGAACCCGAGGGTTCAGAACGGAATCCCTGATTTCCTGGTGATCTCGTCGCTCGAATATGACGAAAAAAACTCGCACACCTTACACTTGTCATTTTCGGTCTGATGTTACCAAAATAGTCATGATACGGCGATTCTTATGACAGGGGTGCAGAATTAGAGTACCACAGCGCGAGGGGATTGAAATCCCCACAGGCTCCCTGAAGCCTTTGTTCACAGCCAGAGCTGTGAACAAAGAAACATTGGAATGTTGGAGCTCCGGGCTTATACCAGCCATTATAAGCCGGGAGCACTTCATTGTTTTAATGGAGGTACCAACATTCCAATGTTCTAATATAGTATTAAAGTCTGCAGCAGCAGAGTAGTGACCGTAAGAGAAGGTCACCAGCAACTAACTACCAGATCCAGTGTACAACAGATCGAGAGTCTAAAAAAATGCTTGTCACAAGACAGCAGCTGGTACAGGAAAGCAGCTTGCGCAGCCCACAAAAAACGTTACTTGTACAAGTTTAGCTAAAAGTACAAACATCTCCTAACTCCGTAACGAAATGCTAAAAAATCTAAAGCAACATTTAGAAATATTAAAAAAGCATAGTACTGCAATTCAGCTTTAGCCTAAAATAAACTCATTTAATCTTTTGGGTGTAACAATTTTTCTATGGGACGACAGTCCATAATATTTGCTTCCATTACAGATGAATTACTCCTTTGACTTGGTGATATGATGTTGTCATCATTCACCTCGGTGGAAATCTTAACTTCCTTCTTGCTACTACCACCCTTACATCCAACAACCGCCCTCGATCACACAACGAACGAGACAACTCACACGCACCAGAAGAGGCATTTTCAATGGGCAAATTGACCATGGAATCTGTAGAGAGGAAAGTAGTGAACCAAAATCACCAACATCAGCATGAAAACATCTCTAGCTCTCTTTTACCTCCACATTTTGTTCTCTGTTCAGCAAGCGCGCATCAATCTTGGCCGGCCTGTTCATCCTCCACCAACAACCATTCTTTAGTTTAGCAGATGATTCACCCACCTTAACTTC
Organism: Lissotriton helveticus; assembly: GCF_964261635.1. Taxonomy (NCBI): domain Eukaryota; kingdom Metazoa; phylum Chordata; class Amphibia; order Caudata; family Salamandridae; genus Lissotriton; species Lissotriton helveticus. The sequence goes on along the minus strand of NC_136062.1, from coordinate 246,604,766 downwards.
CCTTTCAACCCTTTTTTAGGGGTGGTATCCATCTGTTAATGCCCTTCTGTTGTATTTGCTTCCACCTATGATTGATATCCTTCTGTAATACCCAATGAGTTGATATTGATTTTTCTGTCTGATCTCACTGTTCTCTGCAGATCCTTTATTCCTTTCAGCTTGCTACTTACCTTTTTAATGCTATCTTTTGTTGTACTTTATTTAATGTCCTAGATAGCTGGCATGTTTTTCTTTACACCCTTCTGGTTAACATCTATCCTTTAACTCCTACTGCACTTGCTATCATACATATAATGTCCTGATGTGTCCTGATGTGTGTGGTCGATACATTTCTAAACCTCAATGCTAAGTTTTCTCTGTGTGCTGTGGCTAGATATTTTCGAAAGACTGGAAGTGTAATGGCAGGAGAATTTAAACCGGATGAACAGGCTACTCACATGCAACGATTCTGTCCTGATTGAATTTGGTGGGGGAAGGGGCGGGGCTCCCTTTTGCAATTGACCTTTTCTATGGATCCTGTGTTGGTCATTACTGTAATATGATGAGACCAGCCCTTAAAGCATTTGCTATGGTGATTCATCAGCCATAATGAGCCATTAACATTTCTGATGGTCCTGTCAAGATGTCTAGTTTGTTCTATTTGATTTTATAACTTATTTCGTATTTTCGATAGCACGTGATAGTTGCCCTGGGGTAGACGTCACTGCTCAATGCAGTAAGTTATAGCTGTTGAATGATATGCAACGGATAAAATAGCATAAAACCTGTGTTATAATATGTTATACATGACTTTTTACTCCATTGCTCTGAACGTTGAAGGGATCTACTTTGAGTAAGGTTCTTGTGGATCTAACTCTCATAGCAAATCCAAGGGTGCTTCTGCTTCTGTGTCATTTCATCTTTTGGTTTTTCCGGTGAGGGAGGAAGGCCATAGTCCATTGTAGAGTTCTATATCATTTAATAATTTTCTCTCTCTTTTAAGCATTTTTAATGGATTTTATAGGATTTGCAATCATTTTGGAAACTTGTTTAATTGTATTTTTAATGGCATTTTATTGTTTATGAATTATGTACTGCTTTTATGGTTTTAATTAACCGAATAAAGTTATTTGACTGACTGACTGACTATATCTGGCTTAGACTCAGAGCTTTTTTTTAGGGTTGGCCCTGATTGGATGGGAAAAAGATGGACAGTAGTGATATGTAAATGCCTTACCTTCAATTTCATTGTTTTAGATTGCCATCAATACTGGTCTCACTCCCGGGGATGATTTCTACGAGACGTGCACCGAAATAAAGAATATGGTGGTCCCCTCGTTGGGCTTCTTTGGAGTGTCGGCAGCGACGGGTGCCCTGGCAGGTCTGTCTTCATCATCTTTGGTTGTGTGCTCAACTCTTAGTGGCAGGATGAGGAGGCTTGTTCTGGAATACTCAGGCATAGAATCTGGTAAACTAGGTTCAGATCAAAACCTGAACACCCTCCACATAACCTCAGTCACTGCATTAGGGAAAGCTGAAAGGTCTGAACTTGAAATAAAATCAAGTTGAGATCAGAATCCTTTCATAACATAAATTGGTCTCAATACAACAAGTTATAAAATCCCTACCGTCTCAGGTTTATATCACATAACATGTTTATATCAAAAACATATTTTTATGTGGGGCCCAAAGTGTTATACAACATCCTGCACAACTTGGAGTGTAGAAAGGGGAAAGGGGAAAGTTTCTGTAGGCCAGCAGAGAGGAGATTGTGACCGGGCTGTGGTTTTGCAATAGGCAGGAGTGGGTGGGATGAATGTGGTCCAAGATTTTAAGGAAGACAAAAGAGGAGGGCAACATGTTGTCATGCGGTTGAGGACTTAAAGATTGGAGACAAACAAGGCACTCAGATTTTGGGTGCTGATGCTGCTGATGGAGAAGAACCGATGACTGGCAGCTGTTAGATCAACCCAGGTAGTGTCTGAGGAACACAAGCATCTCAGTTCCATTAAGAGTTCGACTAGAGGGCATTGGAATGCATTGGCGGACCAGCTGATATTTTTGGACCAAAAGCTCTGTTTTCCTGCCCAGTGATTGCTTATCATTTCCTTCCCGTCATACTGTCTCTGCGAGCAGATTTTCTGAACACAGTTCACACTGGGGTGACCCACCTCTTTCACTAAATGATGGGGTGTGTCAAGGTAGTGTTTATTTCTGCCTCATCTCTCTTTTTTGTAAACATATGCAGCTCCACACTTGTTGAATTTGTTGTTTGAGTGATGCTCCCAGCATTGTTGCATATGAAGATTACCAGTGCAGGCATGTCCCCATGTTGTGGGGTCAAGGTCATTATCTATTTTTCTGGTAGCACAACCATCTCTTTCAGAATACAAACTCTGCGAAACGTGTGGGACGTATTGCAAACAGGCCAGGTCCGCGTGTGACGGTCCTGCCCCAGTTTGGCTCGTGTACAGAGAGCCCCTACCGGCTGCAAGCATTGCCTCTTTTAGACAACACAGGGGCCACATCTAACAGAGAATGCACCCATCTATCAGCATCCGACCATAACTGACATGCAATAGAACCAAGGAACTAAGACAGTCAGGATTAAGGAATGGAATGGAAATATTGTCAAATTAACTTGTATGATGCACTACAGAAAGCTTGCCATGAACCGAGTTCAGTTTTACTCACAGAAATGTAACATGTTCCCAAACTTTTAAGATACCTGTTAGGGCTCGGTAGTGGGTTCCTGACTTTAAGGACTGTACAAACACAACAGCAAACCAAATATCATCACAAAAAGAAATGTTTACAGAAAATGTAAGTTATTTACCCTATTGTTAATTTCACACACCTGTGTCGAATATCAGGGCTAGTTGATCTCATAAATTATAAAACGTGGCAACATTTTAAAACACAAAGAGCAGTTAGAGTTGGCTGGCACATTTGAAAAGAGACTTTACTAAATGAGTAAGACAAATGTTCTGAGTTTAAAGTGATAATGCTTTAGTTCTATCCTGCTGCTAACACCAATATTCTGTTAGTCTTGGACTGGCCCTCAGCTGCTTTTACCCATCCTCAGCATCCCATAGAAGGACTTTGGATGGACAAGCAGACAGCTCCCTCCTGCCCTCTCCAGCTGCTCTTCCTCCTCAGGTCACAGCACAGGAGGATCACTGCTTCAACCCTCAGCTCTGGGCAGATCCAGGCAGGATAAACCATGCAAAGAACCCTGGCTTGACCCTTGGGGTCCTAACAAATTATTGCTGGGCGCAGCATGGACTCAACAAGCCAGTACAACTTGGCATCTATGTCCTGAACACTAAGACAAAGGGCTGCTGGGCTGCTGGGCATGAAGGTTTAAATGTTCCAACATCTATGCAGGGCCTCACAGAGGGGGCAGAAGTGTAGTTGTTTTCCAGACCCATCTTAAGGTCAGAACGTTACAAATCTGTTCCATGACAAAGTCCATACAGGAAGAGCTAAAGGGTCTGTCCTCAGCAGGTAGCCATTTAGACGAGGCTGAAAGCCACATGTTGACTCCTCCTGTCTGTTCTTCTCTCTAGATGACCATGATGTCCTGTCCTTCCTGACCTTCAGCCTGAGTGACACATGGAAAGAGGTAACTGTGTGAATTCCTGCTCGACAGGAGAGAGGTAATGCTGATATTCACTGCTGAAGAAGGGCAGGCGCATATTCTACAAGTTCACTCTGAGGTGCACAATCTGGCTTGTATAGATTGTGCAAAAGATTGCAAGCTTTGTATTGTATTGTATTGTAATTGCATTTATATAGCGCATACTACCCCCAACGAGGCGTCAAAGTGCTTTTTTGGTGAGTATCACGCTACTCCGGAACCCATAAAGGATTAGTGTTGAATTAGTATAGTGAAATATGAAAGTAATTTGAGTGGTGGATATTAGGTATAGAAAGATTCCATTGTGCTGGGACAGGGTTACCCTGCTGTGAACGGACCTGAAATCCAGAGCCCCAGTAAAGGATAGCTAAAGAGCCAGTGTAAGGATAAGAGAAAACGCTAGGTTTTAAATAAATATAAGTAATAGGTCTATGGTCAGGGTGTAGGAAACGTGTAGGATAGATTTAGGTAAAAGACAGGTGAGGGTTAGTGTTGTCGAGGGGATTATTTAGTGTAAGGGCATGAGTACTGAAAGGTTTTAAAGTAAGGAACAAGGTATGGATTAGAAGAAATGGTCAAGGTAAAAATATAAATGCCAAATTGGTGAAATACATAATAAGGACAGGTGGATAAGGCAGTGATAAGTATGTGATTTTGATGAGGTAAAGGAGGATAAGGAAGTGGGTGGCGAGATATTGAGGTAGGCCCAATGGGAAGATTGCATGCATAAATAACACGGCAAAAGATGTTTATGAAGGGGCTGATTTTGAGGTTGGCGGAAATAGTACTCCGTCGCAACATGTATTACGGCCCTGTCCATTAACTTCTCGTTACGCCTGCCTCATTTACAGATTGGTGCACCATATGCTTTCTGTCGACAGAGCTTCCATTGGCTCTGTCGACAGAAAGCCTCATCTGATAGAGTAAGGGCTGCCAGAGGAAGGTTATTACAACACCCACCCTATTTAGGTTGGATGGGATGTTCTTTATTCTGACTGTCACTTCCAGGAAAAACGTGGTGGGGATAACCTGACAGAAATAGACAGAAAAAATAACGATCCCCACACCTTGGGATACAACTGTGAGGGTGTGAGGGGGGGTCATTTGTTTTTAGTTTTTCAAAAACAAGTTCCCATTTTGGGAGTTTCTCTATTAAAAAAAATGTTTAAAGTTTGGTGGATGGCTGTCAAACCGGACTGCAGCCGTCCAACAAACTTTTTGCACCTTGATGAAACCACTAGGAAGGCAGTTTTTTCCAACGTACAGACAGGACCGCTGTGCCAGCAGTCATCTTTAAAATTTGGCAGGACGTAGCCCACTAGGGCGGTGGAGGTAATGTCATCTGCCACATGACAGACTGCACTCTGTCCACCAAAGTCCAAATTGGCCCAAGCTTACACAGCGTGGTCACTAGATTGATAGCTCACATTTCAAATTAATAGTTATAATCTGCGTGTGTTGCAGACCAAGAATCTTTGCTTAATTCCACTCCTGAACTTGTAACCACCAGGCCAAAGGACAAGTTCCTGCCATTCCCCAGGTATTAGGATGCTGCTATCAGTTGGCACAGCCAACTCTCTCCATAGTTGTGGTTTGATTCTGATGCTGAGCCGTAGGCCATAGCTCCTGTTGGGGTGATGGAGATGATATCCATGTGATTCCAGTACATAAAACTGTGTGGAGAAGCTGATATGCATCATCAAGATAGTAACGTAGCTGCCATTACCCAAACTCACCAATGCTTTGAGACAGCATAATCATATTTTGTGGTCACAGTTACCATGCTCACCGGCAGACACCCCGTGACCACTTCAGGTCCAGGGGACATCCCCTCACCAATATCCTCATGGTCTACAGACCATGGGGGAGTTATTCTAAGTTGAGGAAACCTTAAATACTCCATCCACACACCACCCATAGGATGTTCCACGTGCACTATAGTCTAAGCCTCCTAGCTCTCCCCTCTCCTGATTGAGGATGTGACCCAAGAATGGGAGTGTAGGATGGCTATAACTGACCTTCCATTAGTAATGTTATTGTCAAATAGGAGGAGTGTGGTATGGTAGAACAGATCAAGGCATTGATAATAAGGTCCAAAGAAGTTTATAGATGGTGGGATGGTAGAACAGGTCAATGCATTGATAATAAGGTCCAAAGAAGTTTATAGATGGTGGTATGGTAGAACAGGTCAAGGCATTGATAATAAGTTCAAAAAAGTTTATAGATGACCCAACAGTGGGTAGGTGTTTCCAGATTGATGAAGTGCACTTCATTTTAATGCCTGTTATTGTTATGCTCCCTACCTAATAGTCAGTGCCCATCAACAGTCCTTCCTAAATGAATGAATGTGGTAATGGGCATCTGAACCACAGTTCTCCCTCTGTTTACTGATCCCATACCAAGAACCCATGTACTTGGTTCCATGTAATACTTGCAGAGGCGCTGACGTGGTCAAAGTCTGGTTCCAAAGAAATGTCCTGCCCCTCTTAATATCTTATCAGGTCCCCGGTTGAAGCTTGCCACACGTACCAAGAGACCTATGTTGGCCGTGTGCATGTAACAAGTGTACTAATTCATTAATCTCTTCATGAAACCTGTGATATTCAGCATTAACGATATGGTGATGACTTTATGTTCACCCTTCTCCTCAGGCAGCAGATGCCCAGATCTCGGACACCGAGAAGGACAAGTTTCAGAAAGACTTCGAGCACTTTCAGAAAGAGCTGGAGAAGCAGAAGGAGGACTTCCAGAAGCAGCATCCAGAGGACAGGCCCCCTGGTAAGTCGGAAGCTTAAAACAGTAGGTCCATCCTATTTCTCTTTTCGACTCGAGTACCTTGTGAAGAGTACTGACCAATGCCTGGCGTAGTTTCAAGGAGCACCGGGACTCTTTACAGAAAACGATTTTGCAGTTACAGGAGCTGGTCCAGCATGAGTTACTTTACGTAGAACAAAAGGCGATGGGAACATTTTTTTTAATAGTTCAGAAGAAGTCTATATTGAATACACTGTACAGTTATTTCTCATATAAACATGTTTAAAGGTTGAGGCACCATAGCCGTAGCTTGTGCCATGATTTGGCCCAAATCCTATTCAGATGTGTGGACACATGCAACTAATAAATGATGTGAGAAATGTGGTCCTAGTAGGCTCTGGACCCCAGTTGTGTCAATAGGGTCTTTCACAACTGTGTCAAGGTGCCTGTATTCCAGAGACTCTCAAACAGGAGACCAAGAACCCTTTTTAACACCAAACCATTAGAAAATTAGGCTGGGCAGTCAAAGGCTGAAACGGAGGGTGTTGTGGGCTAGAAACGTAAAACTCAACAGTGCACATAGAACCATCAATACATTAATTTTTAACAGGGGCTTCTTCCATTACAAAGGGAAAATACATTAATGCACACACAAATGCAACGCAAAAAATGACAAATATTTACAAGATTTCTTTTTTTTTTTTAAAGTTTTATTTTATTTTCACCTGGTAAGGGACAGTAATACATTCAGAATAATTACATTTCATCAAATAAATCATATACATAAACAAACAGATATACATCAACATTCCGTTTGCTAAAATTAAAAGAAATCCTAGACTATTACAACGAGATCAGCTTGGCAATTATAAGTAGCCTTTGGAACAATCAATTCATTCTAAGTCCCCCCATAATTTCTCAAATTTATATAGCGAACGAATACCTCTTAACTCTGCTAAGGTGCACTCCATAATTTTTATTTCGTTGACCAAGTACCACCATTCCATAGCATTAGGTGTGTTAGGGCTGATCCATGCTCTGGCTAAGATTAATTTAGCACAAGAGATTAATATTGATAACAGTATGTGATGTGATTGGTTAGTCAGATGTGGGCCGAGTATTACCAAAGGAAAAAATTACAAAAAGGGGGTGGTGATGGACAGAGTATCTGAGTTAATCAGAACACTCCTACCCAGTCAACAGATCAGGGCTTGATCCATCACCGTTTTTTAGCTCACTGCACCATCCCAGTTCAGAACCTGGCTATATGCAAATTGGTCTGTCCCTGGCCCAGTGCATCATGGGAACAGGGCAGACCAAACTACCAAGCCAATTCTTCACTGGAAAGGAAACAAGCTTCCGGGGACCGGTTTCTGGCATTACAGCCGTCTTCGGCCCGGCTTGCTTGAATCCTGATGGTGCAATGAGCAAGGGACTCATGTCTGAGCATACCCTTCCACACTCATGGTGGCCAAAATAATTACAAAAAGGGGGTGGTGATGGACAGAGTATCTGAGTTAATCAGAACACTCCTACCCAGTCAACAGATCAGGGCTTGATCCATCACCGTTTTTTAGCTCACTGCACCATCCCAGTTCAGAACCTGGCTATATCCAAATTGGTCTGTCCCTGGCCCAGTGCATCATGGGAACAGGGCAGACCAAACTACCAAGCCAATTCTTCACTGGAAAGGAAACAAGCTTCCGGGGACCGGTTTCTGGCATTACAGCCGTCTTCGGCCCGGCTTGCTTGAATCCTGATGGTGCAATGAGCAAGGGACTCATGTCTGAGCATACCCTTCCACACTCATGGTGGCCAAAATAATTACAAAAAGGGGGTGGTGTTGGACAGAGTATCTGAGTTAATCAGAACACTCCTACCCAGTCAACAGATCAGGGCTTGATCCATCACCGTTTTTTAGCTCACTGCACCATCCCAGTTCAGAACCTGGCTATATGCAAATTGGTCTGTCCCTGGCCCAGTGCATCATGGGAACAGGGCAGACCAAACTACCAAGCCAATTCTTCACTGGAAAGGAAACAAGCTTCCGGGGACCGGTTTCTGGCATTACAGCCGTCTTCGGCCCGGCTTGCTTGAATCCTGATGGTGCAATGAGCAAGGGACTCATGTCTGAGCATACCCTTCCACACTCATGGTGGCCAAAATAATTACAAAAAGGGGGTGGTGTTGGACAGAGTATCTGAGTTAATCAGAACACTCCTACCCAGTCAACAGATCAGGGCTTGATCCATCACCGTTTTTTAGCTCACTGCACCATCCCAGTTCAGAACCTGGCTATATGCAAATTGGTCTGTCCCTGGCCCAGTGCATCTTGGGAACAGGGCAGACCAAACTACCAAGCCAATTCTTCACTGGAAAGGAAACAAGCTTCCGGGGACCGGTTTCTGGCATTACAGCCGTCTTCGGCCCGGCTTGCTTGAATCCTGATGGTGCAATGAGCAAGGGAGTCATGTCTGAGCATACCCTTCCACACTCATGGTGGCCAAAATAATTACAAAAAGGGGGTGGTGATGGACAGAGTATCTGAGTTAATCAGAACACTCCTACCCAGTCAACAGATCAGGGCTTGATCCATCACCGTTTTTTAGCTCACTGCACCATCCCAGTTCAGAACCTGGCTATATGCAAATTGGTCTGTCCCTGGCCCAGTGCATCATGGGAACAGGGCAGACCAAACTACCAAGCCAATTCTTCACTGGAAAGGAAACAAGCTTCCGGGGACCGGTTTCTGGCATTACAGCCGTCTTCGGCCCGGCTTGCTTGAATCCTGATGGTGCAATGAGCAAGGGACTCATGTCTGAGCATACCCTTCCACACTCATGGTGGCCAAAATAATTACAAAAAGGGGGTGGTGATGGACAGAGTATCTGAGTTAATCAGAACACTCCTACCCAGTCAACAGATCAGGGCTTGATCCATCACCGTTTTTTAGCTCACTGCACCATCCCAGTTCAGAACCTGGCTATATGCAAATTGGTCTGTCCCTGGCCTTACCATAGGAGCTGTTATTGGGGGGCTAAGAATGTTTTTTGAAACTAGAGTTTTTTCCACCTTTTCCCAGAATTTCCTAAGCTTTGAACATGAAAACAACATATGTACAAGGTCTTCCCCATATTCAGCACATTTCGGACATTTAGTTTTTTCTCCCAAGGTATTATTTAAAGACCATTTTGAAAACTTTTCTGGTGTGTAATATAGCATATAAATGGTTCTATATTGTTGTAGTCGTAAGCTTGATGATCGTACGTAATTATGAATATTAGTATATGAAAGACTTATTTGTTTACCTGTGAGATTTGTTCCTAGTTTTAAATTCCATTTGTTAGCAAGTACATCGTTATCGTCAGGTTTTAAGCTTATAAAAAATGTATATGTCGTGCTAATGATAGATTTTTCTTTCTTAGAATTTAAGTAATCCCAAATGCCCCCATTCGACACAGTATTAATTCTGTTTTTATGCATTAGAAAATCATAAATTTGTATATATTTAAACCTATGAGTTTCGGATAATCCAAATAAGTGTTTTAAAGTAAGAAAATCTAGTATACCTTGAGAGTTGTAGAGATCGCCCAATACCTTTCAGATGCCACCTTCGAAATTCCCCATCACTAAATATACTCGGTAAACCAGGATTATTCCACAAAGTAAGTTGAGAGTGAAATATAGTAGTTTTACAATAGTCAAGAATATCCTTCCATATTCTTATTATATCACGTGCGGTCTTAAACTTAACCCGTTTATAGTAATTGGGGTCTGTGATGTGAAATAAAAATTGATTGGAGTCTCCTTTTAGTAGTAAATAATGGTAAGAGAGCAGGTCCTCAGAATTTAATAGTGAGCGTAAGCGTCTTACAAATGATGCCCAAAAGTATAGTTTCATATCGGGAAAATTAAGACCACCCGATCCAATTTGGTTTTTTAATAGCTTTAACGACCTCCTTGCCTTCTTGTACCCCCAGATGAAGTTACCAAAGATCATGTCTAATTGTTTAAAGAAAAGCCTACTCTGAGTCAGAGGGATTGATCTAAATAAATACAAGTATTTGGGTATAATTTTCATTTTAATCAGATTTATTCTACCAATTAAGCTTAATGGTAGTCTATGCCATTTTTTTAAACTCGAGTTGGTAGTTTTCGTTAGATCATTATAATTGATAGCATTAAGTTCTTTAATATTTGAAGTAATCTTAACTCCGAGGTAGGTAGCAACCTTACAGATTTCTGGCACCGGTGGCGAGGGAGCGAAGTTGGCTATTATTTGAGTTTTATGAGCATTCAGTTTATAGCCTGACACTATGCCAAATTTAGATGCTTCAATATTAATAGTTCTTAGAGATCCGTGTACTTCAGACGAGTAGATAGCAATATCGTCAGCATACGCAGTAATTTTTAAACTTTGCGTACCCGTCTTGAATGGTGTTATTCCAGATTGGGTATCCAGAGCTTTTAAAAACGGTACCAAGGAGAGGGCAAATAATAAAGGTGAGAGGGGGCACCCTTGTCGTGTGCCCCTACTGATTGGAAAACACGGCGAGATGAGCCCTCCATAGCTAGTATATGCCGTCGGTTTATCGTAAAGTGCTTAGATCCCGTTTAAAATGTCTCCTTCAAATCCCATCGATCCCATTGTGTGCCATAAATAGTCCCATCCCACCCAATCAAATGCCTTTTCGGTGTCTAGCATTATCATGGCAAGAGGAGTTGTCTCTACCTCAGCTATATCAAATGCTGTTATTGCCGTGTTGATATGAGCTGAGGTATCCCTCCCTGTTATAAACCCGTGCTGTTGTGTATTTACAATTTTGGGCATTAATGGTGCAAGCCTTTTGGCCAAACATTTTGCAAAGATCTTAGCGTCTGCATTGATCAGGGATATCGGTCTGTATGAACCCATCTCCTCCTTAGGTTTACCCTTTTTGTGAAAAAAAATTATTTTAGCTTTATTCCATGAGCGGGGTGCCGACCCAGTTCTGCCGATATGAATTATCACTTCTAAAAAGAGAGGTATTAACTCATCTAAGCATAATTTATAGATCTCCAATGGAATAGTATCTTCACCGATGGCTTTCCCTATAGGCAATGATTGTATAGCTTCTTTTAATTCTTTGCTTGTTCGCAATATTTACAAGATTTCAAGTGAAATTTCCATCTAGAGCCATTTCAGAGGGATCCTCATAGACTAAACAGGGTGTACTGTAAAGAAATTTCACTGGGGCAACTAGCCCCATATGCCTAATGTGTTCCCACGTTTTGTGAGGTACCATGTGATAATTTGTGTACCGGCAAATCCTCAAAATAATATAATACCTTAACGCCAGTTTCCAACTGGAGACTCTATATTATTCTGAGCAGACCTTCCAGCACAGATCTGATTATGCATATTAACCTATAACAGGTGTTCTGCCCTCAGGAGAGGATAAAAAAGCCCCACCCCAGGTTCAATTTTAATAAAGCGGGCTCCAGCCTGTGAACTCCAAGAAGGAGAACATGTTAAACATGACGCAAAAGTGGCGCAAGGGTCTTGTAAATAAGCCACAATGTATATACAAGGCAGTGAGGCGGAGTTTTGTATCCAGTTCCAGCCTGAAGCTACAGTTAAAGCATCATTTACAGATAAAGTTCACAGTGAAGCATCATACAAGATCCCAGACCCAAATAAGATTGGTGCTGACCCTTTTGGTCTCCAATTGAAGCATAACAATCTAGACTGTGCCCCATTTGCCACAATGCTGTCTGTGTGCAGAATGATCCCAGGCTGAGTCAGATAACAGTCTTTTTATGCTTGCTGTGTGTTTATGTCATGTGCAGTCTACTCATTGCCCCATGCCTCAGCTGGCCACCGTAGCTGGCTATCGTGTAAAGGTCGGGCACTGGAGATTACAGTAACCATTTCAGAAAGACCATTACAATATGTGAGAAACCTTTAAGGGTTCCCACGCCACAGCAGAGTTCAAAATACCAGCAGCAAAAACTTACAAAAAAAATGAAGGTTTTGGATGGTAGAGTCCACTCTGCTTGGGACATTTCAATGTCCCAAGAAGAGCATTGTTATTTCACAGACAGCATTCACTCATCTTATGTTTGTGGTAACATCAGGGCTCTAGATAGGGCAATTATTAGTGCATTGTATTCTCCTAAATCAGCAAAACGCACGTAGTAAAAAATAAGGATTGAGGGATGTGCAGGATTGTGTTTTGTGCTTCCACCAACACAGATCAGTAGGTACAAGAAACAATACAAGGGAGCAGGAGCCCTGGCGGTACCAAGAAGTAACAGCTCTAATGTGTCCATGATGGCAAATCCTAATGTTTCCAAAAGGGGAAACATTACTGTTTCTATTAAGGGAAACTACTGTTGACCCTAAGGGGATGCTCTGCTGTTGGTTCTATCTGATCCAAAGACGGACTTCAAAGTAAAAATACACATTTCATTCTGGGTTAATGTTTAGTCACATAAGAATGAAATACAACAAGTACATTGTTTCAAAACACAAACATATTTTTACTTGCCTAAAGGTGCCCCATAATGGTTGAGAATAAACTTTTAGCCCCCCACATTTCGTTTTAGCCTGAGGAAAATACTTCAGTAATAAATGTTTACATTCAAGTTATATAAATACTTGTTTTTTAATTGTCTGAATTTTGATGTCTTATACAACTGCACTAAAATAATTTTTGGATATTATACTGGTGGCTGCTTTTTTAGGCGGGCACAGACATTATGATTAAGCTTTAGGAGGCTAAAAGGCAAGAATGGGATTTTGTTTCTCCACATATTGTGATTCGTGCTTTGCATTTCTGACTAATCCATGGTGTGGAGCGCAAGGTGTGACTAATATACTGATGATAGATTTCTAATTATATGGCACTGCTGACAAAGCATTGGTAGATTTTTAGATCTCATAGACATGAGATGTGGTGCAGAATTCCACATCATCTTCCTCGTGATAATGCACTTAGGCTTTTGTGAATGGTGTGCTGGATTTCACAGGCATTGTTACCTGCCACCTCTCTCAGGGAGGAACCACCAGCAGGCAGTGATAGTTCTGTGCTTGTTTTCATCTGACCCCATTTACAGTGGAGGACCTGTTTGAGTCTGACAGCCAGCGGGAGCTGATAATGGTCCTGGATGGGCAGAACCGTGTCCTGCAGGAGTTGGGCCACCTATCTGAGCGCCTGACGATGGTATCTGAGGAACAGAAGAGACGATGGGATTTTCTGTGGCGTAACATGGCCAATGAGACCACCACTACTGTGAAAGGAGGGCCGGTAAGCCTGTGGATTGACGCCAGCTCCTGTGGGTAATGGGTGGGTCAGTAAGCCTGGGGTGAATCTTCAGGGTATGGCCTGGTGAGCTTCAGTGAGTGTTAAATTTGGCAAGTCCCAAACAGGGTGGGGGAAGAGTAGTACATTTGTAAGAGTCCCAAGGGTAGGATCAACTGAACCCTTGAAGGGCCCTTTGATGGGAGGGCAGCAAACCGGCGGCATTTTCCAACTCTGGGAACTGATATGCTGGGGTGAGCTCCTAGATTGGGATTGGTATTCTGGGGTTACTTGCCTGCAACAGGTGTGCAAGACAAAGTAAGGAAGACGTTTTGAGCTGCCATGAGCCTTTCTGGTGGGAGCACTCCGCTTGAGTGAGACCCTACCTACCCTATGATAAGCTAAAGAGGGGCTAGTCTCCGTAGCAGGAGCCGGAGAGCTAGGCTGAGCCTTTACATGGAGGATACTAGATGCTTGGAGGGCTGGAACAAGTCTTGAATTTCCAGGGTGAGTGACAGGGGACACTGAAGGGGGGTAGAGGTTTAATAAGCGCACACTCCTGTCTGTCAACCAGAGAAAAAAAACATGTTGATGTCTAAAAATTCACTGAATCTAAATCCTGAAGTAATATGTCCTTCATTTCTCTCTCTCTCAAGACATGTTCTCATTTCCTTTTATTTCATGTCATGCACTTCTCTATGGGAGGGTTCTCCGGCGGGAAAGTTTGCGGAAGAATGCCCCAGGTGTGTGACGGCAGTGTAGCTGATCAAATAAGAGTACAAAGGCTACTATGCAGAAATACTTGTTCTTTATTCTTCCCTCTCTCTTCACTCTTTTTCCTTCCTAAACTTTGTGTTCTTTCTCAGCACTTGTCCTATTCTCCTGCTCACTAGCTAGAATAGAAACACTCTCAGATCTCTCAGCACAAACAATAATTGCCTCCTAATACTGCCCACCTTAAATTAGAACCAGAATCTCCTCCACCTATCTGTGTGCTCTAATAAGGAAGCACCCGGCAGGTCCACGTTGAAACAATGCGAAAACCTCTCACCTTGGGTAGATTGTTGTAATATCTTGTGCTTGAGTTTTTCTGCTTTTTTGCCAGATCAGAAGAACCAGAGATTTCTCCAGGACTCTGCATCCACGGTGGCCAAAGCCCTAAGCAAAGACGCCTTCCAAACTCTGTCCTATGAAACTGTGCCTTTGCCTCTCATAGACAGCCAGAACCCCTCCACTACCAAGAATATCCTATATTTTTCTGTAAAATCAGGTGTATGATTTAAGTTCCAGAGCCTTTTTAACATTATTCTCTGTTGGCCATCTTATAGTTCAGTTTCCTACAGTGTTCTTTTTCTTGAGCATTTCTGGGTTCCTTGTCCTTCTCACCTCAAAGTCACAATTCCTCTTTTAAATGCATAAACACACGAGACAAGCCTCTATGTGCCCAATAAGAAAGGGAACAAAGATTGCTAAGAAATGAGCAATAGTAATGGAGTCAATCTACTCACATATGGCATGCAGTTAAACATAGATGAGAGCCAAATACCTAAATATGTCAAAACAGTTCCAGAGGTACACAAGGTGAATGCCACAGAGAAAGTTGCTCTAAGTACATAAACATAGAAAGCAGGAGATAAGGCAGAGGGAAAAGGAACGCAATGATGAGACCAGCCAGACAGCAGTGAAAAGCAGTTTGTGGTGGAACTTGTGGCAGGGCACAATGGTGCTCTGGGGGAGAGGGATGATAAACATTGAATTCAAGGGGGAGGAGCTCGTCACCTTGCTGATAGAAGCGTTCTAGTGAAGCTCTCTGCCTGACCCTGGGAATCCATACCTATCCTGCTGCTTGGGCCACCCCACATACTGCCCTGGACAAGACACGGTTTGGACAATGCCCCTCGGTGTGATAGTCCTTGGGGGAACAGTTGGGGTTTCACCCTCCTTTACCCACCTTCCCAGTACATACCTCATCTAAGTATTTTTGCCAGTGGATGTCTGATTGAGGATTAGTGGACATATGGCAAGAATAAAACTCGACGCTCAGGGAATAAATACTCCTACTAGTCTGGTATACATGACTTATCTGTGCGATTGTATAAAATGCTGTACAATACGTTCTTGCATGACTAGGCACTCCACTTAGAGTACCTAGCTAAAACACTCAGATCATAACCCAGCAATACTGACACTTGTCTGGGACTCCCCATGACTACCGATTCTCTCCTGGAAGCTGCATGTCACTGCCTTGTGGGATCCTGTCTTCCAGGACTCATTAGCCACCATTCTCCATAACTATATCAAGGAGAACACAGGCATGGATCCTCAGTGTTGATCGAGTGGGAGGCACTCATGGTGGTGATGCGCAGACATTGTATAGCCACATCGACAGGGGTGCAAACCCATTGCATTGCAGAGCAGGAGGGATTGCATGAGTCCCTCGCTAGAGACAGCCCACATAATCCTGCCGCCCGGTGACAATCTCTTATCGAGAGAGAGAAATTCCTGGGGTTGATTGAGAGTCTTAAAGATTATGATTATCAACAATTTCTCTATAAATTCCACAGTAAGCGAGACAGGGCTGGACGCCAGCTTGCCTTGCAAATCTCACCAGGTGCCTATCACAGGACCTCTCTGTCTTCACCCCCAAAGACTGCATGATCTATCCGTAAACCGAGATCATTAACACGTTTCGTGACTACTACACATCTCACTATGCTGTCACTCAGGGCCAAGACGCACAGACTATACATAGCGACGTGATCACCCCTGGGATGCATTAACTGGGACGGGAAGCTGCTACCCTTCTGGGGGGCCCATGCAGAGGAGCCATAGTGGTGTTGACTAGGGGCAAAGTGCCCGGCTCGGACGGACTCCCTGTCTAATTTTAGTTGACATATGTTGATCTACTTGCCCTCATCTTGGGCAAAGTTTATGATGTCGCTAAGGAGCATGTCTCCTCCCCACTATGCGCATGGCTCTAAATATCCCACTCTTAAAGAGCGAAAAGGAGGAGGTGCTCGTCTCCTCATACTGGCCTCTATCAATCTTGAATGTAGACTACAAATTTCTCAGTAAAATCCTGGACGAGCGATTATTGACACGTATTTAAGAGTTGATACAGCTCGACCGATCTGGATTTATTCCAACTTGCAGTACAGTCCCCAACATTAGATGACTTGTACATGTCCTGATTTCTTCTGTCGCGGACCAACCCAAAGGCTCTGGCAATCGATATTGAGGAAGCCTTTGATTCCCTCCACTGGGACTTCTTATATACCACAGCGGTCAGTATGGGGATAGGGAGCGGCTTTCTATCTTGGACCTAGCTACTTTATTCTGCCCTGTTAGCGAGAGTCAAGAAAGGTGGATTTATTTCCATGCCCTGTACAATCAGCAGAGGTACCACACAGGGTTGCCCATTATCCTTGGTGCTCTTAACAATAGCGGTGGAGCCTCTGGTGCTGGCCCCTAGGCAGGGCAACTGTTACCAGTGCCTAGATTCAGGAAAGAGCCATCTCCACATATCACTGTAGGCAGATGATATGTTATTATTCCTGCATGGAAAACGTCCAGATGTGGAAGGGGCCTGAAAGACCTTGGCCCACTTCGCCAAGGTGTCAGGGCTTCAGGTGAACGGGGGCAAGTCCAATGCATACCCACCGAACGCCTCAACCACAGATGATGGACCCCTAGAATTAGGAAATTAAATTCGGTCGGAACCTCACATGTTTTGTTACCTGGGAGGCCTAATATATTGTTCCGTATCCCAGTTAATTGAGGGGAACATATGGGCATCTCTCGAGTCTCTGAGAAAATCTATTTCCTTCTGGAACAACACGCCTTTATCTGTCATAGGCCTTAGAGCCCTAGCCAAAATGATAATGTTACTGTGCCTACTATACTTTTTTGTCCCCCCTTTCCCATATTTTGTCCTCGGGCTATTTTCTGACAGATAGACAGGTTCCTCCTAACAGTATAAAGAACAGAGCAGCACAGTATCTCACTTGCCTTAACTCTGGCTTCCCACCTCAGACGGCGGGAAGGTTGCCCCGACTTTGAGCTCTCCTATCTGGCTATGTAGCTACTCTGGACTGTGCAATGGAGAGAGAAACGGTGGGAATCTCACCAGCAGATGGGGAGACCCCTTCATGATCTCTGTAGCTTCAATTGATCCGTCATCTCTAGCGGGAAATATGCAACAATGGGGGGAACAATTTACTTACCACATTCCATGCTTGAAACAGAGCCCTGGAGCGCACCCATGGGTTAGTACCCTATGCCCGGGCGCTCCTGATCACAGCTTTGACTGTTTTGCAGTCATGACTCGATTGGGGCAACTCCGAGAGATTGCCCTCCTAGGAGGGCTCTTCGATCACAAGCCTTATAGTAATTTCCAGGAGTTGGTGGATGAGTTTGATCTTTTCCCCCATAATTTTTTGCTCTGAGGAGCTGTTAGGGCTTTATTTTATTTATTTATTTATAGAGCGCAACACTCATCCCAATGGATATCAAGGCGCTGGTAGCACAAAACAAGGCCTGACTGCTGAAAGGGGATACACGTAATTCTTAGTATTTAGGGAATAGGTGAGTTTTTCGTTTTTTTCGAAAGATCAAGTAGCTAGGAGTGAGCCGTAGGTCCAAGGGGAGCTCCTTCCATTTCCTAGCTGCCACATATGAGAAGGAGCGCCCTCCAGTCCTTGCCTTCTTGATACACTTTGTTCTGGCTAATGCTTGATGTGTTGACCGGAGGCTTCTTGTGGGGACATAAAACTCCATTTTATCCTGGAGTATCTTCGGGCCGCTTAGATACAGGCTATGTGCGTAAAACTGAGCAATTTAAATACTGCCCTTTGACGCATGGGTAGCCAGTGGAGACTTTTCATGCACATTGATGCAGAGCTTAGTCTGTTTTTATTGCAGACCAGTTTGGTTGTGGCATTTTGAAGCACCTGAAGTCGAGTGAAGAGGTACTCATTCATGCCTACTAATAGGGCGTTTCCGTAGTCAAGCTGACTTATGAGCAGGGCTTGTGTAATTGTTCTTCTGCAATCCAGAGGCACCCAGGGTAAGAGTCTGGATAGCAGTTTCAGGGTCGCGAAACCCTTACCACAGAGGGCCCGCACATGGTCCTTCATGGAAAGAGCATCATCGATAAGAATGCCCAGGTTTCTTACACATTGCTTAGGGATAGGAGCGGCACCGAGTGTTTGTGGCCACCAGGTGGCATCCCAGATTAGCTTGGCCCCTCCGAAGAGCAGAATCTCTGATTTCCCTGCGTTCAGGTTCAAACAGTGCTCATGCATCCACAGTGCCAACTCTGAGAGACAGTTGTGAAATTTTACTTTTGAGACTTCAGGTCTTTCCCCCAGGGCTACCATCAGCTGTGTGTCGTCCGCATAGGAGCAGATACCGATTCCCCACTGCTTTGTTGCAAGTGTGCTGAGGGCTGGCATGGTAAAGCAAGTGCCACACTTAGGTCTTGGGAAAGTATGTGCCATTACCTTGCTTTACACTGCGTTACTCCAGCAGAACTAGATCAGCCTTCAGGACAGGAGACCTGGTTAACCCACTCTCGGCCAAGAACTGAGGCTCTGTACTAGAATCCATACCCTCAGACATCGTGAAATGCTAGATTCAAGAAAAACCAAGCCCTGGACAAACTGACTCAGGCCTATGGAATCCTTCAAAATTCACACCCTCCCCTCTCCCCCACACACACATGATACTGAATGTACTCCTAACTTTTGAACAGGCTGCCCTCAAGAACATAGGGAAATGCTCACAAATACCTAGTTTATATAACATGTTCAACTGTGAATCAGAAGCAGGTAAATCTTTTGCTAATGACCCCCTAATCACTATCAAACAGGCAGACAAAGGGGGTGCGATTGTAATTATGTCCACAAAAGACTATGAAGCAGAATGCATCCGCCAGTTAGCCAATAGTAACTACTACATGCCCATTAACCAGGACCCGACTAGACACTTGAACTCCCTAATCACCTCCATTGTGACCTCTGCTGAGGCACATTGATGGATCAGCAAGAATGAAGCCGATTTCCGGGTTAACAATCAACCAAAAATGCCATACTTTTGCATTCTTCTTAAGATCCACAAGGGACTACGGCCTCCCCCAGCAAGACCATTGGTAAAAGAGACACTGCCTTTCCTTCAGGACATCAGAGATGTCCTCAGTCTAATTAGGGACACTAATGATACTTTTCATATTGACCTACTAATCAGACTTGACATAGATGCATTCTACACCAACTTCCCCTAAACAGCAACTCTTGACATAGTGGAGAGTGCCTTATGGTCCATAAAGTTGGCGTCCCCTACCCCCGTGAGTTTTATCATGGAGTTCACTATCCTAGCCTTGACTGCGAACATTTTCCTGTATCGCCAAACACAGGGGACTTCTAAAGGGAGTACATACGTCCCCAGTCTAGAATGCATCGATATGGCTGCATTTGAAAAAGGCAAGTTCTTCCATGACTCCAACGCCTTCAGCGCCAAAATATCACTCTGGTGCAGATATATTGATGCATTCTAATCGCCTGGAATGGAGATAGGATAACATGTGGTCATTTCTGTAATTAGATCACTACTTTGAAACCCTACCTATGCTTTCCATCAACATGTTGGGTGAAAAGCTCCCCTTCCTTGACCTTATCATTTGCCAAAGAGGGGTTAGACTACAGACCACCACATACAAAAAACTACTGATTGCAACAGTCTTCCTCTGTACAGCAAACATCACCCCAAATCACTAAGGGACAACCTTCCCTATGGACAGTTTGTACGACTACACAGTAACTACAGTACATTGCAAGACTTCCTCGCATCGGCAGAATTGCTATCTAACAATCTTGAGGCAAGGGACTACCCACCACACTGTGTCAGAACAGCAACAAATGGGCCAAGATTAACATAGAGGCCTTACTGGAGACAAGCACAAGACCACAAGAGGACATATTGACACGTGTAACCACCTGACTCCAATAGAAAACACTAGGGCATCTTACAAACAGTCAACCTATCATTACCACCTCCACGTTTTCCCTTCAAACCTACCTCCAGTCTAAAAGACATGCTCATACACACTAGGCCACGCAAATCTAGGAGACTGGAATAAAGATCTTTATGGGACTTACCCCAAGTGGTGGGGCACTTTCCTTGCGGCTCTTGTGTAGTTTGTACTTTCACAAATGCAACAAAAGAGGTCAAACTCACGCATACATTCACCTGGCGGCAGAAAACACATACCAACTGCAACACAAATAATTGCATATACATGGTGACATGTCCCTCAACAAGAAATACAGAGGGATGACCACTATACTAGGCAAAACACAAATTATGGAACACTGTAGTAACGTCCGGTGTAAGAATATAAGCAGTAAGATGTGTAGACATTTTGTGGCTGAGGGACACTCCCCTGACCATGTAAGATGGACAGTCCTGGAAGTGCATACACACGTGACCCAAGACAACCTATTCAGAAGGGAGTAAAATTATATTTTTCGCTTGTCAACTCGTGAGTGGGTTGAATGATGAAATCCCATGGACCGAATTGACCAATTGACCAACCCCTCTTAAGATATCCTGTGTTTAAATAACACTGGTAAAATTTCCAGCATTTGGATCCACCTAGGTAGCCGTCCGTCACTCTTTGAACATACTGATAAAAGGGCCCCTTACTTTGGCATTTGAAAACATATGACACTAGAATTTTAATATAAGACATGGGAAGGCCCCCGATTCCACTACTATCGAAATTAATGGCCACCTTTTCCTACACTTTTTTTTACTCTCACAATATGGCAATTTTTCATCACAAACCTTTAATTAAATGTTGAGTTCCATTCAAATATATTGGAATATTTTCCTCAGAAAACGGCCATTGTTAATTAAACTCGTGTTCTATTAAACAACATTTTGGAATTTTGCACTCATGCAAATAATTGGGCCTGCCAGCAGGGCTGGCTCCTCCACTAGGGCGGAGGAGCGTCACCCCACTGCTTTATAGCAGTGGAGTGATGCAGAAACATAAAGTGGTACCATTTTATGTTTGGTTGCGGGCGAGCAGGTGGGGGTGGGGGGATCTGCTCTGTGAGCATGGCAGGGGAGGAGTGGTGAGCCTGCGCACTCCAGGGTGCAAACACTGGTTGGTCGCCCCCCTGGGGCCGCCTAAACCAGTCATGCGCACTGTGCCGTTCTCCATGCAGGCTGCATTGCAGCCTTCACGGAGAACATGGCCTCCCCATATGCCACAGGCTGGTCGGCGTCCTGACCAATCACAACGCTGATAGGGGAGGGAGCCTGGCTGCCTCCTTCTGCTTCCTGTTCCTGAGAGCAGGAGCATAGAAGACGCGGGACCCGGCCAGCGGAAAAGTACGTTTAATTATTTATATTTGATTATTAAATTAACCGCCCGCGTGACCCCCTGCCCCGTGACCCCCCGCGGACCCCTCAGGCCCTCAGCCTGTTGCCCCCCCACTCACGAGCCAATACTACTGCGACTGCTTGCCAACCACTCTTCTTTAGGCCTATTAGCTCCTCCCCATTTTGGCGCTGATGCAACCCCCAGCCAACCCCGCCTTTGCCCATGCGCGACTGACTACTGACATTCAAGTCAGTTCCTGTCAAGAATCGAGTCCTCTATGAGATATGGTTTCTCGCTGGTCGTGCTCAACTTCTTGTGAGACCAGCTTTCTTTAAGTATCCCGGTTTTTCCTCACTCCAGCACCGCGGCAGCACCTACAAGTTGAGTTGTTGAGGTTTATCACCTGGCCGTATCCGTCATCTTTATTGCCTTTGCAGTCACCCAAAATGGCGCCCATACTGGACACTCGAATACTGCAGTGTTTTTACGGTCGGCACAGTTAAAATCACCTGCTAATCGTTAATTCAAGGGTACTTAAGATGACCACATCTCTGCTCCTCCTCTACCGAGGCAGCAGTGCTGGGGTAGGTCGTCGGGTGAAGTCCACACAACAGTCCACACAGCAGTTACATGCACACACTAAGTGTGTGCAGGTAACTGTGTTGGACCCTTGCTATTACTTTGCAGCTCATTTTTTTTTCCTCTTTAATTTTAGCACCCTACATTTATGATACTCGCTGCTCCCACTCGAGGAGACAGAATTACTGCCATAATTGAGTATGTCTATGCCCATTCTTAACACAGTGTGTGAAACTGATTGCCTATTAATATTCTAGAGTGTGTCACTTGTTTTGTCTTTTTATGTGGCTTTTTATACACCATACAGCAATAGCAGCAAGATGTAGGACTTTGAAGCATGCATTCACAAAAGCGATAATATAACCACCCCACTAATGATACATAGGTGTTTTCAGTCATGAATTGTACATTTTACATCTTCATTATAGGTTGATCTGTCCTTTCGAATGAAACAATGTTAAGGTATCTATGTCATACTCAGCTCTTAATTTGAGCCGGTTGTTACTGGTACTCAGCAGCAGAACTTAATTGGTTTCTGGTGCTCGGCACCCACACTTAATTGTCAACACCACACTTATAACAGCCTGCCACATGGTGGCGCTGCTCATTTAATTTAGAGAAGATCAGAAAAACTGTTGTTTATGATTACAATATACATACAAAATTACTAATACATGCCTCCCTAGCCATTCCGTTAGCTTTGGGGACCTGGAATAATCTTGACTTTTGCACTTGCGGGTGAGAGAGCTGGTTAAAAGTTGTTTTGTTAACCCTATTGACAGCGATGTCAGGGTAATGGGTGGTGCAAGCTGCAGTGGCCTCCTGGTCAGGGCCCTGGCACTTATCATTTTCCAAATCAAGCACTGACCGTACTTAGTTTATTGAGGATTGGATACCAATTGACATAATCAGCTTCCAACCATTGTGTAGATGAGGATAACTTTTGTCCTGACGAATTGACAACTGATCATCAATGACTAACCAATGGCAAGGCACATGTTGACCTTTCATAAGCTAATTTAGATCATTGCATCTGGCAATAGCCAACACGTTTTTAACCAGACAAGATGACCCATCCATTAAAACATTCTGTTTTGAGAACTACTTAGTTAATTTTAAACACACACTTCCTTATAGATATTCACTTTTATACACCATTCTAAACAAAAGGGCCCTGCACTCACACTCAACATACGGTATTGGGTAAAAAGATCTCCGACAAAGAGCCCCCATTGAGAACACATCAGGCATTGCAGCGCCGGCCCAACAAGGAGTAAAGCCGTAAGGTGAAGCATGACACCCATCTGGGTATGTGAGGGCTCCTTTTCTTAAGGGAGACGACCCCTGGTCATTCACCTAGGATCTGTCAGGCACCTTTATCTCTCTCTTGGAAGGAACTGCATACTCCTATTATATATTGGATTCCATAGGAGCACGTATGCTGAACCGATAAAACGCTCAAGGTCCCACGTGTTTTGTAAGATATTACTAGATTCATGCTCACAGAATATTATTGCTTACATCGGGTGTACATCACTGCCCAAACAAATTAACGCTATGTTCCCAGCAGCGCACACAGCATGCCCGCGTTGTGACACGAATGGGGCTGTTTGCTACCACATAGTATGGAGCTGTCCCGCTCTCTCGCACTCCTGGGACATCATCACTAGGAATATACAGCTGGCCACCGAGCAAAATATCCTGACCCCACCAGCTTTCCGCCGATTGGGACTCTACCCACGACCCCACATGAAAGTGATCATGTCTAGTTAAACAGCTTTACCATTGGTTCTGGCCTCCCACCCCATTGAAATCTACTGTAAGACCCCGCGAGCACCCAGACCCCGCAGTGGTGAGCTAAACTTATTGTATGGTTGGAATGTGAGGGCGCGGTTCTGAGGGGAGAGGCACGTTGACGTCTTCTAACCTCAAATATCACACTGGCATGGGACTCCATACTGACGGACTATCCCCAAATGGACGACTCTGTCAGGATAATTGCAAAGGGACGCAAGGATTGGGCTCCCCGCCCAGGTGGACTACCACCAGGCTTATACAAGGAGGATCCAACCTTTTGGGCAACTCAACTAGCCCGCTCTATTTATCTATCTTAGAATAGAACTACATCCCGGTCTCATGGCGTGGATCGATTCTTGCTCCGATTTTCAAAGGCGGCGACAAAAAATCTACAGGGAATTACCACTTTATTGCCCTAATCAATAATGAAGCGAAGTATTTCGTAGGGGTACTGCTGGACTCCCTACGATCATGGGCCGAGTCAAATTCAATCATACCACCAAACCAGACAGGATTCACAAGCAACACGGGGACATCAGTGAATCTCATCACACTTTCTTTCCTGATCGACCAGGCCGAATTTAACATTAGTCCCATATATATGGGCTTTATAAACTACAAATCTGCCTTTCACAGGTTCAACAGAAGAAAGCTGTGGCAGAAACTCTTCCTGCTCAACATTCCAAACCGCTTGCTCAGGGCCCTGTAGATTTTGCATCTTGATACATGGGTCCGGATCAAGATCGGGGACGGATCGTGCCTGGAACGACCCACAACAACAACGCAAGACCTCGAAGCAAGGTTGTGTCCTTGCTCCTATGGTTTTTAACCTATTTCTGTCCAAACTTTCTTCAGTGTTTGGCTCAGTTAATTCGCATTCACCCAAATTGGGTGGCCTCAGTCTATCCAACTTACTCCATGCTGCTGACCTAGTTCTATTCAGTCATACAAAGATCGGCTTACAACGTCTCCTGGACGTGACCACCACATAATCCGATAGGAATGGCTTACAGATACATAAAAAGAAAAACAAAATCCTCGTTTCCGTACAACTAGGACCAAAAAGTCGATATGGCCTCTACACCAGGAAAGAATAGAAGCTACCAGATGCCACAAGTATTTAGGCGTCCTCTTTCACAACGGCAGGTATGCGAGCCAGCTGGCAGAACTAAAAAAGAAAGTTACTGTGCTGTCGTTTGCACTTAGATCCATCCACAAACAAGCATTTGCAATGCGATAGGTCTCGTATTTGCCGGAGTTTGAGCTATTAGTATTGTAAATCACAATGCTTTTTTATTTATGTGTTCTGAAAACCTGAAAGCGATGCGTAAACATGCACTTTGTACTTATAGAGAAGCAAGGCTAGCAGAAACTGCGCCTGTTTTAGTGCCAGCCTTGCTTCTCGTAAGCAAGGACTATAAGTACAAAGTGCGTTTTTAAGCCCCGCTTGCAGGTTTTCAAAACACATAAATAAAAACATTGTCATTTACAATGCCAATAACTCTCATTCTCTCAAATGCGAGACCTATTGCTTTGCAAATGCTTGCTCAATGTTGCATTGTATTGTGCTAGGGCGCAGCTGATTGTATGCACCGCCCTGTTGTATGGTGGATACACCCATGATGTGGGGCGCCAGCCTGAGAAGTACTGAGATGGAATAGGCTGTGGTTGGACCTTGGTCATCCAGTAGTGCCCCGTAAGGAGGGTGGCCTGTGTACACGGTGGCGTAGCACAGAAATCCTGCTAACATCCAAATCTATTCTGGAAGTTGTAATGCTAAAGTAACATCTGAAAAATAATTTGTAAAGCAAAGGCGGAATACTTGAAGCATTGCGTCCTTCCAGAATTTGAGTTTTTTGGTAACTTTACACACAGCATAAGTCAACATTCCCTTGAAAGAATGACTACCTTGAGAGTAGCGTAGTTTCCATTTTAAACACACGCAAAATTGCAAAACACTGGGGCAATGGCAGAGCCGAAAACTGCATGTGGATACCTAATTTAAGTACCCACCACCCAGGAATACAAACTAACGAGGGGCGGAAGGTGAATGTGGACTGATGATTCAACAGGAACACAGCGTGTGCGGAACATGCAACGTAACATGAGAACTGGTAAATAACCGGACCCCGACTGAGAGAATGACAACGCAAAGCCAGGCACAAAAACACCAAATAACTAGCTACGGTTATAGAAGAGCCTCAGTCACAAAGCTAGTGCCGCTCCCACCATGCATTGCCTGGCCCCAGCAACAGGAGGAAGGGTGATCCTGGAAGGCAGGAGCGTGGAGGGGGTGGTAGGGAGACTGAATGAGGATAGAAAGCAGCGACATACAAGGGGAGTGGTACTCCTTGGGATGCACCCACACCACTTCAGTGTGGTACTACACAGATCCTCAAATTATGTTTCTGTGGTAATCTTTGGTTGCACCTGCACGGCGTTGGTTAACCCATGACAGACTCTATTGTGAAGTTTCTGTGAATTCCTGGAGTTGCACCTTCCCTGCATGCCATTAGGGTGTACAATAAGGCCCTTCACTAGTGTGTAAGCAGGTTGCATGTACTGAGGTGCCTATGAATTCCCTAAGGCCATGCATTCGCGGCTTTTAACAAGACCCCATGGACTACTGAGGTGTCACTTATAATCCCAGTGTCCTGCCCGCCACTTCTAGGCTTCATCAATCCACTATTGTTGCACCTTTCGTTTACTTTAAATTCCACCTTGCCCGCATCTGGATGATAATTATAATATAACGTGTATTTTTAAAGTACACGTTCGCCCAGATGGGTATTTTGGCGCTTATTGTTACCCAACGGCATTCATTTTACCGTCCTCAAAAGGATGCAAGGCTGAGTGTACCCACCAGGATTTGAACCTGTGACCATGAGTTCAAACATGGGCCCCTACAGTGGGCACATTAGCCCACTTGGCCACCAGACCTGGTAAGTGTACCCAATAGCACTTCTATCTCTCCCACATGCATTCGCTATTTAGCATGCTTCAGCACAAATACATGTATGTATGTTTACTATGGCACTATTTGAGCAATCTGGGAACCCCACAAAAGAGATTACATTTTTCCCCATACAACCTGTTTTAAAAAAACACATATTCAGACAACCGTGCAGAACAAACGGAGGAGTCTCTGGGCCTCCCAATTGTTTTCGTAAAGAGTAGGAAAGCTATGTATTGCAATAAAATACACTCTCACAGGTGTGCTCATTCAAACCTCATACACGTTTATACGCACAAATTCACACCTCTCTCACGCACCCTTATTTCTTATGCACACACAGGTCGCACAGACTAATCCAGTACATACATTTCCACATCTCGCACATTCCTAACGCACTTGTGCGCGCTAACCACACATTCAAATCCAACGGCCAGGCACATGTGTATTCACGAGGAGAGGGCACGCATTGTACGAGTATTATGTTGTGGAGCCTCGCAGGAAGCTGACTTGAGGGCGCAACTTATTAAGACAATGAGGGGTGGAGGCAGAAAAGCAAGACGTTTCCACTGTGGGAAAGGTGACCTAGATAACAGATTTCAATCTCGCGTGGGAGGGAGCCTGGATTACTCTCTTTGTCTCATGAGAGAGCGAGGTGCCTCATGCAATACCTTATCTAAGACATGCCTCATAAGTCTTGTTACCAGAATATAACTCATACACCCGGGCACTCTCACCGACATGTCTAATACTGCCACTTACTGGAGCTGCCATATATATATATAGTCGTTTTTGGAATAAATTAGCTTTGATTTTCAACCCACGGAGTCGGTGCCTGTTTTCAGATATTGCAGAACCAGGATTGGATATATATATATATATATATATATATATATATATATATATATATATATATATATAAACACCACATTGCCACGCAGGGAGCCCACGACCTTGACAGGGCGGCCAGTGCTGCTGGTGCGAGGCTTCCAGCAATCAATTAAACACACATCCCTCCTTCACGCTGGAAAAAGGTGCATTGACTCAGGCTGTAGTGCTTTTAAAAACCGTTTATTCCGGGAAAATACACAGAAGCAGCAAGCTCACAGTCCCAACGTTTCTGCTCCGTAGAGCCTTGATCACGGGATGAAGTCTTTGCATTTTTGAATTGCCCACGTGCTTCCTTCATCCCGTGATCAAGGCTCTACGGAGCAGAAACGTTGGGACTGTGAGCTTGCTGCTTCTGTGTATTTTACGGCTTTTAAAAACCGTTTATTCCGGGAAAATACACAGAAGCAGCAAGCTCACAGTCCCAACGTTTCTGCTCCGTAGAGCCTTGATCACGGGATGAAGTCTTTGCATTTTTGAATTGCCCACGTGCTTCCTTCATCCCGTGATCAAGGCTCTACGGAGCAGAAACGTTGGGACTGTGAGCTTGCTGCTTCTGTGTATTTTACGGCTTTTAAAAACCGTTTATTCCGGGAAAATACACAGAAGCAGCAAGCTCACAGTCCCAACGTTTCTGCTCCGTAGAGCCTTGATCACGGGATGAAGTCTTTGCATTTTTGAATTGCCCACGTGCTTCCTTCATCCCGTGATCAAGGCTCTACGGAGCAGAAACGTTGGGACTGTGAGCTTGCTGCTTCTGTGTATTTTCCCGGAATAAACGGTTTTTAAAAGCACTACAGCCTGAGTCAGTGCACCTTTTTCCAGCGTGAAGGAGGGATGTGTGTTTAATTGATTGCTGGAAGCCTCGCACCAGCAGCACTGGCCGCCCTGTCAAGGTCGTGGGCTCCCTGCGTGGCAATGTGGTGTTTATTCAATTGTTGGAGCCTGACCTGCTTGCTCCCGGAGAACATTAAGGATTCCCTGAGGCTGGCGAGTAAGGGAAGCATTGGGAAGAAATTCCGGTTTGTGGGCTGCTGTTGCTTTTAATAAGTGAGTGGAAAACGAACAAACAGACTATGCAGCTCTAGCTGACTTATTTCATATGTGCGAGGGAAACCATGAAATTGGAAAAAAATGTGCTCAGCGCTAGAATATTGAAAGTTATGGATTTAAACGGCGCTGTTCACGTTCCTTTCAAAGTGAACTACTGTTTCCCCTGCGCAGCTTGCAATAGAATACGGCCTGCGCTTTAAAAGGAAGCACGTGGGCAATTCAAAAATGCAAAGTCTTCATCCCGTGATCAAGGCTCTACGGAGCAGAAACGTTGGGACTGTGAGCTTGCTGCTTCTGTGTATTTTCCCGGAATAAACGGTTTTTAAAAGCACTACAGCCTGAGTCAGTGCACCTTTTTCCAGCGTGAAGGAGGGATGTGTGTTTAATATATATATATATATATATATATATATATATATATATATATATATATATTCACTGAAAAAACTATAGGTTTCAGGGGCGTTCTAGTTAGTTGCACATTTCACTCATACAAAACCATAGAAATTCCACTGTTATAATTAGTTCAGCTAACTATAACTCGCGCGCCCGGAAAACACTGATGATGATGTCACATATTACCTCACTCGTGACATGGTCAGTGACACCACTCATGAGATCTCAAATAACATCACTGATGACATCATCCAGTGAATGTGTGTTTTTCTGAAAATTAAATATGTTTTATATATGTATATCTCAAGGTCGATGGAAGAATAAATGGGTATATAAGTGTTTAAATGGATGATTTTGTTTGTAAAATTGATTGTATAACTGAATGGTTAAGTATATCTTAGTGAATACATGGGTTAGTGAGTAATGTTTAAATATGTAAATATTGGTATCAGTCTTTCACTTTCTGTATGAGTGGCTGCATGGGTTGGTGAGTAGCTAGATGAGTGTCTATATGGGTTATTAGTTGTTTTTTTGAGTATCAGTATGAGTGTCTGAGTGTCTTTATGTTTCGGTGGGGGTATTACTTAGTGCATAGATGCATGAATGCGTGACTCACTGTTTGTCTGTGTTGAAGACAGCATGTGTGCAGGACTGTATGGGTCGATGAGTGTGCATATGGGTGTGTTAGTAAGTGAATGACTGTCTCAATAGTGTCTTTGTGAATAACTACATATGTTTTAAACTAGTATATATGTGAGTATTGGTGTATGCGAGAGTGAGAGATTGGAAGAGTTCCTGTATAAATAAGTATGTGTTTTTATAAGTGGTTGTTTAAGAGAGTAAGTATGTGAAAGTTTCTGTAGAAGTAAGTGTGGTGGTGTGTGTATAACTGTATATGCAAGTAAATGGATGTTTGATACTTTGTTTGCATGTGTGACTATGTGTGTGAGTAACTATATGGATAAGTGTTGGTGTGTAACTATGTATAGGTGTATGAGTACATATGATGAGTGAGTACATGGATGAGTGGCTGTATAGGACTGTTAGTGAATGAGTGGATGTGTGTGTAGATCTTGAAATTACTGAATAGGTGTGTGGTAAGTGGTATTGGTATGTCCATTGTTTTTAAAATGTTAGTTTGTAGTTTGTAAGTGTGTGTATCAAAGGTTATATTAGGGTGAGAGGAGGTCTGCCACTCTATCACAAGTATGATGTCATTTGAGATGTCATCAGTGATGTCATTTGAGATTTCATCAGTGATGTCATGAGTGATGTCACTGACCATGTCATGAGTGATGTAATATGTGACGTCATGAGCAGTGCATTGCGGGCGCGCGAGTTATAGTTAGCTGAACTAACAATAACGTCGGAATTTCTATGGTTTTGTACGAGTGAAATGTCGAACTAACTATAACGCCCCTGAAACCTATGGTTTTTTTCAGTGAAGTTCTAAGGTTTTTTAAATGCTAATTTCTAACTATAACATGCCTGAAACCTATGGTTTTTTCAGTGAATTTCTAAGATTTTTTAAATGCTAATTCCTAACTATAACGTGTCTGAAACCTATGGTTTTTTAAGTGAATTTCAAAGGTTTTTTAAATGCTAGTTTCTAACTATGCCTACAGAGGTAGGATATGTGAAGAAAGAAGAAAAAACGTACAGAAAGAAGCAAAAGAAATGCAGAAAGAAGCAACAGAAGTCCTCAAAGACAAAGAAAAGTGCAAGAAGTAGCAGGAAATGTGCAGAAAGAACCAACAGAGGAAAAGAAAGAGGCCTTGTTACAAAATAATCCTGTGCTCATAACTTTTTCAGACGGCTACTGGTGGTAACAGACTCTGACTAACCACACCTAGAGCCAGTGGTATGCTAAAAGACACTAAGAATACAGTGAAAACACCTACATACACTAGGGAACACTATGTGTTGGGGTACCCCTTTGATTAGCATGACCTCCTCTGTAAGCCCCTAGTATATAATAGGGCAGGGGGATTAAAACTACCTCTTAAATTCACCACGGGGTGCGTTTACACACGGGTGAAGGGAGGGGGGCATGAGATGACGTGTGCAAACACGCCCTGTGGGCACTAGTTGGAACCAGGGAGTCTCAGGATTAAAGGGGACTTAATTCCCCAACTTAAAACGCGCCACAGGGCGTACTTGCACACGTCACCTCAGGCCCCATCCCCTCCCTTCACCACTGTGTATACACACACAGTGGCCATTTTCATTTGGGAGATTAAGTCCCCTTGAATCCTGAGTGTGCTTAGGGTCCAACTATCACACTAGGTACCTCCAGTAAGCACCACAGAGCTGCATTGCAGAGAGGTGTTAAAAGGGGCATGTCCTGAACCACCTCTCTGCAACGCAGCGCAGTGGCACTTACTGGAAGCACCTGGTGGGCTAGTTGGCCCTCAGGATTGAAGGGGAATTATTTCCTCAACTTTGCGCACTTGTGACATCAGGCCATGCCCCCTCCCTGCACCACTGCACAAACGCACCCCTGGGGCGTTGTAAATTGGGAGATTAAGTCCCCTTGAGTCCTGAGGGTCCCTGGGGGCCAATTAGCCCACCACTTACCTCCAGTAAGCGCCAGAGAGCTACGTTGCAGAGTGGTGTAAAAAGGGGCATGGCCTGGGCCACCTCTCTACAACACAGCGGCGCTTACTGGAGGTAAGTGGTGGGCTAGTTGGCCTCCAGGGACCCTCAGTATTGAACAGGAATTAATTCCCCAACTTCAAACGTGCCACAGGGCGTGTTTACACACATATCACCTCAGGCCCTCCCCCTCCGTTTACCACTGTGCAAACGCGCCACGTGGCGCGTTTTAAGTTGGGGGATTAAGTCCCCTTGAATCTTGAGGGTCCCTGGGGTCCAACTAGCCCACCAGGTACCTCCAGTAAGCGCCACAGAGCTGCGTTGCAGAGAAGTGTAAAAAGGGGCGTGGCCTCTGAACACCTCTCTGCAACGCAGCTCCCTGGCGCATACTGAAGGTTCCTGGTGGACTAGTTGGCCCCCAGGGACCACCAGTATTGAAGGGGAATTACTTCCCCATCTTACAACGCGCCAGGGGGCGCGTTTGCAGAGTGCTGCAGGGAGGGGGTGGGGACTCCGGTGCGATGCCGGACTTTAAAAAAATTTCTTTTTTTTAAAGAAGGGGGGCTATGTGGCCCCCCTTCCTTTTCTATGTTATGGGCCCTGGGGACCCCATCCCCCAGGGCCTCACCCCCATTTTATAAAAATAATAAAAATGTTACGGGAGTGGGGCCGCGTGGGCACCCCTCCCGTGGCCAATCCCAGCCCCGGGGATCCCATCCCCCGAGACATGGCCACATTTTTTTTTAATTATAGAGGGGGGCTGCGTGGCTCTCCTCCTAAGGCCTCTATTGGACCCCATCCCCCGGGGCCTGGGCATTGCTTTTAAAAAATAAAAAAATCAGAGGGGGGCAGCGTAGGCCCCCTTCTCAGGCCTTTTATGGCCCGGGGACCCCTTCCCCCGGAGCCGGCCTGCCTTTATTTATTTTTTATTATAAGGAGAGGGGGGCTGCGTGGCCCCCTCTCAGGCCACTTCTGGCCCCGGGAACCCCAACCCCCGGGGCCGGCCCTATCTTTGGGGACCGTGGGGGGTCCCTAATCCCCCCACGGTCCCGCCGCCTCCCTGCGTCCTGCGGGATCCGGCATTGCTTTTCCACAAGGGGAGCTGCTGACTTGCAGCTACCCTTATGAAAAGCAATTTTGATTTGCTTCATTGAAGCGAGAGCAGGTTTCCATGCTCTCGATTCAATGAAGCAAAGCAGAGTTTGACAGGCTCCTGCCCTGTCATTGCAAATAGCAGTGTCCCGGGGGGAGGGGCACCCCGGGACACTGCAGGAGCTGGCTCTGGGGGGGTGGCGGTCCCCAGGGCCATCATTGGCTCCAGGAGAGGGGGGCGCGTGGCACCCCTCCCACTTAATACAAAGTGGTGGTGGTCCCCGTGGCTCGGGGGTCCGTAACGGACCCCCTATGTTTAATATTTAGTGCCCAAGGCAGGTGACGGTCCCTGGGGCATGTGGGGGGGCTTGAGCCCCCCCACACAGGTTAAAACATTTTTTAAAAACCCCGGGGGTGACGGTCCCCGGGGCTGTGGGGGGGGGGCAGTGTGCCCCCCTGCAATCCTAATTAATTAGAGCCCCGGGGGTGGCGGTCCCCGGGGTTTGGGGTCCTTAGAGGCCCCCCAACTTTAAACTAACAAGCCCCTGGGGTGGCGGGCCCCGGGGCTGCGGGGGGCCACGTGCCCCCCGCAAATATTCATGCTTTGCCCCAGGGAGTGGCGGTCCCCGGGGCAGTGTGGGGGGGATTGGGCCCCCCCACACTTTTTTTTCGCATGCCCCTGGGACCTGGCATCCCCGGGGGATTTAATTAAACGAAGCGCAGGAGCCCGCGCTTTTTAAAAAAAAAATGTTGCCAGGATCTGCGGATCCTCGGTGCATCCCGCGATTTTTTAATATTTTTTAATTCTTTTTTTTGCCCTGGAGGTACTTCTAAGCAGGCCTAGGGGGTCATGGTGTTTCTATCCTGCCCCCTTTTCTTGTTTTGCGCCTTAGTTTTTCAGTTTTCTTGTGCCTCGGTTCTACCGAGGCACAAGATGGCTGCCGACACTTCCTGGTTTGGAGTGTTGACAGCCAATTAGAATATAGCTCGTGGTCAGGAGGGTGCGCGGATCCACCGCGGCCATAGATATCACTATTTTTTTACATTTGATTTTCTCAGCAACTACTGAAAGGATTTACACCATTTAACAAAAAGAGTTCTTTCTGAACCAAGGGCTACCTTTTTGCCTAATTTGGTGTAATTCCGTTCAGCAGTTTGGGCAGTAGCCGCGGCTAAAGTTTCCTATGGAAAATTGCATGGGGAAAACACGTTTTGGGACCCCCGTTTTTTCTCGGCCCGGCTTGCCAAATCATCCCAAAACTTTCAAGATAGGAGCGGACCGGAGCGCCCAACGAGTTTTGAAAATTTCACGAAAGATATATGTATAGTAGTGGGCCCCCAGTATAGAGATGTTAATGTTGCTGTGCTGCGGATTGTGGGGGCATGACCCGCTTCTCTCATTGCCAGACCAACGGAATTCCAAGGTAATTCTGGCGTGAACGATGAAAGGGAGATAAGAGGGGCTACACCTCTCTTGGACAGTTTGAAATGCCAGGTATTTTAGAATAACTACGCTGCAACAGTGACATTGTGCACCAGAGACATTCTACTTACTTTGCTTTCTAAGAAGGATATGACAGCACAGGGCAGTGGGGGCGTGGCTTGGAGCCACCGATGGCAGCCGCCTAGTGAGTTAGCTCTGTCACTGAGCCCGTATTTATCCTGGCACGCGGACTCCC
The DNA here is from genome assembly GCF_964261635.1 of Lissotriton helveticus. NCBI lineage: Eukaryota > Metazoa > Chordata > Amphibia > Caudata > Salamandridae > Lissotriton > Lissotriton helveticus. Next base: position 246,569,692 of record NC_136062.1, on the reverse strand, counting down.
TGAACCCCCCAAACTTGCTCAAGGGGTGTAGGAAGTGGTCCGGATCACTCGACGGAATTGCGGAGCGATTTCCTCGGCGGACGACCCGGGAAACCGTACATGAAGACCCGACTGCCGGAGCCCAAAATGGCGGCCTAGCGCAGGGCGAAGCGGCCGGACGGAGCCGAGGGGGCTTGATCGCCGGCACCCGCCTGGAGTACGTTGTGGGCAGCGGGGCAGAAGCGGAAGAGGCACTGGGCTGCGGAGCGACCGCTACCGGCGCGGACGGAACCTGAGGCGGCCCTCCCCCCTGCTGTCGGGCGGAGCAGGGAAGAGACAGCAGCGGGAGTGGGGGGCCTGTCTGAGAGCCGCAGGCAAGAGGGACACGGCCAACAAGACTTTGTGCCGAACGGCTGCTGGCCTGCGTGCCTGCCGACAGTGAAGCCGCTGGGGTGCCATCGATACATGAGGTGGTGAGGTTGGGGGCTGGAGCTTCCCGTGTGGGAACTTGGACGCCCGGCTCCCCTACGGGCCTGTACTGTGACCCTGAGAGGCTGGGAGCCTGCCTCTGACTGCTGTGGGTGCTCGGTGGGGAGCACGGTCTCTAGAAGTGCCATTAGACCGGCCTGCATACCCCCAAGGAGGAGACCCCATTCCTGAATGCCCCGACCCAGGGCACAGTGGGGACAACCTGGATGCGCTGCCATGGAAGCCGATTGGGGCGCGCGCCGCATGTGAGGCCTGGCCCGGATGACCACAGGGGCCTGCTCCACTAGCGCCGGATGCTCCTATGGGCAGTCTGCCACGATTGCTACGGATGGGAACAAGATCTGGCCCGCGCCGGTGTCGAGGGCGACATGATGCGGAGGCGGAGTGGCCGTGAAGGGATGCCTGTGGAGTTGGTGGCTGATGGCGAGCTGGGTCCCACGAGGCTCTGAAGGAAGAGGAGCACCCGGCTAACCCATTGCCTGCCCTACATGGATGAAGGAGGGGAGATACGGCGGAATAGCGACAGCCGGACGAGCGGTGGCCTACAGCCCCAAGGTACCCCCGGGCGAGCCCAACCTTGGGGGTGAACGGGTGGCTCAGACCTCGTGCAGGTGGATGTACCACAGTGATGAGCTGGCGGTAATATTGGCGTGCTCGGACACCGCAAAGCAGAGCACCTGAATTGGAAAGCCCCCCCCGTCTGAAATAGTGGGGTGCAGAGCGGCGGCGGACGCCCCGTCAGAGCCTACTGGCTTACGAAATCGCTGATCTGACTTTCGCCCTCCGGTTCCTTTTCTTTCCCGTCCTGCTGGCCAGAAGTAAGAAGGCACTACTCGCGGGGAGACGGGAGGCGTAAGACAACCGTCGCTGGGAAGACAAGAACCCCCGGTTCGGGCACTGCTACTGGCGCGGAGATCAGAACAGTTGGCGGATGTGTCGTGTTGACACAAGTCCAAGCCCTCATAGCTGGTGACCGGAAGACTGCGCTGGCTGGTGGTTGTTACATGGTCATGCCCCTTACCACCATGCGACCTTAAGAGATTTTACACCTGGCGGGGGCCTCTACTACTGCGGCGATCCAACATGGGGAAACCCAAGGGCAAGAAGGAAGGCGCGCACCCCCACTCAGACACGGAGCTAACGGGACGCGGCGAACATGAAGAACATGACCCACCCTGCGACCCGCACCTGCAGTTGCAGTTGGATAAAATTCTAGAGGCAATAGTAGACACCAAGGCGACGCTGCACCAAGACATAGCACAAGTGGCCTCCAGCCTGGGCCTGCTGCGAGCGGACCATGGCAAGCTTGTGGAAAGGGTGGTGGCGATGGAAGATACGCTCCAGTCAGTGGGACCGAAGCAGACTGCCCTCTCGGCTACCATGACTGATGTACTGAACAGAGTTGAAATACTGGAGAAAAGGGCGGAGGAGGCGGAAGGGCGCAATCGTCGGAACAATATCCGTATAGTGGGGCTACCGGAAAAAACGGAGGGGAAGGACATGGTGGAATACTTGGAGAACTGGCTCAAGACGATGGTGGCCCCGGGAGGGCTGTCGACCTTTTACACGCTGGATAGAGCTCACAGAGTGCCCGCCCGACCGCCTCCGCAGGGTCGGCCCCCACGCCCGGTGGTGGCAAGATTATTGCACTATCGGGACAGGGACTTTCTACTTCAAAAAGCGCGCACGCAGGGCCCTTACCAGGTGGGAAACAGCAAAGTGAACATTTTTCCGGACTACACCTATGAAACACAAAGGCGCAGGTCCTCCTTCCTGACTGTCAAGAGGGAATTGAGGAGCGAGGGTCTCCAGTATTCGCTGCTCTTCCCGGCCAGGTTGCAAATCATTGTGGATGGCTCAACGTCCTTTTTCGACACCCCGGAAGACGTGTGTGAGTGGCTCAAACTGTACAGAGCAGGAAGGGACGGACCAGACCGGGATGCATGGGTCCCCACGGACCCGCCGCCAAAGAGAAAGTCGAGGAGGTTCCGGCGCCGTCGAGCGAGTATGAGGGGACCATTACCACAGGACACTGAGACAGAGCGGCGATTGGCGCTAGAGGCGCTGCAGGCGCTGTCGGGCCCAAAGGGCCAGCGGTCCCCAGAGAGGGCGGACTCTGCCAAGGACAATGAAGAATCGGATGCTGAACAATCTGAGGCGGATAGCACGCATCTGCCGAAGGTCACACCACTGCGGATGGAATGTTGAACGAGAGCTGAGACTGCTGGGAACGTGCCCGAAATAGAATGTTCTGACTGGACCGGACTCGTGCCCGCAGGTTTGATGTATAATTGGGGAGTGTGATGATGGTGGGAGGCGACTGGGGAAATGCGAGGTTATGTATACGTGGCTCTACGGAGGGAGGTGGTCTGGTCCGCTTCTGGTAAACCCTCTCGGAACTCTGTGGTCGGGGGACTCTGGCTGAGTACTGAATGGGGGGGGAGGACAATGCGGGGAGATCTGTTTATAGTGGGCTTGGAGGGTTATTGCAGGGTACTGCATTTAGCAGCAGCTGCCCGTTGGTAACCGGCCCCCCTCTTTGCCCATAAGCCTTGCCCACAGTGTCTACTGGTGGGCTTCACAGTTGTTGACACTTGTCATGGTTTGGATGGGAACTAGATGGGTGCTACCAGGTCCTGTTCTTGGGGGGTGGGGGGATTGAGGCGGTTTGGGGACAGTTGGGGAGGGACCATCACCGACTCGACAACGAACTCATGTCCTTGTACATACAGAATGTTATGGGGTAATGGCTGATACAACCAATTTGAAATGTATGACCTGGAATGTAAGGGGGCTTCACACTATGACTAGGAGACATAAGGGTCATGCTTATTTAATCCGTAGGGGGGTACATATTGCACTGCTCCAGGAGATGCATCTAACAAAGGCCGAGGGTATATCGCTGCAGCGTAGATGGCGAGGTCAGGTATACAACACCACTTACTCTGCGTTTGGTAGCTGGGCGCTAATTTGGATCAGGGCGGGAGTGCCTTTCCAACTAACCAAGCAAACTGTGGACCCTGAGGGTAGATATGTGGCCATCGAGGGGAAATTGAGAGGCAGGGACATCGCCATTTGCAGTATATACGCACCCAATGTTGAGCAATTACGTTTCTTGGAGGGACGATCTGGAGTGCTGGCACAGTACCTAGCGAATCCCCTGCTGCTGGGTGGGGATTTCAATTCCATCACGGATGTTGTTATGGACAGGTCTCACCCTCCGCTAGCTGACTCCCCGACATACCGCTTATCCAAAGGTAGACTGGACTGGCAGTTGCGCTGGGGATTGGTAGACGTCTGGCGCGCACAGCACCTGGGAGACCGGGATTATTCTTACTTTTCTAGTATGCATGAGCTGCACGTGCGTTTAGATGCGGTGCTATGCTCCCCGACAGTGGCGCCCGCTATTGTGCGGACGGAGTATTTAACTAGGACAATCTTGGATCACAATCCACTGTTAGTTACAATGGACTGGATGGCCGGATCTCATGTGTCCCTACTTGGAAACTGCGTCCAGAAACATTGGATGACCCGCTCTTTCATGCCACACTAGAGGAAGGGAAAACGCAGTACTTTATTGAAAACGCTGGCATGACGGCGGCAAGGGCGACAGAATGGGACGCTTTTAAAGTAGTTATCAGGGGCCTCTGCATAGCCAAGTATGCAGGAGTGCGGAAAGTTCTCCTGGGGGACCTAGCGAGAGCGGAGTCTAAACTTCGGGAAGCATAGGTGGCGAGACCCGGCCCTCCTGAACTTCAGGAGGGGGTCCGGGCAGCTAGAGAAGAGGTGGCAGTAGAGGTAGAACGTTTGCACAGCTTCGACCATAAAGCGTATACGATGAGAGCGCATGCAGAGGGTGACAAAGCGGGGACACTGTTGGCCTGGCTGGCTAACCCAGTGAAGAGGGGCTCCCCGATCCTAGTTCTAACTACAGAGGGGGGAGATATAGTCCACACCCAAAATGAGATCTTGCAGGGCTTCAGGCTCTATTATGAGGCACTCTATAAAAGCAAACTGGAAGCAGGTGACCCGGCGGTTGGCTGTTTTTTGGAGGAGCTGACTATGCCGGGATTAGACGACCAAGCGAACGACTTGGGAAAAGACATTGAGCTTGGAGAAATTCGGAGTGCCATTAAGCGTATGGCCCGTAATAAAACTACGGGATTGGATGACTTACCCATCGAATTCTATGGGAAGTATGTTGATATACTGGCGCCGAGACTCCAAGAAGTTTATAGAGAGGCTAAGGAAGCGGGACAGCTGCCCCAAACGATGCACGAGGCGTTGGTGATACCACTGCTGAAACCGGGAGGGAAAGTGAAACCGCGGCCTCATATAGGCCGTTATCGATGCTCACAACCGACTATAAGATACTGAGCAGTATACTAGCAGCCCGCCTACTGCCCCATATGACCGTATTGGTCCATGAGGATCAAGCCGGCTTTATCCCTACGCGGAATTTTACAGCGAACATCAGGAGGTTAGTGCGATTATTGGATGGTGTTCACTCTGAGGCACTCAAGCCAATGATATTGTCAGTAGATATTGAGAAAGCCTTCGATAGCCTTGAATGGGAGTATCTGTACAAGGTTTTAGATTGCTTCGGCCTAGGAGAGGGCTACTTACAGTGGACGAAGGTACTCTACACGTCTGCGGTGGCTAGAGTGAGAATTGGATCTCTGGTGTCGTCACAATACCCAGTGGAGCAAGGGATGAGGCTGGGATGCTCGCTGTCCCCACTGCTGTTCGCCTTGGCAATCGAGCCTCTGGCGATTGACCTGAGGACTGGGAGGCACTACCGGGGCTTGACGAGTAGAGTTGGGTGACAATATGTGTCGCTATATGCGGACGACCTACTACTTTTCCTGGAGGATGCTGACGGAGCCTTAACAGGGGCTGAACGTCTGCTATCCCGGTTTGGGGGACTCTCTGGCTTGAGAGTCAATTGGTCCAAGACATGTCTGTTCCCGGTTAGGGAAGGGGAGACTGAACCACATTTGCCCTGTGCGGTGTGCTGGGAACCCACTTGCCTGAAATACTTAGGCGTGCACATCTACCACACAGCGGCGGACATGCTGGAGGGGAACGTGGGCCAAGGAATGCGGGCACTGAGGGGTAGCATGGCATTCTGGACTACGCTCCCCTTATCGGTGGCGGGCCGCATGGCCCTCTTAAAAATGGTGGTACTCCCCCGGTTCTTGTATTATTTCCGAACGCTGCCTGTGTGGGTACCTAGTTCCACCTTCAAACTGATGAAGTCCCTCATAGTGTCCTTTCTTTGGGGTACAGGCAGACGTAGAGTGACACAAGCGACGCTTATACGACCGAAAGCTGAGGGTGGATTGGCGGTACCGGACTTTGAACTTTACTACCTTGCTGCCCAGCTACAGATTTTCACACAAGAAATAGCGCGGGTATTTAGAGGACCGGAACACAAGAGGGATTCGGGGACGCCGTGCCACGTCCTTTTCAATATAGCTCTGCAACAGAAACTAGACCATAAGGATCTCCTCACAGAGGAGAAAACAATCAGACTTTGTTGAAATCACACTCAACGCAGAGCAGGAGTTTTGCATCCGTATGCTCCTGAAATACCACTCGGGATGCTCACGGAGAATGTGTACGTCGGATCGCGTCGGGGTGGGAAGTTGGGGAGTGGGGAGGAATGTCAACATCGTTGGTGCAATAGGGATAAAGTAATATTATGTACAGTTTTTCTTATTTCCGGGGCATTACCAGCGTGTCCTCATTATACTGTAGATCAATGTAATGCATCATGGGTGGGGGGTTTTCTTTTGCTTGACTCCTTCATAGACGATATGGCAAGTTTTCTTTTGTGTAATGCTTTCAATGTGTTTGAATAAAAACCAATAAACTTTGTTTAAAAAAAAAAATGACAGCACAGGGCAGTATTGAAGGCTATTGGGGTCTAATATGAATCTAAAACTGGCGGTGCATGTCCAAAAGCTATACCGATGCATCTTGGAACTTGCAGTGCCATGAGGGAAAGTCACATGACTATTTGGAAACGAGCACTTGCTAATGACTGTGATGTCACCCACCTGTGATCAAGGCGCAAGCTGAAACGCGTAGGGTTAAGTTTGCAGCAAAAACGAAATAAATACCTGTGCACTTTTAAACCGGGCTTGGCATTTCTTGGTTGAATTTTAATGACGGAGTCCTCCATCTTTGTTGACCCCCGTAGCCGCCCTGCAGGTTTGGGGGCCCCCAGCATGGATATGTTCATGTTGCCGTGCGGCGGATTGTGGTGGCATGACCCGCTTCTCTCATTGCCAGACCAACGGAATTCCAAGGCAATTCTGGTGTGAACGATGAAAGGGAGATAAGAGGGGCTACACCTCTCTTGGACAGTTTGAAATGCCATGTATTTTAGAATAACTACGCTGCAACAGTGACATTGTGCACCAGAGACATTGTATTACTTTGCTTTCCAAGAAGGATTCGACAGCACAGGGCAGTATTGAAGGCTATCAGGATCTAATATTAATCTAAAACTGGCGGTGCATGTGCAAAAGCTATACCGATGCATCTTGGAACTTGCAGTGCCATGAGGGAAAGTCACATGACTATTTGGAAACGAGCCCTTGCTAATGACTGTGATGTCACCCACCTGTGATCAAGGCACAAGCTGAAACGTGTAGGGTTAAGTTTGCAGCAAAAACAAAATAAATACCTGTGCACTTTTAAACCAGGCATGGCATTTCTTTGTTGGATGGATGTATATATATATATATATATATATATATATATATATACTTTACACAAGCACCGTTACATTACACAAGGGCTCATTCGGTTTTTTCGGCATAGGGAGATTCAGGGCACAAGTCCTAACGAGGTGCCGAGTGAGAAACATTAGACGTGGCTATTGAAGTGGGACATCGTGAGTGATCACTTATTAGATCCAATCGGTAAACGAGGTGCTTTGTCGCTGCTGCAAGTGTGCGTTGTCATAGATCACAGTTTACAAGAACACTATTAAGTGTGGAACATCCTGTGCAGCTTATTAAGTAGATGACGCAGAGCCACGGAAATGACGAGACAAGGGACTAAGCTTTCCAGTAGCTTTTGCCTGAGCAACATGGCTGATGACCGGTGAAGCTGCTTGACAGCTGATGAGGAGATTGGCTCTGGTTTCGCCCTTGACCGTCACCCACCCCTCCCTCCTATGAATTATTGAAAAATTGTTTATGTGCACTGTACCTTACTATGCTCTTGTATCTGATGTAACTTGTAACGCAACAATCCTAAATGCAAAGCTCTCTGATACCCTCTTGGGTCATGTTCGCGCTATATAAAACTTTACAAATAAAATAAATAAATAAACCCTCGCTCTAACCTGAAGAAAAGGCCCCACCCCTTTAAAATTGATTGTTAAGACAATCCAGCGGGGAACAGCCATGACAACGCGGGGATTACCACGCAATGCCATTACAACTCGGGGATTACAACGAAAGTTGTTACAACGACTTTCGCTGGAGGGTGCTGTTGGATACAGAATAGTTTAATTTTCTATCCAACACCTTCCCTACTGTCAACGTGGGCTGGAGTTGGAATAGAAAATTAAACTATTCCACTATCCAGCGCCCTCCAGCGAAAGTCGTTGTAACGACTTTCGTTGTAATCCCCGCGTTGTAATGGCACGCGTGGTAATACCACGTGTTGTCATGACATACAACCCAATCCAGCACACACAACGATACTGGCCCTGAAATGGAACAACTATCGGAAAGGGTTGAGTGATCATCCGACTTTGATAACCCATTCTTGCGGACACGGACACAGGAGGCATCTCCCGCCCTCGGTGAGGCCGAAGTAATTCCTTAAAGATGTAAATGTGGAGAAATTTACAACATCCGCCACCAAGGTTCCCGTCGCCAGTCAGACCACCCAACTACTACAGCCCCGCCACCAAGGTTCCCATCACCAGTCAGGCCACCCAAATAAAGCCGCAGTAAATGGCAGCCTCCTACCCGACGCAGAGAAGGAGAGGGCGTTGGATCTGTGACTGGATGGATGCCAGGGAAGCTACTCTGTGATTGGGTATGAGACACAAGGATGATATTTCCCTCTGTAATTGGCCAACTTCTCGCACCTTCTGATTGGTGTGCTGTGTATATGTTGGAGAAAGTTTTCTAAACAAGGGAGGTCGGCCAGGCTGGCGTGAAGAGCACGCACGCGCGCATGGCAGCGTGCTTTCACTTTAAACTGGGTTTAAAGTGAAAGCACGCCGTGTTTAACAAGATGGCGGCGGACTGTCCACTGTCCTTACATGCACGCGCATGCTGTTAGGTTTGGACAAATGGCGAGAGCAGCCATCTTTGTCCATCCCTACGTGTGCATGTAAGGCTTTGGGAGAATCGATTGCAAAAGGTCCTCTCCATGGGTAGAGCAGCGCATGCACTGCTTTTGCCAGGCGAGACCTAAAAAAGAAATGGCCCTTCCTTTGCTCCAATCCTCTAGGTGGCCCAGGCAAAGGTTATCCCAACCCTAACATATGGGTGTGAGACTCTGAAAGGGCGGGACAGGGAGTAATTGGACAAAGTAGTTGCAAAAATGTACAGAACGATCTTCCAGCTTCCTTCCTGTACATCTCCAGCACAAACTAGACTCGAATTTGGAATCTGTAGACAGGCCCTGGCCCATATGGTGGCCTTCCTAATAAGCTGCCAAAAGCTTAGGACCTACAAGGAAGGCACTCTGGCCCACAGCTTACGGATCCATTTGAATATAAATTACAGGTCGGCGGGTTACCATTACCTGCCCTGAACCCTAGGTTCTCTCTGCCTGACTCCCCTTTAGGACCTACACATCAGCCACCATGAATTTAAGAGGTTGGCAAAAATCAGTACGCTACGACTTTCTTCATTAGAAGATAGGGCCATCCTCACTGCACGGAATCATGGTTGGATGACCCTACGCACTTATATACAACCGAAACCCCAGTGCTACGAATGAATACTTTAAACAAACGAACTAAGCTACAGGTTTTAAAGCTGAGAATGGGGGTTATTCTCTCACTTCCCAAAATGGAATTGTGCACTGGTCAGACTCATGGATCGCTTCACCAAGAAGCTAGAGGAGGTGAGATGTGAACAGGACGGACAGTTCAGCAACCTGTCCCCTCGCCCTCACTGTGACTATCACCTCCAGTCACTGACCAACAGACATGCTTTCGACTTTCAATCAATGCATGGCACAAGAGGAGTGCGTCTCTCCAAATTGTGCTCTTCATATGACTTCTCCCCCTTCTTTTAGGAAGATCCCAACCCCTCTTTTCCGAACGACCACAATCCACATAGCACCACGGACCGAGCATCATGCAACAGAGGCTTTTATGTTACAACGATTCTTTTAATGCCCAACTGTTAAAAGCTAATATTTCATGCATTTTTAGATTATAGGACATAACGACGTTTTTAACTTTATTGATTTTCTGTTTCTATGATGTGAAGCTTGCTGACAGTGCCCCTGATATGACGTCCTCCCGCTATTACCCCACAAGTACCTTTATGACTGCACTACTGTATTGGGGCCTCCTTCCCTCCTCCCCCTCCCATCTCTTGGGTGGTATACATTGCCACCAAAACATAATACTATGTGTGGGGTGGATAGGAACGTAAGGGTGCGATTTCTATTGAATGTAATCTATCGCACAACACTTTAAAAATCAATAAAGTTGGCTAACAAAATATTGAATTCAAATGAGATCACATTTTTTCTGTTACAGAATTTTTATTAATTATATATTTTATTGGTTATAGTGTCACTCTTTTTTTACAAGTCTGTTTATCAATCCTTTTATTGTGTGCACTAGTTTAATTAGTGAAGAAAGGGCTCTGCTTATTGGACAAAATGTTTAGCAAGGATGGGGAATGCTTTGGATGACAAAGGAAATTATAGCTTTAGGTGGTGATTGGACTTGGACTGGTCAACACTGGGGCAAGTAGAGGCTCCCACCCTAGGAGATGCTGGAACACTGAGAGGTGCAGTCACTGCGGTGTATAGACAGACACGGGCCTTAGGAGACACCAGGACTGGACCGCTGTGACGGAGTACAACAGAGATTGGTTGGTGAGGCGAGACTCCATCTTGCTGAATGCATGGCGGTCTACATAGAAATTCTTATCCTTGTACAAATGAATCCTCCAGAAGTCCTCAGCCCTGCAGTGGCTTAAGCCGTGGCAGACGCAAGCTAAACACAACATAATGGCGTGTTTACCTAGTCAATGAAATGAATTAGCCAGGGAGTGAAATAGTGTAGCTATTGACTGAAACAAATCAGCTAGTGAATGAAAATTCATCAGTGAACTGCATCAGTTAGTAAGTGACATGCTTCAACCAGTCAGTGAAAAGTGCTATTAGATCCCCACATTGTGGCTTCATCCAGTGGTTGATATACTGATGAGTGTTTTCCTGGCTTTGTCCTCTACGTCAGCGCGTAGGACGTCTGCGCTCAGTGAGCTCGCTTCCTGTGACATTGGCAAATACTGTAATCAGCCGCAATCAGCGTCTCGTGTTACAGACCTCGGCTTCAGTAAAAGGGGTCTTGGCCTAATGAGATGTCTGCTGAGGTATATTCTGGTCCTGCGTGACCCACTAAAAATAACCCTGGTACATCATCACATATGCATAGATATCGTCTGGGATCGTGCTGCACAAATCCAAAATGAGTTATAAAATATCATTTAATAAATGCTATTATTGGCTCATCGTCCAGTTCTCAACACTTTCTTCATTTTTCAATTGGTCCATGCCGATGTCTCTCAACTGGCTCGCCAGTCTTTCACGTCATTGTGTCTTTCTCGTTTCACATGACTCAAGGTTCTCCCTCATCACTCACCTGATGTTTCTGTCGACTCAATTCTCTTGCTGATCTTTTTATGTCCCTTCCGACGCATTGTGTCACATTGTCTCAAATGTAAATCTCCTTTGGTCTAGTCACGCTCTCAGTTCTGACTGCTATGTCTCAGATTTTAGCATCCCTTAACTTTATTCCGCTCTTCATATCTACCGTCTTATACTGGGTTATACCCTCTCTCAACCTTGTGTTTCTTAAGCCACTATTATCACTCCACAAACTCAAACCCGGCCTACACTCTCACATCTTTGTCTCACTATCACTTTTCCCAGACCAGGCACTTGTTTTTTGTCTCACTCTCTGTTTTGTTTACTTCTCAAGCATCTCAGTAGTCAGCACTATTTCCACCAAGTTCTCGGTATAGTTGACCCACTGAGGCTCTCATACGCTCTCATCGTCAAAGGCTAGGAGAAATTTGAAAGAGAGGATTGTCTTGACAATTGGACATTGTGGAGAGGGTTGCATTTATTAAATGATACTTTATAACTTATTTGTTGAATTTGTGTTGCACAATCTATCAAAACATACCTTTTATGACAGACCTCGAAAAGCAATCAAACATTTATGCCATAGCGAAGCACTCTAAGTGCATGCGGGTATCAACAGACTAACTATCACCCACCCGAAGGGTCTCCCACCTCTCCACCCAAAGGGTCCTTCACCCTCCATCACTACTAATCGCCTCCCCCCTCCCCAGACATTGGCACAGACCAGGGTACCGCCCAAAAGCTGATGTTAACATTTCAAATGAAGCACATTAATGCACTGGTGGAAGTTGTATGCACCACAAATTGCTAAAGTGTTCTGAAGTGGCCAAAAGGAGGATTGTTAGTGAAATAATTTTCATAACAAAATGACATTACAGGAAAACAGATTTTTTTCTCTCCTTTATACATCGTCAGTTAACATAGTAAGTCCATGAAACACAAATATTTCGGCATTAGTTTTATTGGTGATATACATTTCGTCACTAGTTTGAGGATTTGAGGATGCTCACATAATGTATGCATGGATATTTACTTACCGTCGTTTTATCGACAAAATAAAATCCAGTCTCTGCTTACAGTAGAGCTCCTTGTCTAGTTTAATATATTTTATTTCTATACGAATTCTAAATAATTCGTTCATTCAAAATGTTATTCCTGGAAGGCCACAAATTCGGTCTTTGCCATAATTAGCTCAAAGAGTCTCGTTTGTAAATACTGTCATGGACTGTAGTGGTAGGTGGTCTGTTGTCTGTGTTTATTGCTCACCCGTGCTGCACTTGTACTTTGATCCAGGGCAGCTGCGTGTTTTCGCCTGGAGTCCTTGTGATCTTTCGCTATACACTAGGACTTTGGCCCAGAAGGCTCTTCTTTTTCGCTGGTCCTATACGCAGTACCTACTGCTTGTTGTCGGGGCTCCTTTGCTTGGGTCCTGATGCCTGAGCAGGACCAGGACCATGAAGATGGCGGCTGTTATGTGTTATACAGTGGTGGGTCTCTGCACCAGGAAGCATCGCTTAATCACGGTTACACCTCGGCTTACAGACTGTCCTCTCTACTCTCTGACCACCCCATCATAGCTGCTGTTGGTCCTGCCCAGCCTTGTCTTCCCATTGCCATATCTCAGTCTAGAAGCTGCCTTTATTGTGGGCGAGAAAGCAAAAGACACACAGATGATGGACGGAATGCAGAGCAAATCAAACATTCTCTCCCAGTCAATAGATCTGGGTTAAATCCATTGTTCTTTTGCTCACCATTCCACCCCAGTTTGGACCCAGCCATATGCAAACCAGTCTTGACCCTGTGCCTCATGGGAACAGTCCAGACCAAACTGCCTAGCCAGGTCCTCCCTGGACTGGAAAAAATCATCCTGGGACCGGTTTCGGGGCAACACCCCTCATCAGCCAGGCAAGCATGAATCCAGTGGCACAGTGAGCCCGGGACCCACGTCTGGGCATACCTGGTGCACTTAGGGCAAGAAAGCAAAAGACACACAGATGATGGACGGCATGCAGAGCATATCAAGCATTCTCTCTCAGCCTTTATTGTGGAGCAGCTCTTCTCATGTCCTCCCATGAGGCTCTGGGTCCTTCCCTTCTGAGCCTTGCTGCACATTGTAGTGATGCAAGCGCCAGCTGTGACAATGCAGTGCGAAAAATAATCCATGGGGTTTCATTAGAGAGGTATTGAAATGTTTTGATGAAAATCACTATTTATGAACAAAATCATGATATTGCAGCAGGATTCTTGTCCCAAGTGATTTTGCCAAATCATAATAACGGAGATATGTGAAGATGATAATATTTTGCAATTCAGCAACAATAATAAAATAAAAGATTTTTAAAGAAGCAATACATGGAATATATTTACCTTTGTATTGTCGCCAGTGTATCTTTGGGACTATTTGCTATACACGGAACAGCTGTAAGTGTGACCAGGACAGAAGAAGCTTTCATACATCGGGCTAAAAGACTGTATATTGTCCAAATAAGCTTATTGAAACTTTATAAAACAGTGGTTGTGCATATCAGGAACTATTCTATTACATTTGATGTTCCCTTTCCTTGTCTCCCAAAACACATCCCTCCTTTTTGTCTGCTTCTGCCCTTCTTTTGTTCCTGTACAACTGAAAACATAAGGCAGTGGATTCTCACTGCAACTATTCAATTTTCATTTTTGTTGTCATGGAAGTCATTTACTTTCAGGTTCATAGGCATGGAACTATTTATACTGCCGAAAAAGTGGAATGACTTGCATTCTTTAGGGCTTAGATTTACATCTCTTTTTCCAGCGTTGGATGCCACTATTCTCAGAAAAAATTACAGGTTATTTGTTTACATTTTGCTATTCTGGAAGAAAGGGCTGAGAGCAGGTACGTGAAAAAGAATTGGTGTAAAATTCTCAATATTCATTTCTAACATGCCAATTTTAGCTTTTTTGCTTTAATACTCGTTTCGGTTCTTTAAGACTTCCAATGTGTTTCTTTTGTTTGCTGTTTTAGTGTTATATTGCATAGGAGAAAAAAACTACCGCATTTCACTGCTTCTTACCATTTCTTTTGACTGGCATGGACAAACAAATGTAGGGCAATACCAGCCTGGTGGCAGCCTGAGTCCACAAACTGTGTGTACTGGCTCTTCATTGGCCATTGACACAGTGGCAGCAACACAATTGAGCCATGCCCTCAGTCCACTATAGCGCAGCTTGTTAATGCATTGATGCCCTTGTTTGCAGTAACCACGGGGTGCAGACTGAGCCTCCAGACCAATGCATGTGTCACTTTGATGTTGTGCTTGTTTAGCAGATTTCTAGCAGCCTGTATGGCAGGCAGTTCAAAATGGCTGCCCTGTTAGCTTTAAAGGAAGGCTGGGCCCTTAGATGGAAAGGGATTGTGGCTGGTGTAATCAGGCAATCTAATATCCATTCAGTCACGAGACAGGAAACGATTGTTCGTTTGCTGTTGACACAGATCCCTCTGCAATTGTTTGGATTAAGTCCAGCTTCGTTTTGATACCCGGAAGTGCGTAATCTTCCAGGTCAACTCTCTTGGCCTATCAATACAGAGTGTGGTGAGGCGGAATTATACATAGCTAGCACTGTAGTACAGTTTCCATTCCCTACCCGTGCACAGAATTTCACGAGGTTCGTTATCCGGATCTATCAGTCTCTGCCCTGTATGGATTTTGGCTTCATCTAGAATGTTCTAGGAGTGAGGCATTTGTATGTCTGGAGAAGGGCCTGGGAAGCATGAGGATCTGAGAGCCCATGCCTGCAGGGCAGTCTGAAACAGAGGCATTAGTGACCGTAGGACAGCTGAGGACTTTGAAGGCATAGCTGCGAAGGGCTTGAAGGGCTATCACTCTCGGGGGAGCCTGGGACACTGTTTTCAGAGCTTCTGTTTCATGTAACAACCTAAAGCCCTCTGGGTGTTGTAGTCTTGGTTTGCTACCATTGAATTAACTAAACCAACCCAACTAGGAGCAATCATTTTTAACCTCATGAATGCGGCGTGAATTCCGCCGCAGTGCTGAACATTCCAATCGCGGGCATGGTCATGGCGGCTCCTGGCCGTCATCAGCACACGCCCACCGTGACTCATGATGGCCGGGAGCTGTCATGAGCATGGAAGAGGTTAAGTGAAAATCAAAGGACAGGAAGCAATGTTCATGATGACATGGAGTGAGGTGGTCTTCCCACAGCGTGGGAGGCATTGGCAAGTGCACATGTGAACTGGGAGACATTAGTTTATCTATAGCAGGACCCTCAAGGCATGTCTGCAAGGAGTTCTGGGAGGCTTAGGAGTACCTGCAAGAGACCATGAGACAATGTCTACAGGAGGGTCTTGGTGGCATGCCTTCTACTGGCTCTCGAAGCATTGGTGTGGACAAAACAGGTGGCAGTTATTGGGGGATGAAAGGAGAAAATGCTTTTCCTCCATCCTTGCTATCGCTTTTAAACGTTGTTTTTCTACCACTTCTAGTGCGTGCTTCATCATTGGATACCTCCTTGCTTCCGCCAATGATTTAGGTATTTAGCAAGCTCTTGGAATCTCTTAGCGGGATAGAATCTCCCCTATTTTCTACGATAATTGACAATACATCCAAGATAGGAGCACATTTCCTGAAACACACCAATTCTTCAAGCACCTAGATACCTTTTTTGTGTAAGTGGGGCCTTGGAGGCATTAGCTTATATAAAATACACCAGGCGATAGGAGGAATGCTTGCATATAGTCTAAACCACCGGCAATCATTCTGGGTAGCATTCCAACCTGTTTGCACCCACTTTCATGCTGTAGACTGAGGCACTTCTTATGCAAATCGATATACCAGCCCCACTCATAGGAACAGTCCATCGTGAACTGCCAGGTGAGCCATCTCCAGAAGGGAACAGAAGCAACCTCAGAAAGGGTTTAGAATATTTAGACCAAGTCAGTGAGGTATAGCTTGGATTCTATGGCACAGAGCGCAAGATACCTATATCTGGGCATATCCTTGGGCACCAAGGGTGTTACATCACACTCGCAAGATGTATGGGAGGAATGCTTGCAAATAATCGAAACAAACTGGTAATCACTCTGGGAAGCATTCCCATCCATCGAGTTTCACCCACTCTGCCACTATAGACAGCCTGAATTCTACAAATCAGTATTGACCCTGCTCTTAATGGCAACAGTCATGGTCAGAGGATTGCTCGTGTTCCCATCTGCAGTGCCACAGTGGGGCGGGGTGATGACAGGCTAGAATGCTACCCAGAGATACTGACAATAGTTTAGACTATATGCAAGCATTCTTTCCATCACCTTTTGCATTAGAGGCATTAGCACATCTACAGGAGGGTCTGGGAGATCTGTCTGCAGGGGGTCCATGCAGCAGTGAGAGAGTGCCCTGCACGTTGTGGGCCACTAACTGTTCTTTGAGGGTGTTTCGGCAAGTGATGAGTGACAGGCAAAGGTGCTCATCCATAGCTTTCATAACAGAAAACACATTTGGGATTTTAGTTGGATGGGAAATCAATTTAGGGCCAGGAACCCACCTACTCAGCCTGAGATAGCTTAATATGGAGGACATATAGCAACAGTGACTGACATGATCTCAGGCTCTCCCCTAACAGTGCTTAAAGAACCTGTCTTCAGAGCATGCATATTCTGTACCATTATAGGCTTTATGCATGCAGCATGCATAAAGTCTATAATGGGAATTCTTTACCGGAAGCCATTTCAGCTTTTCCCTTCCATGGTCATGTGACCACATGTTCTAAGGTCCGCTGCCTGATGAGCTGCTCCAGTTTGAATGAGCTGCAGTTTCACTAGCGTGGTTTTTGGAAGGCTGAAATACCTAGTGCCAATATCAGCAACACACCCCTCTTGCAACACCGTAATCTCCCTATAAAAAGCACACAAGAGAAATTGTTTGTTGGAGAAAACATTGCTGCAGGTTTATTTGCATAAGAAATATGCCAACATGGTCGGTCAACTTGCGGGTGATCCAAGGACAGGCAGCAGTGACACCCCTAAGCTGCCCTGCCCACCTGAAGAGCCAAATTGCACTGTGGCACTCACAAATTGGTGCTCACCCTTTTGGGGGATTACCCCTGACATCACGTGGACCACCAGTCCACCCAATTACTCACAACCCTGGAGGGGGCGGAGCGTATCCAGGCAAGCCCCCAGTTGCTCAGGTTTCCAACCACCCGCAGGACTAACAGGGCACCGTCGTTCCTCCAGGATCCTGCCGTAAGGACTTCCTGGGATTGTTTGGCATTTGCACCTTTGTTGTGCTCCTGAAGAGGATACCCCTCTGTACCATTCAGCCTCAGGATCACCCTGTAACTCCGCCATAGCTCTAGGTGTGGCCCTGGCAAAACCTGAGCCCCCCCTGCGTCGTGAATTCTCGGCGCAAAAGGGGTGGCCAGGTGGGTAGGAGAGGTAGATATACCTGGCTCCCCGCCCTCTGGAGCGCCGGGAATGACGCTGAATGAGCAGGACCCCAAAGGGTTCAAACACTAGACTATTGACTGTGTGCCTAATGTGGCACTAAAGTGGCCGCCCTCCTATGGGCCCCTCTGTGTGGGCCGCGGGCAGCCTCATTTCATTGCGTTAGTCGATCTTAGAAAGTACATATGCTGACCACTCTCGGGGTGAGCAGGTTTGGGGGTGAAAGGAGGGATTTTACCAGATTTTATATCTTCTTCTTTGCTTTCCTTTCTTCATTTACTCATTCATTTCTTCACTCTTCTTCAATCTTTCTCTCTTTCCTCTTCAATTTCGTCCTACTTCCATTTCTTTGCTCTCACATTTACATCTTTACTCTTTTATTTCTTCCATTTAATTTCTTGTATATTTCATTTGTGCTGTTTTCTTTTCCTGTTTGTTCATCTCGAAAATATTTTTCTTCTTTATGCGTTTACCTTTCTTTCACTCCATTTTAGCCTTTGCTATCCTTGTTTTCCATCTCTCTCGTTTCTTTAATGTAGTAATTGCATTTCATTCTACCTTTTATTCTTGCTTCTTTTGTCTCAGCTGCTCTCTTTCCTTTTTCGTCTTTATTGGGACCACATTCTTTTCCTATCACCGCTCTTTCATTATTTTTCTACCTGGCACTTTATTTATTCTAACCCGTCTTTAATGCACTGTGGGGCAGATTTATGTCATACTTGCGCCACGTTTATGCCGCCGTTGCGTCACGCAACAGCGGCGTAAATGTGGCGCATCCCTGTGACCCCTTTACAACGTGACGCATCTAGGCATATGTGTCACGTTGTAAAACCCTGTGGGGCAGATTTATGAGGCCCTTGTGCCTCTTAGCGCCGCAATTGCGTCACTTTATTTGACGCAACGACGGCGCAAACAATGCGCCCTATTTACAACGTGATGCATCTAGGAGATGCGTCACGTTGTAAAGCCCTGCGCCATAAGGAGGCGTTCCTGCGCAGGGGGGGGCGTTCCTGCGCAGGAACGCCTCCTAAAAGTGGCTGAGTGAAATCTATAAGATTTCACTCAGTCACTTTCAGGCCAATGCTGCGTCAAAACCCTGCGCCTGCTTGAAGCAGGCGTAGGTCTTGACGCAGCATTGTGAAGATGGAGCACCCCCGAGCCTTGCTGGAGCTGCGTCGCGCTTGCGACGCAACTCCAGCAATGCGCCACCTTTACGGCACAGATGCGTCACGCATCTGTGCCGTTTTTGCCCCATGGTGCGCCGCATTGTAAATGCGGCGCACCATGGGTGGCGTAGCTGTGGTGCACTGTGGCGCACATTAACTGGCGCATCCCTGGGGATGCGCCAGTTAACATAAATCTGCCCCTGTGTACCTGTGGGCGTTCCGGCGCAGGGTGGGCGTTCCGGGGCAGGTGCGCCTCGCAAATGTGCCTGCGTGAACTCTACAAGATTTCACGCAGGCACTTTTAGGCCATTGCTATGTCAAAACCCTGCGCCTGCTTGAAGCAGACGTAAGGCGTGACACAGCATTGGACAGATAGGGCCCCCCAGAGCATTGCTGGAGCTGCGTCGCGCTTGCGACGCAACTCCAGCAATGCGCCGCCTTTACGGCACAGATGCGTGACACATCTGTGCCGTTTTTGCCCCATGGTGCGCCGCATTGTAAATGCGGCGCACCATGGGTGGTGGAGCTGCGGCGCACAATAACTGGCGCATCCCTGAGGATGCGCCAGTTATTGTAAATCTGCCCGTGTACTTTGTCCTTCTCTTTTTGATTATTATGTTGCATATGTCTTGTAATTTCTAATTTCTAATTTAAAATATTTATAAAGCGCAGCGTGCACCGTACGGTTTCTTGGCGCTAATAGAGAGTTGGACAACTGAGGCAAGGTAAAACCTGTCGTGGACAAGAAGGGAATTTACACGGGAAAGGCCTGTTTGAAAAGAAACGTTTTTAGATCTTTACGGAAAGAAAGATAGTGAGTGGCAGAGCGGAGGTGATCAGGGAGGGAGTTCCAGAACGTGGGGGCCAGGGTAGCGAAGTTGGTTCCACCCCACTTTTTACGTTTGAAGCGTGGGATTTGGAGGAGGGATTTGGAAGAAGAACGGAGCTCTCTGGTAGGGACGTATTCACTTATTAGCGAAGAGATGAAAGCGGGGGCAGTGCCTTGACGGGCCTGGAAGACCATGCAGCCGGTCTTGAACAGGGAACGTTCCTTAACAGGGAGCCAATGAAGCTCCCTGAGGAGGGGTGTGGAGTGATGATAACGTGGGAGACCATAGACCAGCCGGGCCGCCTGGTTCTGGACCATCTGGAGTCTCCGCAGGCTGTATGCTGGAATGCCGTTGTAGATGGCATTAGCATAATCTAGCCGCGATATCACCAGTGCGGCCATGATCAGCTTGAGTGCTTGTGGGGAAAAGAAACGGGAGACCGTGCGGATAGTTCGGAGGGTGAGGAAGCAGGAGGAGACAACAGTGCTGATTTGTGAATGAAGGGTGAGCTGGTTATTGATTTTAACCCCCAGTGTTTTAACTGCGGTTGAGGGGGTGGGGGAGGGACCGAAAGAAGAGGGCCAGAAGCGGGAATTCCAGGGACTGGACGAACCACCGGTGAGAACCAGCTCGGTTTTGTCCGGGTTCAATTTAAGATGGTTGTGGTTCATCCAGTCCCTGAGGAAAGTCAAGGTAGATTGAAAGTTAGAGACAGAGAGAGGAGAGGAGGACAGGTCAAAGATGAGCTGGAAGTCGTCGGCATAATTATACACGGTGACCTCCAGCTGCTGAAGAGCGAAAATAAGAGGAGAGATATAGAGGTTAAATAATAAAGGCGAAAGAGAGGAGCCCTGGGGAACACCACAAGTGACAGGAAGTGGGGTGGTCGTAAAGTCTCCTAGCCGGACCGCCTGAGTGCGGTCCCTCAGGAAGGAGGAAAGCCAAATCAGGGCTGAACCCTCAATTCCAGCCGCCCTGACACGGGACAGTAAGATGGTGTGGTCAACCGTGTCAAAGGCGGCGGAGAGATCGAGGAGTACCAGCGCCTGATGATTGTTATTGTCCATACCCTTCCTGAGGTTATCCAAGACCGAGACCACCACTGATTCGGTCGAGTGCCTGGGGCGAAAGCCAGCCTGGCGGGAGGCCAGTCCCCCATTAGCCTCTACGTGGGCGCTGAAAACCGCGGTGACATGGCGTTCCAGCACCTTGCCCAGGTGGGGCAGCAGGGAAATTGGGCGGTAGTTGGCTGAGATGGACGGGTCAGCGCCAGGCTTTTTTAAAATGGGCACTATAGTGGCTGCTTTGAGCGCCGGGGTCACTACTCCCTGCGCAAGGGAGTTGTTGAGGAAGGTAATGGGGGATTCAGGGCAGGAGGAGTAGATATGTTGCAGGATTCGAGCCGGACAGATGTCTGCCGGAGAGCCCGACTTTACTTTGGGGAGTATCTCCCGGAATCTAGCCTCAGTAAGGGGAGGGATAGAGGTAAGATGACAAAGGACAGTGGGAAAGGAAGGATCCACAAAGGCAGGTGAAGGGGGGGGGATATTAGCCTTGATGGCGGCGATCTTCTCCAAGAAGTAAATGTTAAGTTGGTCGCATAGTGACTGGGATGGAGGGATTTGAGGTGAGGCTCTATCAGAATAGGCCCATCTTTTCTCTACTCTACACATTTACTTCTCTAGCTCTGTCTTCTGTTTCTTCTCATTAACCTTTCCTCCGTTCCCAGCAGTCCCCTTTCATTGCTTTCCGCCTGTTTGTTTTTCCCTGTGTGTAATTTCCTCTAGCACCACGCCCTCTCCTCCTGCCTGTCTCTTCATATCCCCCTTTCCAGCGCCCCTCCCAGCTCAATCTGCTCTCGGTGCATTCTTTTTTTAGCTGTTTACAGAGTTTTAATCCAATAAAGTGCCCAGGCTCCAGCAGGGCATTAATGCTGAATGCCAGATGTCACGGAACACTGTGTGCACATGAGTGAAGGACTCGGGGGCAGCTTGTCACCAGCCATCATAAAGCACGCCCCAGCCCACCCTAAACAAGCACTGGCAATGCCAGTCGTTTTAGTTTGTGTTTACCCAAAAGCTGTTTTCAAGCTTGAGCAATACACGGCAGAGGTAAGACAGGTAGCAATACCGGATGCATATTTCCCAGCATGCACTTAGAAATGCATGCTTCTCCGGTGTGCCATGTTTGTGAAGCTTCGCGAACATCTTTTCGCTATGCAAAGGCTAAAACGATGTGTACCATCAGCGCGAAAGGTTGGCGAAGGCTTAAGGGGGATCAAATATCCGGGGATGGGGTGGGGTGGGGCAGCGCCTAGTCAGCGGAGAAGCATAAGGATCAGAGCTGCCAACTTTGGAACAGGGGAACCGGGTACGAGTCTCGGCGTCGGCTCAACATCCTGTGATTCTGGGCAAATGTCTATGTCTTTATCTCCCTGTGCCTGCCAAAAATGAATGTGTCCTTGTGTAATGTAACTTGTGCTCATGTAAAGCGCTCCAGTACCTTCGGGTCGAGTATGCTCTATATAAAACTGCAAATAAAGGGAGGGGAGAGCGTAACAGCACAGCTCTGTGTCCAGGGGATGGTGTCCAGGAATCATATAGGGGGGAGGGGAGCAGCGCAGGGTCAAGTGTGCATACAAGATCCAGAGATTGGGGGTTGGGGTAGCGCCTAGTGAGGGAGAGATCCGTGCAGTCCCGAAGGGGGTCCCAGATCAGCACGGATTAAATGTAACAAACAGCGCAGTATCCAGGGGGGAGGGGTACAGTGTGCAGGAGGGAGGGGGGCAGCACAGTAGCACAGTGTCCATGGGCTGGCAGCATAGAGTCTGAGGGGAGCAGTGCAGGGTCCAGGGGCTGGCGGCATAGTGTCTGATGGAAGAAGTGCAGGGTTCAGGGGCTGGCGGCATAGTGTCTGATGGGAGCAGTGCAGGGTCCAGGGGCTGGTGGCATAGTGTCTGATGGGAGCAGTGCAGGGTCCAGGGGATGGCGGCATAGTGTCCGAGGGAAGCAGTGCCGGGTCCAGGGGCTGGCAGCATAGTGTCTGATGGGAGCAGTGCAGGGTCCAGGGGTTGGCGGCATAGTGTCTGATGGGAGCAGTGCTGGGTCCAGGGGTTGGCGGCATAGAGTCTGAGGGGAGCAGTGCAGGGTCCAGGGGCTGGCGGCATAGTGTCTGATGGGAGCAGTGCAGGGTCCAGGGGCTGGCAGCATAGTGTCTGATGGGAGCAGTGCAGGGTCCAGGGGCTGGTGGCATAGTGTCTGATGGGAGCAGTGCAGGGTCCAGGGGATGGCGGCATAGTGTCCGAGGGAAGCAGTGCCGGGTCCAGGGGCTGGCGGCATAGTGTCTGATGGGAGCAGTGCTGGGTCCAGGGGTTGGCGGCATAGTGTCTGATGGGAGCAGTGCAGGGTCCAGGGGCTACTGGCATAGTGTCTGATGGGAGCAGTGCTGGGTCCAGGGGCTGGTGGCATAGTGTCTGATGGGAGCAGTGCAGGGTCCAGGGGCTACTGGCATAGTGTCTGATGGGAGCAGTGCTGGGTCCAGGGGTTGGCGGCATAGTGTCTGATGGGAGCAGTGCTGGGTCCAGGGGTTGGCGGCATAGAGTCTGAGGGGAGCAGTGCAGGGTCCAGGGGCTGGCGGCATAGTGTCTGATGGAAGCAGTGCAGGGTCCAGGGGCTGGCGGCATAGTGTCTGATGGGAGCAGTGCAGGGTCCAGGGGCTGGCGGCATAGTGTCCGAGGGAAGCAGTGCCGGGTCCAGGGGCTGGCAGCATAGTGTCTGATGGGAGCAGTGCAGGGTCCAGGGGCTGGCGGCATAGTGTCTGAGGGGAGCAGTGCAGGGTCCAGGGGCTGGCAGCATAGTGTCTGATGGGAGTAGTGCAGGGTCCAGGGGCTGGCAGCATAGTGTCTGATGGAAGCAGTGCAGGGTCCAGGGGCTGGCAGCATAGTGTCCGAGGGAAGCAGTGCAGGGCCCAGGGGCTGGCAGCATAGTGTCTGAAGGGAGCAGTGCAGGATCCAGGGGCTGGCAGCATAGTGTCTGAAGGGAGCAGTGCAGGATCCAGGGGCTGGCAGCATAGTGTCCGAGGGAAGCAGTGCAGGGCCCAGGGGCTGGCAGCACAGTGTCTGAGGGAAGCAGTGCAGGGTCCAGGGGCTGGTGGCATAGTGTCTGATGGGAGCAGTGCAGGGTCCAGGGGCTGGCGGCATAGTGTCTGAGGGGAGCAGTGCAGGGCCCAGGGGCTGGCAGCATAGTGTCTGATGGGAGCAGTGCAGGGTCCAGGGGCTGGCAGCATAGTGTCTGATGGGAGCAGTGCAGGGTCCAGGGGCTGGCAGCATAGTGTCTGATGGGAGCAGTGCAGGGTCCAGGGGCTGGCAGCACAGTGTCTGAGGGGAGCAGTACAGGGTCCAGGGGCTGGCAGCACAGTGTCTGAGGGGAGCAGTACAGGGTCCAGGGGCTGGCAGGATAGTGTCTGAGGGGAGCAGTGCAGGGTCCAGGGGCTGGTAGCATAGTGTCTGAAGGGAGCAGTGCATGGTCCAGGGGCTGGCAGCATAGTGTCTGAAGGGAGCAGTGCAGGGTCCAGGGGCTGGTAGCATAGTGTCTGAAGGGAGCAGTGCATGGTCCAGGGGCTGGCAGCACAGTGTCTGAGGGAAGCAGTGCAGGGTCCAGGGGCTGGCAGCATAGTGTCTGAAGGGAGCAGTGCAGGATCCAGGGGCTGGCAGCATAGTGTCCGAGGGAAGCAGTGCAGGGCCCAGGGGCTGGCAGCATAGTGTCTGATGGGAGCAGTGCAGGGTCCAGGGGCTGGCGGCATAGTGTCTGAGGGGAGCAGTGCAGGGTCCAGGGGCTGGCGGCATAGTGTCTGATGGAAGCAGTGCAGGGTCCAGGGGCTGGTAGCATAGTGTCCGAGGGGAGCAGTGCAGGGCCCAGGGGCTGGCAGCACAGTGTCTGAGGGAAGCAGTGCAGGGTCCAGGGGCTGGCAGCACAGTGTCTGAAGGGAGCAGTGCTGGGTCCAGGGGCTGGCAGCATAGTGTCCGAGGGAAGCAGTGCAGGGCCCAGGGGCTGGCAGCATAGTGTCTGAGGGGAGCAGTACAGGGTCCAGGGATGGCAGCACAGTGTCTGAGGGGAGCAGTGCAGGGTCCAGGGGCTGGCGGCATAGTGTCTGAAGGAAGCAGTGCAGCGTCCAGGGGCTGGTAGCATAGTGTCCGAGGGGAGCAGTGCAGGGCCCAGGGGCTGGCAGCATAGTGTCTGAGGGGAGCAGTACAGGGCCCAGGGGCTGGCAGCATAGTGTCTGAGGGGAGCAGTACAGGGTCCAGGGATGGCAGCATAGTATCTGAAGGGAGCAGTGCATGGTCCAGGGGCTGGCAGGATAGTGTCTGAGGGGAGCAGTGCAGGATCCAGGGGCTGGCAGCATAGTGTCCGAGGGAAGCAGTGCAGGGCCCAGGGGCTGGCAGCATAGTGTCTGAGGGGAGCCATGCAGGGAGCATGAACGGGTCAGTATATAACCCAGGTGGAATGGGGGGGTGGAGGGTGAGGGCAGGGCATGGTTTCATGGGTTCTGCTGGGCTTGGTCCAGAGGGAGTGAGGTGGGTTCAAAGGATATATGGTCTGGTTGAAATCAGCTGAGCATCCTGGAGGGTGGTGAAGGGTCCTGGGAGAAGAGCAGTTGAAGGAACAAAGGTGAGGGACAGTGCAGGGTCCAAGGGTGGGGAGAGGTCCAAGGGGCAGGAGTAGAGCAGGATCAAAGAGAAGCCTGGCACCATAGAGTGCGGGTGAGGGCCAGAGGAGAGTCTGAGGTGAGATGCACAAAGGTCTGTGTGTGGAAGAGAGATGCTGAGCCTGGGAGTAGAGCTGCGCTTGGGCTACCCTGGCATGGAGTTTACTCACCAATCACCAACTGGAACCAGAAGCACCTTCCTCTTGCAGACAAATGCATCTTGGTTAGCTGCAGAGCAAGCATCCCTCGTTCAGAGAACAGGGGCACACCAGACCCCAAGTGCAGCACAAGCTTCCATTCACATCAGTGCAGCCTCCCAGTGCTGTTTAAAGGCCACTTTCTTGCACGTCACTTTCTTGCAGTGCAGGGTCTAGGGGCTGTGGATGGAAGCAGAGAAGGGTCCATGGATGGCAGCATAGTGTCTGAGGGGAGCAGTGCAGGGTCCAGGGGATGGCTGCATAGTGTCTATGAGCACCAGAAGGTAAACATCTTCCCAGATCTGTATTGTGCAGGACACTCTCTGTGCTGATTCCTCTCTCCCCAGTCACCCTGTTACAGATGCTGGCCCCTCTCAGGCACCTCTGCATGAGTCATGTAGGTCTGCCCTACGGGCATCCTACCCTGGCACTAGACACAAGGCATCTCAGTCTGTCTCTGGCCACTGTACACAAGGGATCTTAGTCTGTCTCTGGTCACTGGACACAAGGCATCTCAGTCTGTCTCTGGCCACTGTACACAAGGGATCTCAGTCAGTCTCTGGTCACTGGACACAAGGGATCACAGTCTGTCTCTAGATACTGGACACAAGGCATCTCAGTCTGTCACTGGACACAAGGTATGTCCGTCTGTCTCTGGTCACTGGACACAAGGGATCTCAGTCTGTCTCTGGTCACTGGACACAAGAGATCTCAGTCTGTCTGGCAGATGGACACAAGGTATCTCCTTATGCCTCTGGTCACTGGACACAAGGAATCTCAGTCTGTCTCTGGTCACTGGACACAAGGTATCTCCTTCTGTCTTTGGTCACTGGACACAGGGATCTCAGTCTGTCTTTGGTCACTAGACGCAAGGCATCTCAGTCTCTCTCAGGTCACTGGACATGAGGCATTTCAATCTGTCTCTGGACACTGGGCACGAGGCATCTCACTCTGTCTCTGGACACAATACATCTCAGTCTGTCTCTGGACACAATACATCTCAGTTTGTCTCTGGACATTAGACACAAGGCATCTCAGTCTGTCTCTGAACACAGGGAATCTCAGTCTGACTCTGGCCACTGGACACGAGGACTCTCAGTTTGTTTCTGGACACTGGACACAAGGCATCTCAGTCTTACTCTGGCCACAGGACACAAGGCATCTCAGTCCGTTTCTGATCCCTGGACACAAGGCATTTCAATTTGTCTCTGGTCACTGGACACAAGGCATCTCAGTCTGTTTCTGGTCACTGGACACAAGGCATCTCAGTTGGTCTCTGGTCACTGGACACGAGGGATCTCAGTATGTCTCTGGTCACTGGACACAAGTCATGTCAGTCTGACTCTGGCCACAGGACACAAGGCATCTCAGTCTGTTTCTGGTAACTGGACACAAGGCATCCCAGTCTGTATCTCGTCACTGGACATAAGGCATCTCCGTCTGGCTCTGGTCACTGGACACAAGGGATCTCAGTCTGTCTCTGGTCACTGGACACAAGGTATCTCTGTCTGTCTTTGGTCACTGGACACAAGGGATCTCAGTCTGTCTCTGGTCCCTGGACACAAGGTATATCCGTCTGTCTCTGGTCACTGGACACAAGGGACCTCAGTCTGTCTCTGGTCACTGGACACAAGGTATCTCCATCTGTCTTTGGTCACTGGACACAAGGGATCTTAGTCTGTCTCTGGTCACTGGACACAGGTATATCCGTCTGTCTCTGGTCACTGGACACAAGGGATCTCAGGCTGTCTCTGGTCACTGGACACAAGGTATCTCTGTCTGTCTCTGGTCACTGGACACAAGGGATCTCAGTCTGTCTCTGGTCACTGGACACAAGGGACCTCAGTCTGTCTCTGGTCACTGGACACAAGGTATCTCCATCTGTCTTTGGTACTGGACACAAGGGATCTCAGTCTGTCTCTGGTCACTGGACACAAGGTATATCCGTCTGTCTCTGGTCAATGGACACAAGGGATCTCAGTCTGTCTCTGGTCACTGGACACAAGGTATCTCCGTCTGTCTCTGGTCACTGGACACAAGGGATCTCAGTCTGTCTGGTCACTGGACACAAGGTATCTCCGTCTGTCTTTGGTCACTGTACAAGAGGCATCTCAGTCGGTCTCTGGACACTGGGCACGAGGCATCTCACTCTGTCTCTGGACACAAGGCATCTCAGTTTGTCTCTCGACACTAGACACAAGGCATCTTTTTTTTTTTTTTTCTCGCAGAGTT